>NW_025335761.1:49948835-50312245 GCF_004798865.1 Varanus komodoensis
GAAATTTGCACAAATCAGGCTTGGACACAGGACCAAAATGAACACAAGGACCTATTAACAATTTGCAAGCGTTTTCCACAGACATGTGTTCATGCTTATGTCTGCAGCTTTGAATGGGAAACGCTTGTATGCTTTGCAGGAGAAAATGAAACTCTCCCCACATGGAATCTTAGGAATGCAGGAGAATATGCTTTATTCTGAATGGAGCAATTAGGCCATCCAACCCAGTGCCATCTACTGGACTGGCGATGGTTCTTTACATTCTCAGACAGAGGTCTTGGTTAGTGGGGCTGCCTCTGATCTTTTTAACTCAAATGCAGGACTGATCCTTCTATATGCAGATCCTGTGCTCTAGAACTGAGTTGTGCCAACTCCCCATCACCAGATAAATGGCCAGTGCCATGTGTTTCTTTATTACTAGCTATTCATATATTTTAATTCCAGCTTTGAAGGCAGCATCTGCTACTGTTTATTCACAAACAATAATATATAAAAGAAAGGTAACTAAAGTGTGGCACAGTGGTGAGACTGCTGGACCAGCACTTGGGAGATCCTGCTCCTAGTTTCCACTCTACCATGAAGCTCACTGGGCGACTTGGGGCCATTCACAGACTCTAAGCCTAACTCCCAGCAGGGTTCATAGAATCATAGAATAGCCGAGTTGGACGAGGCCATAAAGGCCATCGAGTCCAACCCCCCGCTGTTGCAGGACACCACATTACACCATCCCACTCAGATGGCTCTGCAGTTTCTTTTTGAATGCTTCTAGTGTTGTTGTTGTGAGGTTAAAATGAAGAGGAGGGGAGCCTTGTAAGCCGTTTTGGATTCCTTGCCCAGGGAAGAAAGGTGGGGTATAAATCAACACAATAATAATATGCATCAAAATTGGTGAAATCTCCAGTTTAGTGAAATCTCCAGTTTATAAAAGACGGGCGCCCATTCCTTTAAAATCAGCTTGTGACACCCAGGTCTTTATGGCCTGTTTAAAGCGTCACACACCATCTGGAAGATGGGAGGGAGTTCTCCCTGAGCTCCCTTCTCCTAGCTTAACATGAAGCACCAAGAAGGGCCAAGGAGCACCAAGAACACATCTTGGGATTTGGAAACAGGGCAATCCACCCTCTTGCTCTTTACATGATGGAAGCTGTCCCTTCACACATTGCTTCTGTGCATCTCTCCCTCCCAGTGGATTGGGATGGGACCTACCAGCCTCACTGAATTACCTTTCTCTCTTAAGAACCTGTTTTCTGGCAGTTCAGAATCTTTTTTTCCTTCGCTTTATTCTTTGTCTTTGCTTTTCTCTCTTTCCCTTTCTCCTGGCTTTCAAACTGAATTTGGCTTGAATGACAGAAGGCATTTTTTAATAGTAGAAGAAGTAAATTTGCAAAAGTGAATCGTTAATGGGATTTTTTTCAAGCCTAGATGAAGCATCTTAGGTGCAATTGCTTCAAGGTTTGACTCCCAGATGAACTACACTACTCCAGCTTCTGTACAAGGAGGGCATCCTTTGTTCTCCATATCTTTTCTGACTCAGGCAGATCTTTCCCTTTGCTGAGCTGAGAGTCTGATGATGTTCTCGATGGGAGCCCCTGTGACATGAATGACCTCAGCCCCAGCCTATCTGAGAGCAGTGATTTCTCCATGCCTGATTCCCAGCTGGTCAGGAGGATGATATTGTGGGTACATTTCTGCCTCTCTGATGAAAACTTGTTCTGAAGCATGTCCAGAAGGAGAAGGTGGACTTTGTCAGCATGAAACTCCTGATATCTTTCAAAAGGAATTGCAGTGAACCTACCTCAGAGAAAATGTGCTAAGATGGAGCACAATAAAAGATTGCACAATCTATCAACAGCTTTACAGAAATGGTCGGTGGAAGTGCTTCACAACTCGGCAAACATCAGCGGTGAGAGGATGCCCTGTTTAAAAGAAAACTTGTCAGTACTGAATCATAGGCTGCTTATCTTGAATGGCTTCTCTTCAGGTGCAGTCTTTGTCCAGCGCTAAAATAATTTCATAATGGGAACCCAAACTGGTCTGCAGTTCTGCGTGGTTTATAGGTGCCTGTGCTGCAACCCAGAAACTCCTGCCAACAGGGTTGATTTCATTCAATAAAACAGGTTTCCAGAAGGCAAAGATCCAGTTGTGCAAACTTGGATCTCCATTTAAGTGAAAGACACAGATTAAACCCAGATGAACTTTATACATGCATCAGAATTATATGTCCCTGGTTATAAGAATTGGAGCACATGGCACCAGGGACAAAGTCATGTGCTTACACTGTTGTGAAGAACAGGAGCATACGCATCACATGATGCTGCACAAGATAACTTGGCCACAGTGATGTGAACTAGATAATGAAAACCAAATCTGCATCAATTCAGACTGGGATTATTGTATACTGGGAAAGGAAGATTAAACCTTCCCTCTCCATTGGCTTCCCAAAATCCCCTTTCCTTACATGGAGTTAAGAAGGGGGGTGGGAGGAAGCATCCATTGATACTCACCTAGTCTCTTGCCCTTATACCCTTTGGAGGGATTTCCTGAAGCAAACCAGGGGAGAGAAGGGAGGTTTAATCCATGGTCCCCATCCAAACTGGGAGTGTGCACACTTACTTTAGAATTTTTTTCTTTTTCTTTTCCTTTTTTTAAGGGTAGGCTTCAGCTATATGCTATGTAATTAACGTAACATGTAGTTTGCCCTAGATTGTTGTTTTTAATTTGGAGGTTGCTGGTGAGTTTGGCTTCTTGTTGTGTTTTATGTTTCTTCTGTGGTTACAGTTTTATGTTCTGTTTAGTATCTGAATTGTTTCTATGCTCTTCCTATTATTGTAAGCTGCCCAAAGATATTTATATTATGGAGCAGCATAGAGAGAACTGCATCTAATGACACGTAAGCAGATTTCTGCTCAAGCAAAAGTACTTTCCTTTCTATTCTCTTCCTAGCATGCATCTGAAATCCATACCACTTCATACAAGGTATAGTGAAAATACAGAGATCACTACTGCAGGATGTAGTGATGGCCACCAATTTGGATCGCCTTCAAAGGAGATGAATACAGAAAGAAATCCTATAGTTCCCAGCATTCCTACACAGCACAGGAGCGGTATGTCTTTTCTATATAAACAGGCATAGGTTTGCACTGTAATAGAGAAAAAGGGTATCAATGGCTAGTCATCCTGATGTCTATATGCTACCTCTAGTCCCAGGGGTGAGAAGCCTAGGCAGGAGAGCATTGCTGAGTTATGTCTTGCTTGTGAGGTTCCCATAGAAATATTATAGGCCACATGGAAACAGAATGCTGAACCAGATAGGCCTGTGATCTGATCCAGCATGAATCTTCTGGTTTGGCAGTGGAGCTACAGGGGAAGGGGGGATCCATTCTGCAGCTGTTTCCATTCTTCTGGTGGAGAAACTCTACTGAATGCAAAGAGAGTAGCAACCCATCATTAAAATCATCCTACCTGGCACCAGCTCTCCAAAACCTGAAGCACCTGAACCTGATAATTGGAATTGCAGAAATCAAGGACTGAATTCAAGACATTTTTGCTGCAAAGGAGGCATGGCAAGGCAGGTGGCACCAAGTCATCTTTGGTTTCTCATTAAGCTCTTGACTTGTCTCCACACATGTGTCAGTCATAGCCATTCTGTCTATTGGGAGTAGAGTCTTGCAATATGCAGTCATGTCTTTCAAGCATGCGCATACCCCGTCCATCACCATGATTTGCTTTCTGCTGATCTGTGATTCACCTATCCACTTGTGTGCATTCCCTTACAGTTACTGCTAGCCTATTCAATAAGCATTGCTGGTGTTTTTTTCCCCCCTTTAAAAACAAACAACAAAATAGTTTTCATCTTCTTTCTCTTTTAGGCCCTCACAGCTACAAATTCATCTGTTCTTTAAAAAAATCATTTGACTTGTACACTGTAATTCCATATATTGGCAATTTGCTCAAGTATCCAGGAAAGGAATGGTGAGACTGTGCTAATGCTTTTAATATTAACCTTTAAGCTTGGACTGAAATGAAATGAAAACATAACATTCGTATGTAAATCCAGCTCTATTTCAACTTGTCCCTTTCATTCCAACCTGGTTCCCTTCTTATGTAGGCAAAGAATTAGCAGGTTATTATGAAGAACATCTGCATGTTGCAGTGTGTATGTGGGGATGAGCATGGGTCTGTGGCTGGAAAAGAAAGGGAAGATCCGTTTCCCCGGTTAAAGTTTTGCAACAGGGTTTCTGTCCTTGCTAAAGTACATTTTGTCATTTTATGAAGAAATGTGTTTCTGTTCTGATTTTCTAAACTATGACTTGAACAAAATGCAAAAAATATGTTTGAATGGGAGTCCCTTTATGTGTTTAGGGGTGTGGGGGGTTATAGAACAGTATTTTTCACTTGTCCTTAATTATTAATCCTATAGGATATCTGGCATGTTCAAGTACTGATCTGCTCAGGTAACCAGGTCTTCATGGAGAGTCATTGTGAGTTGATGGTAGATCACATTGAAAGCTGGCTTTGAGAAATTGTTTTTCATATGTGATTCTATCTCTATTTTATTTATTTATGAAAAGCTTTTATAGACTGTGCACTACAAACATCTCGGGACTAATGGAGCATGACGGAGTTCTAATGGACAGTGTAACTGACCAGGAACATTGCAATGGATGGGTTTGAACTAAAGCCCATCTAGTCTGATGTCGAGCTCAGTGCAGACAGGACTGAGCTGCTGCTGGTGGGTGGTTGTCCTAACTGCATGGAAGCTGGTCATCGTGTTCCAGATGGGGTAGTTCTCCTCCCGAAGGAGCAGGTTCATAGCTTGGTGGTTCCCTTGAAGCCATCATTCCTGTTGAGGCTCAAGTACCTTCAGTGGTACGAAGCAGCAGCTATGTCTTTATCTGGAGAGGGATGACCTGGGTTCAGTAGCCTACTCTATAATGACCTACAAGTTCGTTTGCCGCAATGCACACTGCATGGAGCCATGTCTGATGATGTTTCAGAAGTTGCTGCTTGTGCGAAATGTGGCAGCCAGCTTGCTAGCAGGGACTACGGCGTCCAAGGATACAATGTCCTGCTCACACGGGTTACTTGCACATTTCTGAGCCCAAATCAAGGTGCTGGTGTTATGTATAAAGCTTAGCATGGGTGGAGACCTCCATACTCCAATATACCAGTCAAGATCCCAGGGATGCTTTAACTTGGAGTCCTGCACTGAGCAAGAGAGTTGGACCTCATGGTCTTCTTGGCAGCCTCAACTCTACCTCTTCTATGATTCTGTGATAATACTGCAATGAGAATGAAGAAACTAAATACTGTAAAGCAAAACAAACATGCTTGCTTAATTTTAAGCATATTTGCTATGAGGCAAACATGTTAAGAATAATAATCAGGTGGCTAAGGACAAGTACACATCACCTGATAACTACTCAGCACTCGGTGATTCATCCCAGAATGTGTGAAATGACTCCATAACAAAGCATCAGGTCTGAGGTGTTTCTGAGGTAATGTGAAAATTCTCTCAGGGCATGACTGATTTGTGATGGCCAATTCTCACAGGTGGATTAAACCCAGTGAGCATATGTTGACTGAGGTAGATCTAGGGAAGGATATGAAAGATGTTGACCCTCTTGTGGTACAAAACCGAGACTGGGCAGTTGTCGAACTTTTAATGGAAAGGGGAAATAATCTATTGTTCTCAAATATTTTTGACATATTTTATTCTAACCATGTCCAGGAGAATCCATATAGGCTAAGATCTTTTCTGTAAATGAGCAATATATAAAAGGATTTTGGATTCTGTGATTTCTTTTTCAGGATACCGTGAAATAATTAATTTTTTCATAACCCTGAGGAGAACAAAGCCAGCTCTGTTTTTTCTTAATGCAGATACCAACATATCAAGAACGTTGCCAGTGATATAGAGTATTTTAAATGTTCAAATAACTGTACAGCAAGGATAGACAACCTCTGAAGGTCCGAGGACCAAATTCCATCCTCTAGAACATACCAGGGCTTGTGTCCACACTGCCAAATTTGCCACCACCAAATTTCAACGGCAATTCCATGGTATAGAAAAGGTTGCTTTTTCAATTTTATACAAGGCATGATGGTTGTCTGGATGGACAATCACACTGGAGGAAGACTCACACATCTGGCTTTAAAGGAAAAATGCATCCTTTTCTCTTGCCACTGCAGCACACCACCAAATTTGGCCAAAATGTAGTAGAATCTATGCAGCAATGTCAAGGTGGCAGGGGGAACATAAAAGGGTGCAGGGCAGGGTCCCAGTGGCCCATGAGCCACATGTTCCCCATCCTTTGTCGAGACTTTTCTGATTAACGTTCTGGAAGAGAAGCAAATATTTATTTCCTCTTCATATTTCAGAATTGGCAGCACGGAATAAGGGCAGAAAAGCTTAGGGAACAGTGAGTTTGTGGCCAACACAAAAGTTGAAACATGGTCTTACAGCAAGACTATTTGTTCTATTTGTTCAGTGCCTCCTGACATGATTTTTTCTGGGCATGGTACCATATAATTATTAAACATAATAATGACAACTTAAAATGACAATTCACATTCAGTAAAAATGATGACTGAACATGAAACTGCTAGACCTTGTTGTAGACCACCGAGAGCACTTTGGCTACGGTGCAGTATAGAAAATAATAATAATAATAATAATAATAATAATAATAATAATAATAATAATAATAGCAGCAATGAAGCAAGTGCTATATGATAGCTGTAGAAACTGAAAATACCATCACCAGGTACAAGAGTTAAAATTTCACTACAGGGTGGTAGATCCTCAGGGTCTAAAGCCACAATGCAGGGGTGCTTGATACCCTTAAGCTTCCAAACTAAGAGGCTTATCAGCATCCTCTGCAGAGAGGGGAGAGGTAGAGCCACTCCCTAGTCCCAGTGCTGCCTGGTCTTTCCACTCTGCAACTCTGCCTGCAGCATTTTGAATGGGAGATGAAGGAGCCTGGAAGCAGGATCCTTTCTTATCCCTCACTGGAGAACCCGAGTGTTGAACCTAGGGTGTTTTCTTGCAAAATGTGTCCTACCATGGAGCTCTGGTCCCTCTAACAGCAAGTGCTGGACTGATAGCAAACAGAGACGTCCATTGGGTGTCCACCTGGAAGCCCCCCCCCCCCAGATAGTGAAACATTTGTTAGCTTCAGTGACAAGCTCATTGGCCTTCCCAGTTCCATTGTCAGCTCCTTCCTTCCATCTCCACCACACATTTCCTGAAAACCTCCAAAGTATTACTTAAATCTGTACAGTTTTTCAACAGCTTTCCAAGCCTCACCTAGCCCACATCAATCCTTCACTGTGTAAAACATGGATGATAAGGAACTGTTCTTGTTGCTGTTGTTATTTTTAAAAAGCAAGTGAATTATTTGACCAGCCCTAAAAGGACATATGGTTTCTTTACCTAAGCAGCTTTCAACTTAAACAGCAGTTATTCATTAGTACAGAGATGATTAAATGACCTTTCGACGAATAAAGGAGCCCCAAGTTAGGTTTTTTCCCCCTTTGGTTTTATATTATACTTTAATTTTTAGGATATTTTATGAGAAATTTTATTGTGCTGTATGTTTTGGCTTTAATTCTGGTGAACTGCCTAGAGATCGTTAGCTACTGGGTTTTATAGAACTGCAATTAAATAAATAAATAGATACAAATCAGAATTCCTTGAAGGCAAACACTAAAAGCATATTTCTTTGTGTGTATTCTGCAAGCAAGCAGGCACATTGAAGGGAATATTATATCTTTTTCTGTTAAACATGAGAAGAGATGGATGAATGTCAGTTTCACATTCTTCTGTACTTGGATTTTTTAAAATCAAATGTCCTTTTTCTCCTGAATATAAATGTGCAAATTTGTGAGGTGTTGTTTTTTAATTAAAATCGAACTGAAACAAAATTCTCGCCAATCTGCACCAGCCAAATGTAATTGGTGCTGCTATTTCCAGCATGGAGGGAACCAAATTATGCCTTCCTGCCATATAACTACTAAAAAGCAGGGCGCTGTGAGAAAACAGAGAAGACAATCCTAATCAAGTATGAACATGGCTGAATCATGGAAATTCAATCAAGCACTCAATGCCCAAGGCCTGAATGAATGAATCTATCCATTTCAATTTGTCCTACCTTCATTTTTTCTTTAAATCTTAAGGTTTTTTTCTCCCAAATATGTAGTTTATGAATGTTTTGCAGTTCTTAGTAAAACCAAATTGAAACGAATCTTTCACCAGTCCTTATCATGGGGCCAGTTCTCAAGGTCCATCGTAGGGTATTACTGTATGCAAGACAGGGTGAAGTCACACATGTGCAATCAGGCTGTGTTTGCATGGATGCATTCGTGTGACTCAGTGCCTAGTGTCCACAATCCTTCTTGTTCCATTATCTTGTATAATAGGATGGCATACAAGAGCTTTTAATAAATAAATATGGATTCTAGCAACTAGACCAACTTGTATACCATGCCATAGAAATATGGCATCATGTGCACAATTGTCATGGATTTAATTATATATTTATATCATCCCTATCTCTGTCTCCCACCTTTTTTCCTTTGAAGGAACTCAAGGCAGCTTACAGAATGTTCCTCTTCCTCTCAATCGTATCCCCACAACAACAACCGTGTGAAGTAGGTTGGGCTGAGAGTCTGTGACTGGCCCAAAGTCACCCAGTTGGCTCCATGGCTGGGCAGGGGCTAGAACCCAGATCTCCTGTGTCCCAGTCCGCATGCGTAACCACTACACCAGACTGGATATGTATCCCTGCTCGCTTCCTGCATATGTATGATACTGTGTCCCTAGACAGCATGTGAATCAGCCCTGTGGTCCTTCACTAACTGGTCCCTACAGGAGTAGCTTTCCAGAGTACAAAAATATCATCCATTTGGGCTATTGAGACAAGAAAAATTCCACACAGTTCAATTGGGGAAGAGAACGGGACAATTTGGCAGTATCACAGGCTGATCTGATCTATGGCATAGCTTATCAGAAACTGGAAGACGATCATGCTGACTCCCCCTCTTGGATTCAAATGTGACCTTATATTTCACTGCGACAAAAATCAAATATGATATATTATTATTCAATATTACAATTATTCTTAGCCAATGTTGGAGCTTTAGTTAATGGGTGGACAGGGTTTTTAATCTTCCTCAAGCTTCATTAATTATTGCTAATTCAAAGCAAAATCCTGGCAAGATGGTACATCTGGAGGATTACTGCTTTTTGCATTTTTATCTATTCTAATACTTCATAGATTTCCAGTTGCACAATTCACAGGGCAGAAAATCACCATCAGGACCATTTCTAGCTTTGCAGATATATTTCCTTGAATGTTTACCAAATTAAAATATTTTCCCTCTTCCCTGCCTTTTCTTTTCTTCTCAGCTCTTCACAATGGTGCTTACTAGAGAGTTAGAGTCTTTTAGGAAAAGCCAGTGAGAGGCCCACAAAATGGTGAGAGCATTTGAAATTGCAAGCATGGCCATTCTGAGTGCAGACTTTTCAAACATGCAATTGCAAAAAAAGAGCACAGAGGGTTGAATGGAGTCCTGGGTGCTGATGTCACAATGGCCCTCAACTTTGCATTGGGAAGATCGCACCTATCTCTTGATTGCATGTTTTCTCTCTTGGAAGGTCACTATAGTTCCCCCAAGATAACTACCTTTCTTTCCCTTCTAATACTGTATTCCCCACTCATGCTTGTGAATTCAGAGCAAATTGCTTGGACTTAAGAGAAACTGTGCTTGCTTGCTAACCTCTATAGCATTACAACTGAGGATGCTGTGTACCCAGTCTTCTTAGAAACAACATTCTAGTTCTTCTTGCTGAATTTAGATAGCTGCTTTAATATAGGAAGGGCAGTATCCTATACTGCCACTGCATATCTGTAACTTCTCTTAAGCCAGCAGGACCACCACTAGCACAACTGGAACCAGCGCCCCCTTAAAGCAATCTTGGGAATGAGCAGCAACGCTCATTTCTAGAACAAGCCAGGTCAGTAGAGCTCCCTTCTGTTCCACTGACCTCCCCTGTTCCAGAAATGAGCATTTCTGCTAAGTTGTGTTGTTGCTTCAGGAAGCACCAGCTTCTTGCTAGTATGTAGGCAACACAGGATTCTGCCCTGCCTAAAGTGTTTACACTACCTATATGACTTCATTCTCACTGGTTAGGTCATTCTAGTTCCTATTATTCCAAGAGGGAATTGAGGCCAGTGCTGCCTTCATGTTTTGGACAACCTTTGGACAAGACACCCTTGATGAGCTCCCTCCTCATCGCCATGGTCACCTGCTGCTACTCAACATTATCCTCTTTGTTGTCACCCCTTGCTCGGAAGGCAGAGAGCCAGCATGCTAGTCAGGATGGGCATCTAGTGCTCCTCCATCTCACCACGGGCATTGTCTGGACCAGAGGCAGGTGAACAAACAGGTTACGATGGTAAGGAGGAGGCACGAGACCATAGATCCCTTTTCAGTGGGCCTGGTTTGGTGTGGGCCCTCCAGAAAGTGCTCATCCATGCCTACAACTGACACCATGCCTATTCTCCCCGAATGAATCTCACCACAGTTGTCACCAGCTCCTATTTCTCCTCACCGTCTTACTTATCATGGCTCCCACTTGCCTCCTTGACAGGCAGGAGGAAGCAGACAGTGGCACCCCCTGCCGCTCCTCCTCACCACCCCCAGGGTTGTCTGGGTTGGAGAAAAAGACTGGTGCACAAATTTGCTCCAACGGTGAAGAGGAGGAGAATGCCCAGAAGGCTCGCCTCAGCGGGCCCCTGCGAGGGTGTGGTCTCCTGGCAGATGCCCAGCCGTGACTCTTGCCCTGACTGAGGCCATGGTGAAACTGGAGCCATATAATGCAATAATAGCAAAACTTTTGTAGTCGGAAGCCATTTAAAGAAAAAACAAGGGAGAATTGAGACTCTGATAGCAACTGCCAGTCGCCTGGATCTGAAGGCATCGGGACTCACATTTCAAAACTCACCCCCTCCCCCCTTCCCCGCTTCCAGCAGATGGCAAAGCTTTGGATGAGCCCCAAGTGATGTCTCCTCAGAGGCGTCTGACTTGTGACCTACAGGACAATGGCATCACAAACTATCCAGAGACTTGATTGAGAAGCCACACCAACATTTCCATAAGTTATTCTGCCATTGCAGATCTGTCACAATTTTGTCATAAAGTTTGTAAAATTCTACTGACATTGTGTCATCTCAATAAACGCAATGGGGAAAAAATGAGTTGGGGCAGGTGTGAGCACAGATTTCAAGCTCAATGCGTGGGCTGTTGCATGTCTCCTGCCATAATCGAGGCTCTTGTACTTGATGTTTTTTCTGGAGCCGTGGTGAACTCTTCCGTCCTTTAAAACAATAATTCTCACTTGATTAATTTAAGAAGCCAAAAGAAAGTTTAAATAACTTGGCTTCACTTTGCAAAAACTTTCTCCTCCTCCCTGCCCCCTCCTGCTCTTAGTTTTAGAAGAAAATCAACCTAAAGCTAATATTAACTCTTGCCGTTGTTGTATCAGATGCTTGTTGCCACCCATTGCTTTAAAGACAAGTACCCGAGAAAGACAAATATTATAAGAATTAGGAATTGACAGAGCAAATGTAATCTGGATGGGTAACAAGAGATGCTTTAGAGAAGTGGGGGCTCTTGGATGAACCTCTTTTCACCTTCTGCTATGTTCATTACTAATCAAACAAAGCATGTAGCCGCCTTCCTTTCCTATCTAACTGTAAACGACAGTTGATTCACACATGTATAAACGTGCCTTGATGACATTTGGTTTCTCATCATTCCATGAGTAGCAACTGAACTGCCTCAATCGAGAGACATTGTGTTTGATGGGATAGATAAGCTACATCTGAGGGACTTGTCTTATGATGCAAATCACCCCAAAGTTATAATCATCGAGTGATGAACATACTTATGGAAACTCACCCTACATGACCAGCAGTTGACTTTGAAGAAATTCCACTATGCACTCTAATAAAAATTTCCATGACAACTTGGAATGATGATCAACATGTTGAGGGTGCCTTGTACAGCACAGATTACTTTAGTTTTTATTCATGGCATTTATTTTGCCTAATTGGATGAACAACCCAGATCATCAGTGCCCATCATTGGAACTATATTTATGGCATGAGTTGATAGGCAAGTCCAAGGTGACTCCAACAAAATGTTAATCAGTTCCCAGTGTTATTTCTGTGCTTTGGAGACTGATGGTTCCTAAGCTACATGTGCCATTGATTTCAACATCTTTTGAAATAAGTAGGAATGAAGCCTTGTTTCAGAAGCTGCTAGAGAGAAATCCATACTAGCACATTGGCCAACAGATATTCTCCTGTTTATGGCTGCGATGCAGTGTGCATAATTTCAGTTTCGATAGCTAACTAGGCTTTTGCATAGACATGAAACTGAAAACAAAACAAGAATGGACACAACATGTTAACATATATGGATACCAGACAATGCATAGTAACAAGGAAATGAGAACAAAAATGGCAAAACACTGATGACTGACTTTAAAATTAATTAAAATAGTTAATTAAAATAGTTCTTTTGTCATCCATGGAAATAAAAGACCCCCTTTTCCCAGAAGCAAATGTGTCATATATCACAAAACACACTGACCAGTCAATAGGAATGAATTTTTATATGTGTGAACTGTAATACCAATGATAAAGGGATTGAGAAACCAAATTCTCAAATAGAATGGCTACTCCAAAAGAAAGTGAACCAAAACATCTAACCTCTGATTTCCATCTGGATGATGTCTATCTTAATATGTTGAACACTATAACATCCCCAAGCTTCCATGAACTTCAGGGTGTTTAAATAAATTTAGCTGACTGACATCTAAAAACCTATAAGCTGACAAAAGACGAATATGGGGGTAATTTCCTGCAGCATGTTGGAATGTTACTTAATCTTTGGGTCAGTTAAATTTCTTGAGACTTTCAGATGGGCATTACTTGTGATCCATTAAATGGCAAAGCCCAATTAAAAACTTGGCCCAATTCCATGCCATTTGATGACCTATGGTTTTGCATACATTCCCCCATACACCAGTAGGACAAAAGTAAAAGCTTGTTGAAAAATTACCTTAAGCCAGAAAATACGAACTAAACTTCTCATTAAACAATGGTTGCCTCCTTTTGGACAATTGTGCTAGAAATGATTTAGGCACACCCAGGTCTCTAGATGGAAAATCATGCTGCCCTGATTCCATGGTCACAAGATTATTATATTACTTTTCTATACTGAAGCAATCTGGATGGTTCACGACACTTAAGTCACCCATCCAGATTTCATCCAGCCCTGACCCTGCCTAGCTTCCAAGACTAGACAAGGTCAGGATATATGGAAGTATTCAGATATACAATACCTGAATACACAGGAGGCCATACAGAAGCTATGCAATCATTTGGTTTAAAATATCTCAAGCACAACATCACTAACTGCCCATCTCATCTTGCCACAAAAGATAAAATGGCATTAGTTGCCAGTGTGCTTAGTTGAGCCAACTAAGATCCAGGGTATCTCTGCATCACTCCTAGATATTTAAATAAGTCACTTTGCCCCAACAATTGATTATTCAACCTCCATTAGTCTTTTCTTTTTCACTTCCTTTTAAAATATTTGTAAATGTTTCCTAGCAGCATGATCCTGTGGCCACTAGGCAAGGCCTAGACAGCCATAGGATTTTTCAAAGACCCAGCTATGAGGTCAAAAAGGCACTCCAACCTTGTATTTGGATCTCCAAGTTCGGAGTGCCCTCCTCCGCAGTCTTTAAAGTTGCACAGAAAATAGATGATCATGTATTTGGTGAAGATGCGGCAAGCGGGCTTGTATATGCAGATAATAGAAAATTGCGTATTAGACTAGTAAAGGTTAGAATTAAGAGTCTCCAAACCTGTTTGAAACCCAGCATCTAAAACTCAACATCTCAACCTTAAGATCTATTGTGAAAGCATCTTTGTACAAAATTGATTTTTTATTGTTGTTTCCAGAGTAGAAAAATAATGCATGTTTTCCAAATCTTCTAATAGTTTATTGTCAAACCTTTGACAAAAAAACCCCTTTTTCTAACTTTTAAACCCCCCCATTAGCTCTGTATATATAAAGGCAATTGATAAAGACCACACCGGCCACAAATGATACCAGTTATGCCAAGAATAAAATTTAAATGTTGGCATAGGTTCAGAAGAATTATTCAATATGGTGAACTTGAATTTCCACATCTTTTGCTGTATTTTTTCCCAATGCAGGTTAAGATTTCTGTCATACTACAGAAGCGCCAGAATGAAAATAGTTGCATAGCCCACAACACCACCACTGTTTACCTAGTTCCTCCTAAATTGGTCCACAGTTTAGCTGCATATGAAGCTTAGTTCTATTTTATCTTTAATCTTCTAGAGATGGAGCTACATGTTACTTCCTCGACTTCTTGGTATGTTTCATTTTATAGATACGTTGAAACTCAATGTTAAAAACCACATTTGGGGTTTCTGCAGCGTGACAATGCTACAGATTATTATTTAAAAAAAACACCTACCACACAATCTACAAACTAGAATTTTGATTGACAGACTAAAATTGTTTCTCTTTCAATGGCCCAGTGTAACATAACTCCTGTGTGATTCTAACATCAATATTTCTCCTAAAAACACGCCAAAACCCAATTTAGTATGTTATTACCTTTGCTTATTTCTGATTGAAGAACTCAACAATCACTCTATGTAAAGTAGTTATCTACCATGGAGTAGCTTAGGTCCATTTTGGCTAAATTAACACTCTGCATTGAAAAGCCCCCAAAATACTATGCCTACAAATTATAAACATATTTCCGTACTGGAAATTTGTATGAATAATTACAGTTCATTAATATACATTATCATTTAAGAATTATGAAAAATGAATATAATCCTGAAATTAATAGTGTTCTTAACATTTTTAACTCTGTCTTTCCGCCTTTAATAAATTCTCTATTCAGTTTCACAGTTTGAAACATAATACATTCCAGGTTTCCTATACCAATCTAGCATGTTCAAGCTGGCAAATCCAACATAAGTATGTTGCCTTTGACCAAATAAAAAATAAAAATTAGAAAATACACAAATAAGAATTTACTCTGGTGGCATCTGTGAAATTAATCAGACTCAACTGACAAAAATGCTCAATGTTCATCTGATCTCTAGTACGACACTTTTTTCTGTCCATCTGGGTATGATCTCTAGCAAGGCACTTCTTCCATCCATCTGGCCAATCCATGCAAAATTGCCATGAGGTCCCACTGAGGAAACATTGCCTAAGTCTTGCTGTCCCACCAAAATTCATGCACAGGAGAGGTCACAGCAGGAACAAAAAAAGACAGCTGAACAAGTAGCTACAGTTCCCAATATGTTTCCAAGTATGTCTTTATCATAGGTGAGTGGCAGCAGAAAATTCGTCCCAATTCTCTTTTATTAATGAGCATCTAACATTTTCTCTCGATACTGAGTTTTCTAGAAATGTACGGGGAACCAAATCAACTTGGGTGGCTTTTTTTTTTTTTTTTCTCATTGTGAGATGTTTCTACGGATCTAATTCATCCTCTCCATGGATGATGAGAGTAGTCCTACAATGCCCCAACCAAGCACCAAGCAAAAATCCAGCACCAATTACATATGGTAAAGTGAAAGGGAAAGTTTACCCAAGTTCCACCAGTGCAAAGGACCCAGAGCCAGGGAATCACAAAGAATCCTTGTATTTTAAAAGCTTGCTATCACATGGATTTTATTTACTGTCGCATTTCTGTCCCGCCTATTGTCCTGTCTTTTAAGGAACCCATGGCAGCTTCCGTAGCCCTCCGTCTCCTCTTCACTTCATCCTCACAACAATCCTGCAAAGTGCATTAGGCTGAGAGTCAGTGGCTCAACATCACCTTGCAAGCTTAAGAACCTTGCTGGATCAGATGAGTAGTCCCTCTAGCCCATCACTCTGTTCACACAGGGGCCAACCAGCTGCCCAGGTGAGGATTGCACAGGAAGGATATGAGTGCAACAGCACCCTCCTGCCCATGTTCCTCAACACCTGGTGTGCAAAGGCACACTGCCTTTGCTACTGGGTGTGGCACACAGACATCAACACTAGTAGCAGTTAAGAGCCTTCTCCACTAACGTGTCCAGGTCCTTCTCCAGGAATGTTTCCAGTTCCAGTCAGACCTCATCGGGAATCCTGTGACCAGTTCTTGGCACCAAGGTTTAAGAAAGATGCAGAAAAAATGGAAAGGGTCCAGAGGAGAGCAACAAAAATGATCCAGGGTTTGGAAACACTGCCCTGTGAGGAGAGACTGAGAGAACTGGGCATGTTCGGCCTTGAGAAGAGAAGACTAACAGGGGACATGGTATCACTCTTTAAGTACCTCAAAGGCTGTCACAAAGAGGAAGTTCAAGAGCTCTTCTTGCTGATACCAGAGTGTAGGACATGGAATAGTCAGTTCAAGGTGAGACAACCCAGATTCAGGCTAGATATCAGGAAAAGCTTCCTCACCATCAGAGCAATACAACAGTGGGACCAACTGTCTAGAGAGCTAGAGAGGTGGTGGGCTCTCCCACACTGGAGACATTCAAGGAGAAACTGGACAGCCATGTGAGTGGGATGGTGTGACTTGGTCTCCTGCAACAGCAGGAGTTGGACTCGATGTCTTTCATGGCCCCTTCCAATGATTCGATGATTCTATAACTACATAGCTTGGAAGTAAATTTCATAATTTAACTATGTTCTGTGTGAAGAAATCCTACCCTTTATCTGTCCTGAATTTCTCCCAGTCGATTCTAGTATTATGAGGGAAGGAGAAAAAGTGGTCTCCCTCTCCACTTTCTTCACACCATGCATAATTCTGTGCACCTCTTTCTTGTCTCCCACACTCACCTTTTTTCTAAGCTAAATGGTCCCAGATGTTGTAGTCTTCCCTTGGAGGAGAGTCACCGCAGGCCTTTCCCCAGCTCTTTTCTATGCCTTTCCTAATTGTGCTTAATATGGAGTTTGCATTTTTCACATCAGCTGTGCAGAGGGGACTAGAATCCAGATCTCCCAAGTTCTAGACCCATAATCTAACCACTACCTCACCCTGGATCTCTGGTAAGGTCTCTTCCTTTCTGCTTGGGCAGATACAATCAAGTGCTAACCTTGATTAAATGAAGGCAGTAAATTTATCCATTTGTACATGGACTAAGCTCCATTGCAGCAAAGTGAAATGGAGCGAGGGTGGGAGGGACTGTAGCTCCGTGGAGGATCCTGCGTTTGCATCCAGAAGATGCATTCCCTGGCACCTCCAGTCAAAAACGACCTCATAGGAAACAGCTTTGCATGAGAACCCCAGAGGGACACTGCTAGTCAAGAGCAAATAATAGTGGACTCAGGAGTGGCGCTCGCTACTGAAAAGAACTAGCAGTGCTTCTCTGTTTTGTCACTTGGCAGGGTATCAAAAAGATCCAGGACTCGGGACAAAAACAGCATGCGTTTGCATATGCCGATTCACATTTCGTCTAAAGTGTGTGTGTGTCTTTAAAGGATCCTTTCTCCTAAGGGCGCCTCGAATTGTAAATCTGCATATGGGAGAGAGGACATTTAGTGACAATAAAACCCTCAGGCAGAAAGATTCAGCAGGAGGTAAAGCCCATGTAGGCCAAAACCCAGCAAAGCTGAGGGATGAGATGCCACGGGGATTAGCGGGCACCAGACTTTTATTTCAGCAAGTGCCCATAGACAGCGGGGTGGTGGGGCAGAAGGCCACCCAGATGTTCAGGGCTCCAGTGGGCCATCCCCCACACCACCTCTGTCTGGATTAGAAGAATGCATAGGCTGTTGCGGTACAAGGCCATTTCCTGTGTTCCCAAACTTGAGTAGGCCCTCCTAAGATTGTGCTACTGGCTTGCGTTTCAGGCTCTCTCTGGCCGGGCAGCATGACTCACCTCCAGATTCCACCCTGGGCTCATCCCTTGACTAGGTGATGATCTTTTCCCTGCTAATCAAATCAGCTGGCAGGGGGCAGGGGGCAGGGAGAGATTTCTAGAGATTAGTCATAAGCCTGTGCTGGGGCAGTGGTGCCCAGAATATCAGCCTCATCTTCTCACAAAATATACACACCTATTACATTGCACAATGATTAAATCGCAAAGCAATTAATTCATTAAAAGAAACACATCAGACCTTATGTAAAAAGAATACAAGTGTTTAAGGATAGATTATAAAGTGGGAGTTAGAAAGCAAAAGAGCGAGGGAGGCTGGGGGAGCTTTCCTGTCTCGAGGGTTTCCTTCACTGCCTGTGATACTGATTCCTGACTTTGCCTTCCTACAACTTGCAACAGCTAATAAATTCCTGGCTCCCCTGCCTGGGAGCCAAGGCCGATTAATATCTGCCTACCTTGTTACCTAATTCATTATGGAATAGCAGTTAATTTGATTTGATATTATTTTAATAAAATTCTGTAATATATTAGATTGTTTCAGGCTATCAAAATAATTTTCCAATTATTACGGTTACTCAAGCAAGTCTCTCTCTCTCTCTCTCTCTCTCTCTCTCTCTCTCTCTCTCTCTCTCTTTTTCCCCCTTCATGAGCGGCAGTTGGTCTGACTCAGAATACATTAGCTCCAACAGCTCTATCCTGGCCAGAGGAATACCAAGTCTATGCATGATTACACCAGCAATGTTAGTGCCAGTAATGAGAACCTGCAGATCAAGGGAAAGAGCCTATAGATTGATGGGCAATTATAGCCCTCCTGTGACGTCATGACATTGGCGATTACCCTTCATTAATGCTTTATCAAAAAGAAGAAGAAGAGGAGGAAAACATCTCCGATACCCTGATGCTAATCAGCCTGCAGCAGCAGACTGGAGAGGTGCCTTGAAAGAAGTGACACCTTGTAAGGATCTCAAAGGTTTTCTTCAGTGCACAAGATGCCAAGCCAGATTAGCCTCCTTTGAGGGAGCTGGCTTGCAATGGGTTGGTTGCATAAGGGAGGTACAGCTGAGCTTAGAACTGTTTTGCTCTACTCTCTTGTCTAAGAGCTGGTGCTGGGTCAGGCCAGGGCTGGAACATCATTGAAACAGGAAGAGGCAGCCAAAGCTAACTAGCAGGAGAAGACTGCTTCCAAGCCATTTAAAATTGGCTCCAAGTGTCATCAGATGGCTGATTTGTTACACAACAGCACATTCGTCAGGTGCTTCCGCAGGTGGCATATCGGGAAGGTCATCACATTCCAGTAGCTGGGATTTTGGTCAGGATTTCATGCTGCCTCATCCCTCCTAGTGCATTCCCTTCTTTGGAAAATCAAGAATTCTTGCAACCAAGGGGGTGCAAGTGCAAATACAACAACAGTAAAACCCAGGAGCTCAAGCCATATTTTTTTCACAAAGGGAATACAGCTATTCTAATGGGCTTCATTTGCAAGACAACTCTTTCTGCAATGTAGGTGGAGAAGGAATTTTTAAGATATGTAGTATAGCCTTAAAATTGTAACTCCCATCAAAAACAAAAACTGATCATAAGGGTGCCTTTTCGCAAGGGCTGGTTTAATTTGTTGTAAATTTGAATTTGGGCTCTTGAAGGACTTCTTGCTACACAGGTTGTTAGTTCCATCTTATTTATTCCTAATACTTGTATACTGCTTATTATTATAGAATCCCTAAAAAAGTCTTAACATGACTGACAAATTACAAAATGCTACAGTCAGAAACTCTAACCCATCCATTTCAGTTTCACTCTATTTCACATTTTGCAAACCATAAGTTCATTCTGGGCCGTTTCCACTTGGGTTTGTGAAGCAAAAAAAGTAGGCATGAACAATTTTGCGTACATTTTTTCCAGTATACAAATTTGATGTTTGGGTTTCCTAGCATGCTCATTTTTTAAGAAGCAATATGTTGCCCAAATGCACTTACATGCACTTTCCCTTAAGATAAGCATTGTGCAATTTTTAAAGCATTGGATTGCATCACAAATTTCTGAAAAATGGAGAATCCAAGGTGCGCACATGTTCAGATCTGCATTTAAATTTGTGAGGTACAGGCTGAATAAGTTCATAAAAAGATTCTGACTTAATATATTTCTCATCTATTCCAAGCTAAGATTGACTGGGTAGGACTGGATACCACTTTCCTGAGCTCTTGGTCTACATTTCTGAAGAAGGAATGAAGGAAGAAAAGCCCTCAAAGAGTACAATTTAATAGGAGGCCAGGCTGAGTTTCTCAGGAGAGGAAGGGTATCGGCACTCTAGCTGCCACAACAGAAATTGTCTGCTGCTGTTGCCACTTGCCCCAGTCCTGGTGGGTGGATGCTGAACAAGCTTTCTGTCTTAGGTGGCAATAAGTGTTCCTCTTGGTATCCTGGCCCAGGAATGCCAAATGAGTAATATGAATTGTGCACAAAAACAAAATGGAAAATAGTGAAAGCACAAGTGTACAGGCTAGAGTGATGTGTTCCAGCCCTATTCTGAGCCAGCTATAATTTCCAAGCAAGGTAGTGCCATGTAAAGAAGATTACAGTAGTCTAATGTAGAACTTGCCAAGACATGGACGATGGAGATGCGCTCTTCATTCACTAGAGAGGGTAGAGATGATGGCCAATGAAAGCTAATGAAAAGGGAACTCTTTCATCAAGTGATCATAGCTGTCACATGAGCTTCCAGAAGCACCCCAGAAGCTGCAGGTCTAATCCTCAAGGGAAAGTGAAACCCTGTCCAGAAGACCTTCAGTACCAACATCTCCATCTCATCCAGATGGACTTTCTGTTTGTAGGCACACACACACACCTGTCCCAGCCACTCTGGATTACAAACACCTGATCAAAACATCAGTTTTCACAAATAAAAGAGATGAAAAGGAGACTCAGAGCTAGAAGTCAACCACATAATGAGATCTTACTCTCCATTGACAGATAACCTCCATAAATAGTTTCACACAGATGTTAACAGCTCTGGAGATAGGATGGAATATTGTCTTGTGCACATGGGCAAAATCAGCTGTTAGTCCACCACAAGGAAGGCAGCCTCAGGTGGGAGAACAAGTGAACTCACCCTGCATCAGGAAATCAGGATAGTGATTCTGGCTGTGTTCTGCAGTTATAATCATAAACCTTGGTATGACCACCTATGAGAGGTGGAGTGGTTGTGGCCCACTTTTCAGAGGACAGCCCTCTGATGCTCTTTCTAAGACTGGTTTAAAGACAGATGCATAAGATGGCAGGGCAATGGCCTTGAAGTTGCCTATCAGGAGTTAGCATTCGGACAGCGGACTGAGCAGACTGACCAGTCCTATGGGCGCAGTCTTCCCCATTAGGTGAGATATATTTCTTTTTAAAATTAAAGTTATTGTTGCTGAATTTGCATCTGCACACAAGCCTATGCAATTTTTATGCAGATCAGTATCCCCTCATTTGGCAGTCCATTTCTACTTCTTTATCTCTGTGCTAGTCACCCCACTAGATATAATGCAAAGCATTACTGTTACAAATATGCAAAACTTCTTAGCACACTGGTTCAGCCATTATCCTTGTGAAAATGATCCCTAATTGGATGAGATCATCCAAGTGGCTAATTTCAGAAGAAAGAAGCAGCAGGAGCTGAGGCGAGGGTGGAAGGAATGGCGCCCAAGGAGGAGGAGAGGAAGAAGCAAATTGCCAAGCAGGATTGCAAAAGTGTGGATGTCTAACAAGGTTTCTTGTTGCTTGAAATCTACATGGCGTTGGCTTGCTCACAAAGGGGTGATAATGCTTGAAATTTATCAAGGGCAATATCCAACTCTGCTCCCTTGCTAGTGCAATGAAAGCTAGTAGTTTTTAAAGTAACCAGGTATGAGCGCAGTCCTCACTTCTGAAACATGGCAGGTCATGTGATCTTGCAGAAGGAAGCACCAGCTGTAACTTCCAAGCAAGGTAGACCTCTTCCATTTCAGGAAATTCTGGGTCATTTGCTGAGCTACTTTAGGAAGCACTCGCTTCCAGTTTCACTGCTGGTCGGTTCTGCAGGCCCAACAGAATGAGCAGCTGTGCAGTGGCAGTTTGGGGTCCTGCCCCAACATGGGACTTTGATGTGATGGGTATTTGCTGACTCATTTATTCCAATGAGTACCCATGTTGATGTTCAAGCCTCTTCTGGCCCATTCCATGAACATGCTTAAAGTTCATTGATCAGTGTCGGAATTGTCCTGCCATGCAGCTCGGAAGTGTCCTGCCATAAAGAAAGGGAGGGAGGGAGGACAGACAGACAGACAGACAGAGCTGCTTGATTGAATTACTGATAATTGTGTTGTCCCACCTCCGGTGATGAGGTTTTCTCCTGCCTTTATACAGTATTCACTCTTTCCTTCCTCCCTTCCTTCCTTCTCTCTCCTCTTTCTTTTTTCACAGTCTGTCTCCCACATGGCTATTCCCATTCCATTCAGTTATCTTCGAAGAGTGGTGGCTGACCCATGGGATGTATGTCAAATATGATTTACAACCCTTTTCATGCTTCAGCAGAATTCAGTAGAAACCTAAATGGATCAGAACAGACCCTACAGATTGGGAGAAACACACCGACTTCTCTTATTTTGTTTTAGTATTTGTAAATTGCCTTATTATTTCCATTGCTTAGCTATCATTAGGTGCATGAAATAGCACTGCTGATAGCAGGGGGTTCCACAACTGCACTTATTGGGGAAAGAGTTTATTATTACAAGTAAATTGTATATGCAACCTGCCAAGTGGAAATGCTGTTCGATCAAACACAGGGGTTATTGTAATATTTTCCTTGGTGAATCATTCTTTTTTAAACGAGAAAATGTGCTTTTCTTATGTGTTTAAAGAATGAAGACCAAAATAAACAAAAAAGAAGGGGGAGGGGATTGTTGTCTACTAAGGAACACTATAATAAACTGCCAAAATAAAACAAAGAAATGATGATGTTGCTAATATCCAATTACTGGCTGGTACAAGCCCGTAAGATTCTAGGCCAGGCTTCATGATACAGGTACCATGGGGATTGTCCTTCCTGAGATTTTTTCCTTTGTCATATTATTTAGGGCAGCGTTGGACTACCTGGTGCCATCCAGAAGAGTTGGACTACAAATCCCATCAAGCATGACTAATGGCCATGCTGGCTGGGGTGGTGGGAGCTGTTGTTCCGGAGTCTGTAGGGCACCAAGTTGGGCATGACAGCATGTGAAACCCATCATGGAGCTTGACTGTTCATTCTGCACATCTGGCAGCTGCTGACAGGGACAGAAAAGCTTGCTTTGTGCCATGCCGCTTCCGGGGGACCTGGAGCTCCTCAGGCCAAACACTGCAGAAGAGATGTCTCCATCTATGAACCTTGGGGTATACCTGGAGGACCTGGGAACTCAGCAGAGATGTCCATCATCCTTCTCCCTGTGATGGTCACCCTCTCCCTTTGATGGTCATCACCCTTCAGAGGAAGATATCAAGTAGCCAGCTAGCCCCAGGGAACATGGAATCAGAAAGTTCAGGCTTGGCCAGCTGCCCACCTGAGAAGGCTCCTCACAAGTAACTTGCCATGACTTACTCTTGAGTAAGGCTCTGCCTGTAAATAAAGCATTCTTCCAGTAGGTCTCCTGGACTGCCACTCTGCTGTGGGTAGGAAACTGCAGGATCTGGTTTAAAAGCTTCCCTTTGTGCTTGGATAGTGTGTGTGCTGTAGCTCTCAGGTGCCACCCAGCATTCCTCCAATCACCTGGCTGTTCTCTGGAATTCCCTGTGTTTGAACTGTCCACTGATCTTGCTTTTGGTACTGAACCTAACTAATTCTCTGGGGCTTTGTCCATGTACCAGAGCAAGCCAGGTACTCATGAGGATCTGATTGAAAACCACTCAAGCGTACCAGCTCCTGTAGCGAATGCAACAGGAAATCCAGTTCTTGGGTACGTGCTGTTACAGCATTCTTTGTGACAAGTTTCAGCTGACACAATAACCAACATTCAAGGATTCCGTAGGAGTTCATTCTGGATTGTTGTTGAACTGTGGTTTATTGTTTCCTCTGAGACCAGCTACATGGTAACCATGAACTAGCCATGAAGAGGACCCA
The DNA here is from genome assembly GCF_004798865.1 of Varanus komodoensis. Taxonomy (NCBI): domain Eukaryota; kingdom Metazoa; phylum Chordata; class Lepidosauria; order Squamata; family Varanidae; genus Varanus; species Varanus komodoensis. Next base: position 49,972,926 of record NW_025335761.1, read on the forward strand.
TGGTTAGTTTTTGAGTTGTGAACTGCAGGTTGTCCACCATGATTTGTGATCACATCTGGGTGCACACAACTCAACAAACCATGTTTCAACAAAACCTCACAGTTCGACAGCAACCCACACCCATCCATACCCGAGTCTTGAGCATGGGTGAACCCAGTCTGCGTCTCTTGGCTGCCACAATTTCCATGCAATGTGGATGGAGGAGACGGTGCTTCATTCAACAGGATTGACAGACTGTTGTGTTCTTTCATATAAAGGATTTCTACAGAGCAAGGAATGGTTATCCAATAAAATTTCAGTGTATCAATAGAATTTTTCTTACATCTGAGATTATTTTTATTTAGATGCATCATAGTCTCATTCTTAAAACTTCTTTACCCTTTATACCTGTGCACGATGAACCATCTGTAAGTCCCCTTGAATGCTATTTATGGCTCAAAAGCACCATGCAGAATAGCCCAAAAATAATTATTAAAAAATAAGGAAATAAGCAATTAAATGGCAGGTAAAATTGTTATATGTGGAAAGCTGTGAGGCAGGGACAATTTTACTTGCTTGTTCAAGTTCTTGGAAGAGGAATCGCATTAGATATTTCCTAGAAAGTTTAAGAACATGATGTTTGAAGCTGCATCTTTCACTTCCCCCCTGCCAAGTCCACCCTCCTTTGGCACATTTTTAGGATTGGAATAATCATCATCATCATCCATATTACCTTCCTTGCAAATAATATGATGAAATCTAAGAAATTCAACATATGCTTGGGTTTATAGGATACACCCTTAATGTAAGAAAGTAGGAGGCAGATCTGTTCTTTGCAAGTCCAACACAAAATCTGCTAGATTTACATTCTTTTCAACATTGCTAATGCATAATCAGCTAAAATGATTTTAGATCTTCAAAATTGCTACAAGATGGTTATAAATTCTTTGTGCGGACAGCTTTTCCATTTGGTGGTAAAACTGGAAAGTCTTATCACCCTTTTATAACTTTCCATATAATTTTTATGAACGCAAACATAAGGCATCAAAGACAGCAGTCTGAAAACTTCTCTGTGATCCAAACCAAGTGGCAAAATTAAGTCCTGAAAAAGTTAAGATCCACATCTGGTTTATGGTCTGTGCATAGACAACTTGGCCTGAGAACATAGCACAGACGTGGATTGATGCAGAATCATGCTCAGATTTAATAATCAAGTTTGGTTACTGAATACAGCTATAAAGATGGTCGAAATGAAAAGTTTGTAGTGCATGTCTCCACTCATCACATAGCAAAAGAAAAGAAAATAAAGCGATGCTTTAAGCAAAAAGGAATGCACCATCTTGAAAATAAATTGGATATGGAGAGAAAAGAGGGTTGGGGCCACAATGAGAGGGATGATACAGGCAAGACCATACCAAAGCCATGGAGATATCACATGCAACGCCATGAAGCAATCTTACGAGAAGCAGAGGAGAGCATGAATGCTGCTATATTTAAAGTAGGCAGGGCTACCACTGCCTCCTAAAAAGACATTACGTTAGCAGGGATGCATCTGGTACCTTCCACAAGGTTTCATATGTACCTGAAACACACCAAGAGACCATATGAAAGGGAATAGTGAAAGGGTATTATTTCCCCTATGCTACCCATATTTCAGGAAAATGGTTGATAGCCAAGTGGATGAAGATAGTCGAACACATGCGTCCATATATTTCACTATTATTTCTGTCTTCATGAGAGAAAGAAATGCCCATCAAGGTCAGTGCTACGCAGTTATTTGATTCACTGATTTGATTCAACAGCAATGCTCTACTCTTCATCTTCAGGAATATGTGTTTCAAAGACTTGGCTTGCATTCCTTTTGAGCTCATTGTTGTACATTTGATTTCAGCAGAAATACAAGAGATCTGACCAGAAACTGGATTATTTATTTGAACCATAATTGAGATTTCTTAGTGGCTTATTAATCCTTGAAATAGATTTTTTTCTTTTATAAGTGAAAATGAATGTGAATGTTCATCCCTTCTGAAATATGAAAAGATGCACTGGAAGGTCCATTAGAGAGAAGCTAAATAAGCAGCATTTAGTTTGGAACTTTTTTCCAACACCAAGATTAGTTGTGCAGAATCCATGTCAGTACATGGCACTCTTGAGCACTGGTCATGGGTCTGTAGCCCCAGCAGGCTTCATCACTGACAAATGCCATGGGGCTGTTCAGGCCATCTCCTGGGACAGCCCTCCCATGCCTGGTTCTGGGGAACAACTTCTCAGAGCTCATAATTTTGGCCTAGTTGTGTCTCTGAATAGAGCCCTGCCAGCCACTTTCTTGCTGCAAAATTTCCCACCATGGGAGGGCCGGACGTGTGGGAACTTCAGGCGCACTGAAGGTGCCAAGCACAAGGTTGCCCAAAGAGACCCCTCTGCCAGTGTGGCAAATTCCACGTTGATAGGGGAGCCGGCATGGCTCTTCAGAGCCCTCCTGTCACTCTACCACCTGAAGCAGGGAATTCACCCCGCTTCATGGGAGGGCTGGCCCTGATTATAGAAGCATGCAGAATGGCCCTCAGTCCATTCTGATGCACCACTGCATTCTGTTGCGGTGGGGAGATTTGAATGGCAGTTTGGACATAAATGGGTCAGTTAAACCCAGTTGCCAAGCAGTGTGCACCATGTGCAGATAATGCAACTGGGTCTCACCATCTGCCATGCATAAGGAAAGTCCAAAGTTATGAGCCACCGAGTGCAACTATGTGAATGAGTTTGCAATCTGTGAACCAATTTTCAACCAAAATATTAGGGTTGATTTCCTTTTTAGACAAGCGCAAAGGTGCTTAATGGGTGACTTGACTGACAAGCTAAAGGGTTTTATGCAATTATGTCTGATGACCCAGTTGAGGTCATTGGAGAAACCTGCACCAGGAGATTTGAGTTTATGTTAAGAAGGAATAAATGTAATAAGAACTTACAGAGGCATTATTTTAGAAAGGCAGAAGTTGTTGGAATCAACTTCAGGAGTAGACGGTGGAGTCAAGAGACATTAGTGCATTTGAACAAATAAGGCATGATGACTAATACAAATGAAATGCATTCATTTGTAAATAATCTTTGTATTAGGAACTCTCTAACATTTAAGATGAGCTCCTTTCTTAACCTCTCATACTTAGCTGCATTATAGGACTAATTCCCAAGTAAAGGCAATTTACAGTTTGCACTTCCACAAACTCCTGCTGATGGAAAAGACAGTATTTTAAAAGACATGGGGAAAATGCAATTATATTATCCCCTTTGTTCACTTTTACAAGAGTTTGTTATGGCCTCATTTGTAGCATTAATTTCTAAATAGTATCTGACCACCTTTGCTGAACATTTGGACACAGAATGATAGAAAGGGGTTTCAAATGATCTTTCATACTGGGAATGGATGAAGCCAAATCACCCTGGGATGATGGAGCAGGAGGAACCAGAACTTGCAGTGTATGTAGGAAAATAAAGGCTCACTGCATATGGCTTCAATCTACAAAAATCTGCTCCTTCTCCCACCCCAAATGAATGATTTGTCACAGTAGAGCTTCTTATTCATTCTCCTTCAGGAGGAGTTTTGGAGTCAGCTCTTGAGTCAAGACCAAATGGGCCACAAACTTACTAAAATAAAGGACAGTTCTGTTCTAGTTCCACTCAGAAGCTACTTGCAAATGTGGGCCATGAAGTGGCAAGTTTGTGTGCATGTAACCATGAGGGTGGGACTTAGTCTTGTCCCTTCTCAGCTGTGATGCTCAGTCCACTCATGGACTCTTGGCCTAACTTATCTCACAGGCATGTTGTGAGAATAACATGAAGAGATGACTATGTAAACTGCCTTGGGTTCCTCACAAGAGAAAAAAGGAATGATAGAAACATAATGCAATGGTGATACCAATTGTGGTACATTAGTGGGTGAAGACATGGTGCTTCTGTGGTGGGGCCTGCTGCATTTCAGAAGTCTTCAGAACCACCAAAGTATCCAAATTCTTTTGGATTTCAGAAAATTTGGCAGCACTGTTATCAAAAGCAGGTTCCAGAAGGTAAAACAGATTGGAAGGTTTGGTGGGCACTCAGAGGAACAATGATTCAGTTCTATTGAACCATTTCCAGTGTAAAGTTAAGTGGTTTTGCCCATTTCTAGGTCACTTAGTCCATTGTTATCATTGTAGAATATTTTTAATGGCAGTAGAAGAGTATTTTAGAGTATTTTAATGGCAAAATAGCATTTTCATATGATCAAATGGGAATATTGCATAACTGATTTAATCTTTGGGGACAATTGTCATGCAATAGCTTCTGTGTGCCCACAATTGCCAGATCAGGTCCTTGGAATTGCAGTTCTGTTGGAGATACACTTAGCCCAGAATGCGTGATCTGAGTTGTGAGTAGGGTGGCATGCTATACTTTTCTTTTTTTAGTACATCTGCTCTACTCAAAGTATAATGTACTTTAGGTGGAGCACTTAATCGACATGCAACAAACTTGCTTTCCTGTGTATACTTGCCTTACAACTGGGAAGGTTCAAATGTATTTCACCATGTTAGTGAGACTCTCTAAGAATATTGATCCTCCAACTCCCACCCATCCAACCTTCTGGTTGAAAGTGCTATAGAACAGGGATGGACAGAAGGCAGATTGTCAGACGTTTTGGACTTCAACTCCCAGTAACCCATGCCAGCACAGTCAATGGACAGGAATGTAGGTAGCTGAAGTCCAAAATAACTGGAGGGCTATTTTCTGCCCACTCTTGCTGTAAAAGAGAATTGCAAAGGAATTCCAAAAGGTAGCCTGTCAATCTTAAAATTATCTCTTTTTGTAATCTCCCTTCTCTCCCCTCCATGTCTTCAAGCACTTTGCCTGTTTTATATATCTACAAATTTAAAAAGCACTCATCACTGGTTGGATTCATAAATCCATGTCACTGTTCTTGGTATCTCTAAAACTGCACTATAGTAGCATTCAGTTACGTCCTTTTACTGCCTCACCTTTACCTGGGTCTTTTTTCCTTTTGTCCTAGAATACAATTCTGCCTTGAGAGACCAGTCCAAAGAACCAATGAGAAGCAAGGTGGCCTTGGGAAAAAGAGGTGACTGTTTGTCCAGCTAAACTCGTTCTGCGGGTAATTAAAGGATTTTGGTCCTTGGCAGTGTCAGTTTGGCACTATCAAACAGCCTTACTTTAGTTACCAAAGGGAAGGAAGGGCTAAATTCACCTTAAAAGCTTAAGAACCAAAAATCATAAAGTCCAAGGAAGAGAAAACAACAGAGGATTATATTAGCAACCAACCATCAGCTTTGTCTTGCTGAATCACTCTTAGCAAAGATGTTATGAGTCCTAAAATCTAAGCTTTTTGTTACCTTATGAAGATTAATATAGTGTGACTTTGTTAGGCAATGTCTTCCCCAACCTTGTGACTTTCAGATCTGTGGGATTACAACTCCCATCATAGAGGCTGGAATAAACCCCCTAAAATGGTAACCTTAGAAACACAGCACTCCCAAGCTTCATATTGGCCAAATGGGATGCAATTCTCTACCAAAGAGGCATTTACCACCTCAGCCACCCCGCTGGCCAGTCTCCCTCCCTCCAACTTTTACTAACAAGGATGGACAAGGGTTCAACAAACAAATGAAACTCATCCATCAGAACTGATCATATGGTTGCCTCAATTACCACCCAGGATCTGGAGTTATTATGGAGTCCAAGTCAGAACAGATGCAAGTAATTTTCTCAGCAAACTGTTTTGTTAACTCATCATGGGGATTATTAAGAATTTCCTCTCACTGTTTTGGAATCCAAACTGTAGCAGCCCTGAAACCATCCTGCAGGTGAACCCTGTGCTAATGAAATTATGATGGAAAAGAGTAATTTCTTCATGGTCATCACCACTGCCAGGTAGGACTTAACATGGGCTGGAGCTGTGAACATGAGTGCTCCTCAGCACTGCTAAAATTTCAACAGGGGCCGATGTTAGAATGAGCAACAAATACATCTCCTGGCTGCTCATGGCTATTCAGAAAATCCAAAATATAGGAGAACTGTGTCTGATCTTATGAGCACAAGATCCAACTGGCTAAAATCATGTCACACAACTTGGATATGAGTTTATTAGCATGCATGTCCGATCTGAGAAGTATTTGTACCTCTTGGTTTCTCAGTAATCAGACTACAACATCACCATTCACAACATACATTCTTTATTAAAACAAAATTTGAAACATACATAATGACTGTGGGCAGGGAGGAATGAAACATTTCATCTGCCTTTCCCTGTGCATGGGATGTCTGCTCCATATAAACACACATACGGGAGAAGTGTGGAATGTGATTATTTCAATTTTACAGACAGAAAATGAGCCGATAGGAATTATTCCTCTAAAATGATAAATCCCACCAAGGTAAAGCTCCGTGCATTCATCTGGATCGCTCATATGAACAGACATGATGAAATAAAACAAATGGTTGTAACAGTATTGAGAGTAAGTGCGAGGTTCCAAGCTGCTTGTCCTGTTGCGCAATATTGCTGGAGTGCATCCTTTGTAAAGGATTAAGAAAGTTAGATGTCAATTGCCGTGTTCCTTCTGGCAGTGTAAACAGAGGAAGTTTAGCATCCGTTCGCCAGTCTAAATGGACAAAATGGTAGCATTGCATTGCATGGGTCTGACAATAGAGCTATTTGATAAACAAGCTGGAAATGTGGGCTTTAGAAACTCCACATGTGAGCATTTCAAAGCAGGGGTTAATTGCAATGTGTTTTAAATGTTAGATATGCTACCATGACGAATGAGGATTTTCTGATGAAACACCTCCTGAATTCAGTTCCTTGTCTCTCCTATGACCTTGAGCCATGTCACTTATAGAGTAGTTCTATACGTAACTACTCCAAAGTAAGTCCTATTGAATTCAGTGGAGCTTACTCCCAGGTAAGTAGATATAGAACTGCAGCCTTCACTTCTGTTTTCCTCTTTTTAATGTCTGCGAAAGAGGAAAGCAAACCTTATTCTTCTCTGTCAAGGGCAATGGATACGTTTGGGCTGAAAAGACAAACTGTATTTAAGAGAAGTCAAAGAGTGATGACAGAACTAGTACCATGGCTGTCCTTGTACTAGCCATGCATCTATTGGTCAAACGGATTTGAAACTATGTCAAAAACACACGAAAACCTTCTCCAGAGAGTTAGCTGTGCTAGTCAGTAAGAAACAACAAAGAGTCTTGTGACACCTTGAAGGCAAACACATTTATTTATTCTGGCATAACTTTTTGTGGACACTGTCCACTCCATCTGATGCGTACTGTGTTGACCTCAGACTGGTAAATCTATATGCACACACTGGGAGGGCAATTTCACTGTGTTGTCAGAGGGAATTAAAACGCCAAACATTACAGACAGCAAAGATTCCTTAAAAGTTGCCATTCTCAAAACACTGTTGGGTGAAAGCGCACACATCAGGGTAATGGTGAGTCAATGCAACATTTGCCATGTGGTTTTTAAAACTGTCCTTATTCAAACCTTATGCAAGAAAAACCTGTCCAGTTGAGGCAAAAATGAAATCTGTGTATATACAATTGCTTTTTCAAGCTGCTGTCAATCTCTGTAAAAGAAAACAGTGGCAAGGGAAAGACAATTTGTCCCCTTCTTCTTCTTTCCAACCTGGGAAAGTACTATTGAGTATCAAATCACCTAGGTTTGATGCATATTAATAATATAAATTATTTGGGGTCAATAAAGGACAGTTTTTAGCTAAATGAACCTACTTGTGTGTTAAGATCAGTCCATCAGTAAGAGCAGGAAGGGCAGCAGAATGAGTTAGCGGCTTCCCCAGTGATACACACATTGTTATGGAACCCCCAGAGAACTGCATTGCCGATTACTTCTGTGGCACATGCTGTCAGGAGCTGAAGTTCCTCCTCTACACATTCAAAGCCATGGGCCTTTTCCTTGCAAAGCTTTCTTTATGGACCAAAAGCACAAAACACACAGAATGACTCTCCGCGCATGCACAGAGAGGTTTGTTGAACCCAGTCTAGTATTCATCTCCAGAAACTCTCCTCATGAGCATGCCTGGGCCCCATCTCTTCAGGGAGGGCCTTCTGAAAATGGCCTGCTTGCTGCACCCGATCCTCTCATAGGGCCACCCTCCTCTGCTGGCAACACATCATGGGGACAGGAGCTGGGGCTGCCTTGTCTGTGTTTGAGAAACTCCCCTACTCTGGGTCCCCTCGCAGCGACTGTGCATCTTGGTTATTCCCAGAGACTGCCTGCCTCTCTGGGGAGTCTGACCTTGACGTTAGCATCTATGCTTCTCTCATCTCAGAGTCTCGAGATGGACCACATTTCCAGCCCCCCTCCTGCTCCTCCCCCCCTTCTTTTTCTGATTCTTCTGGAGACCAGCCAACAGCCCTGAAGATGTGTGCCCAAAGCAGCCAGCTTTCTCACTCCCAACAAAGGCCTGCAAAGTGGCCTTAGAACTTGCTTATTTTGGGTCACCTTGTCCTAAGAGCTTTAGTTCTGCCGGTTTTGAAATGGTTGAGTTTTAAAAATCATGTTATCTTTGTCTGGAATGCTTTGGGGCTGCTGATGTTGCTTTAAGGTGCTTTTTTATGACTGCTTCAACACAGTGTGATGATTTTACCAGGTTGTGTCTTGGGTTCATGGAAGCCACCCTAGGAGACCCATGCCCTAAGAGGCAGCCTAATATTTAAAAAAAGAAAAAAAAGCATCTACATTGCAGCATGTACATGTGTACAGCCAATTGTAACATGTTATACAGCACATGTGGGCTTCATGTTCTTTCTTTCACAGCCTGATAGCCCAATCCCGGCCAGCCAGGTCTTCTGCTGTCTTTATTTCAGCTCCTTCCTTATGTTGATCGCCTAATCATCTGGTCACAATTTATTTATTTTTTTCCCACCCCGATGACTAAAGGAAAGTAGGCATTGAGCAGATTTCAAAACTACTACGCTAGAAATAGCTCCTTTAATTTTGCAAGCTCGCCAGCACTTTCTGTGTACAGACTGAGGGCTAACAGTGCTTCATGGTATTTACAGGAAAAACGCAGAGTGCTAAATAATCGCCACATGTCGTGGGAGGAACTTCTGTTTTTAATAAAACCAATCTGGTCTGGATCAATGATAAGGGGGGCAGACTGACTTCAGATGGGAAGGCAGAACTTTGAAAAGGTTCTTGTCGACAACATTGATCTAAAATAAAGGTCTGCGGGAGGTAAAGCTCAGCTATCATGCACTCGAGGGCATTTGTTCCCACAAGGGGCTAAAGAAGAACAAGATGCATGTCTTTGGGTTGCCATACATTCTACTTTATATAGGACAGTCCCCTGTTTGAAGGCATCCTCTGCCTGAATGGGCCACCCGGCTGAAATATATTTTAAAGGCAATGAAGTCACAGGCAGGGAATGTAGTAACCTTGAAGCTGCCCATCAAGGGGGGGCGCATGTGAACTGCCAAGAAGGGGAACACGCCTCAGCCACTAGCAACACAAATAGGTACACTCATTTTCATAACACTGGCATGTTATGCTCATCCGCATGTTTAAATTAGAAATGATAAGTATATATTAACTATAAATGCAGTACATCACATAGGTTCGGATAAGGAGCTGGTGTCCTCTGAATCTTGCTCAGTCTGCTGTCCAGATTCCCTTGATGGACAACTTGAAGGCCCAGCTCTCCCTTTGTATCATTCTCTGTCTTTCATTGTGACTTGGACTGGACAACTCTTCAAATTAAGGACAACCATCCTCTAAGGGGGTGGCAAACAAGAGAGGGGCCTTCTTGGTGGTTACCCCCCATCTGTGGAATACCAATACCAGGTAAAGACCTTTTATTCACCAGACATTCCAAAACTTAAATCAATTAATATTTTCATTCTAATCAATTCTAGACCTGTTTTATCATTGTTGCTGTGCCTGGGGTTAATTTAGGGGCTGTTGCAGTTATTTATTGTTCAGTTTTTAGTGTTTCTAGCGGTTTTTATTGTTTTGTTTTACTGCTGGACGTTTATTGTTGTGTATATGCTTTAAATGGTACACAATCCTGAGAGCCTTGTGGGCTAGACGGCAGTATAGAAATGCAATAAACAAACAAACAAACCATCTGACAGCCCTCTGAACATCTGCAAAAGAGGACTCAGGGCTACCTTAATGCCCCCAACAATTTGCACCCGGGTGACAGAATGAGCAGCCACTTGGCTAACCTGGTCACAGCCTTCCCCACCTTGGGAAGGTGCACTACATTTCCATTTAAATTAGATGGCAAAAGAAGAAAGGGGGCGGCAGAGGATGAGGTGGCCGGATGGAGTCACTGAAGCAGCTGGTGTGAGCTTGAGTGAACTCCGGAGGATGGTGGAGTCCAGGAAGGCCTGGAGGAATGTTGTCCATGGGGTCGCGATGGGTTGGACACGACTTCGTGACTAACAACAACAACAATGGTTTCTAATTTGACATCCATAGAAATGTATCGTATGCAAATATGCATTGTCATTTTATCCTCTTTTATTCATTTTTGGTTGTGTTTTTTCTTTATATCCCCCCCAGTATGGAAATATGTTAAATGGTCACCCCATACGTCATTCTCCAGTGCCTTTTGTTCCCCTTGTTTTGCCTTTCAAGAATTTGAAATCCGTACTCCCACTAGCTTTCATGGATCCTTCTGTCTGTTCTGTTTCCCTTCCACAAATGTATCTAATCTATTACTTGGGTGTACAGAAGTGAAAAGTGGTTTTAAGCAGTTTTTATCAAGAGATTTTTATGAAAGATTTCCCATTTCCTTAAAATGCTTTAGGAACTGTGTCTATTGTGCAGCTGTCTTTCTGTTTGTGTGTGGGGGGGGGGGTGTCTTTAAGCCATTCTTCTTCCCACTGATTCTCTCCTGCAGTATTTTGAGTCATTTTTTATCCATCTGCATTGCACAATGAGGACAAAGCCCAACTAGAGTGCAGCATCTTTTGGAGAGAATTGGTGGGCTCCCTTCCACTCCAGAAGCCCTCACAAATCCCTCTCTCCTCACATGTTCATATTGTCTTAGGAAAACCATATTTGGGAACCCCCATTTGTGCAAGCCAAAATGAGTTCTGGAGTTGTTGTTTTTAATTGTATTATATATGATATTGCATTCTGTTATAGGATGCATTGCTCAGCTGATTAATGCCTTGATAATTGGCTATGTGCAATCATAAAAAATCCAAATCAAGACAGTAAGAGCCAAAACAATAAATGCAACAATAAAAAAAATTAAAATATGAAAGCATTGAATGTTGTTTAATGAATTGAAGGAGAAGGAAGATACTGACTTCTATCAAACTTGGGAATCTTTTTATTATTGGCTAGAGAAATGGGACTTTGCATAGATTTAAATATGTTTTTAAGTTATCATAAATGGAAAAAGAAGGGTGTGGGGGCTGACCCAGCGGGCTCGATGTTTTTGATGATGGATGTTGTTTGTAGTTTTCTTTTTGTCTTTGTAGGATTATAATTTCTCAAATAAAACTTGTTTAAAAAAAAATTGTTTAATGAACAACCAGCAATGAAGTTAATGATCAGAGCAGGGGCTTAAAGGTTGAATGCCTGTGAGAAGAGGAAAGTCTTCACCTGGCATCTAAATGTATATGGAGCTGGTCCCAGGTGGATCTCCCTGGGAAGGTGTTCTGCAGATGAGGCGGCACAAGAGACAAGGCTCTTTCACGGGCAGGCACCTATCACACTACTCTGGGTGGCAGCACCCCGTGAAGGGCCTCTGAGAATGATGGGTTGGCTCTAGGATTATGCCTGATCAACTTCACTGATGCAAGCAGACTTTCCTGCTGCTTTCTTTCCATGGCAACCCCTCCAGATGCCTGAACATGCTACACAAAGAACCAAGAGACCTGGCTGAATGGAAAACCATGGTGTGTGAGGATGGGAATCCCCCAAAATCAGGCAGAGCGATCTTATACAAACAACGCTGCTCTCTAAGGATGTGTGAGGAATCTGATGAAGGGATAAAAATCCAATGAATTGTCATGATTAACTGCCCATAGAACCTCAGCTTTGGGCAATCTAAAAATAAATACATAATAAAATAATTCTCCCAAAAAATTCTGGTTGACCAGCCCTGTGCTGAGGCTGACTTGCTATAGTAGGAGTCAAATCAGCTTAGAGAAAGGTTGCATTGTATTCATTTTAAATATATATTTATACACACACACACACACACACACACACATGCTAAGAAAAAATGTTTCAACAGTGCTAGAAGGATGTAGTCTTTAGCTTCCAGCCATGAGATCTGCACAAATTTCCTGTGTGTGTGTGTGACTATGTGTGTTAACATTCAAGTTGTGGACCATCTAGAGGAAGAAGTCTGCAAAAGACTCTCCCCACCACCTCCACCTTTACACACACAAAAGTTTACAGGGAATCTAGTTGTTGTCTTCTTCCACAGCCAAGACACAGAAAGCGGCCGCTCTGGAAATGGTTGAGCTTCCGCTGAATTCAACGGCACAGGAGTCAATAAGAATCCCATCCTGGCATGTTAGAGTATGAAGGATGCTAAAAGGAGGGGCAAGCCAATCTGCCCATGGACAGCTTTTGCAAACAAAGGACCCACTGGCACTGCAGAATAGCAAGCACACAAACTCAGGGGTGGGGGAGAAAAGCCCTCTGAGAAGGACTAGAAAGAATAGACCAGAATAGCAAGCAACTTTCTTGAACTGCCATTCTGCCCTCTAATCTTAAGCAACAAATTGTGTGTCCAGAGTAATGAGTCATCTTTGGAGTAATGCCTTTGCTCTCTTCTTTCCTGGCCTGTTGATTTTATGGATTGGAACAGCAGCATCTTGTTCCCTTTCTTAGGATTGTAACTGTTGCCTGCATTAACAAAGCAAAACAAACCTCTCTCTCCCTCCAGTAAGTGCCTGCATTTCTATCCTACCCTTTCTCCTAGGAGCTCAGGGAGGGATACCTGGTTCTGTTCTCCCCTCTTTTATCCTCATAACAACCCTGGAAGAGACAAGATACATAATACTATTTCCTCCATGGTTCCCTGTTAGCAAACACCATCTTTGTTAAAGTCAGACTTCTTGATGTAAAGGGAAGCCCACCTCATTCCATTGGGTTTCGTCCTCCCTTAATTGCCACCTTCTAGCAGCCATCACATCAGGCTGCAGCAGAAGGGAAACTGGGAAGCAAGGTCTTTCCATCAGCTCTGCTGAGAAAGCAGCTTCATTTGGCTCTTTCTGTCCCAAACAGTTTCAGTCCCACCAGGTCACTGTAAGAACATCTGGGTAACTTTAGGAATGAGTGCCTGGGTTTGCTTATTTTCCTCTTCAGTTCTCATCCCTTTTTTCCTTGTTTGCTGTGTCTTTCAGATAATGAGCTTGCTGACAGACACTGCCTTGTTTTAATTGTTTTCTCCAGTGGGTGAGGGCAGGACACATTCCAACGGAGCAAAGCTCAGGGAACCAAGGTTCAATTTGAATGCCAGGAAAGACTTCCCAACAGTTAGGACCCCGAGGGCAAGGAATGGGTTTCCATAGCAGATGGTTGGAGCCCCGTCAGTGAGGATGTTCAAGAATAGGCTGGACGTGCACATGGTGGGCATGTCATGAGCGGAGCCAGCTGGAGTTGGGGGTCAGACTAGATAGCCCAGGAGGACCCTTCTGACTTGCTCTGTTTCTGTGTTTTGAATTAGCCTTACATAAGCCTCTCTTTGATCCATCTGGTAATTTTTTTTGGGAAAAGCAATTGCCCCAGTGGGTCTTGAGAATACCAAGACAGTGTGAGGGTATCTTGTCCAGGTCATCCTCAAACCTCAGACCAGCACTGTATATACACACACTTAACCACGTCATAGAAACATAGACATAGAAACATAGAAACAGAGCAAGTCAGAAGGGGTCTCCCGGGCCATCTAGTCTGGCCCCTGGCTCCAGCTGGCTCCACTCACCACATGCCCACCATGCGCATGTCCAGCCTATCTTTGAACACCCGCACCAATGGGGCCTCAACGACCTCTCGTGGAAGCCCATTCTACACCCTCGGGGTCCTGACTGTCAGGAAGTGCTTCCTGGCATCCAAACGGAACCTTGGTTCCCTGAGCTTTGCTCCGTTGGAGCGCGTCCTGCCTTCCTCTGCAGGGGAGAACAGCAGAGGACATGCACAGCCCATGCTCTGTAAGACTCCTATGGACCACACAGGATTCCTCCAGGGGTGGGCCACATCAGGCCTTCCATGTATCTTGCCTAAATCGCCCATCAGACCTAGCCACCATTGTCTGAAGGGAGTGAAAGAAGATGTCGAGCCAGAACATCAGAAGCCACAAGTTGTCCAACCCTGGTCAAGTATTTTGATTCCTGAACTCAAGGGATCTAACGAGCCAGCCTGCATGCATTCGGACAACATCTGTAGGCAGGGCACCCTGTGAGAGCTGATCCATTAAGTGCTTTGTGGAGAGGAGTGGTGGTCAGTACGTAAGTGAGGTCAGGGATAGAAAGGAGGGCATTTCCTGGGCCTGTCTTTCCTTCCACCTCTTTGGTCATGCAGAATTCATCAAGGGTTGGGCATCCGCCAGGGCCCCTGAATGCAGCAGAGTTGCATCTCAGCCATTCCAACCTGCTCCATGTGTCCTTGTCTGGACAATGGCGAAAAGGCCGAGCAACAGACACCGTGACCTACTTGCTTACTCTCTGCCTCTCAGGGAAGCAACAACAGTGAAGCACAGAAGCAGGGGGAGCACGAGGTGCTGGTGAACATGGAAAGGTAGACTCACTGAAGGAGGGAACTCACTGGGGGACTTTTACCCACAAGCCCTCAGGAATCTGGTGCTGGACCTGTCCTCTGTTTAGGGGAAAGCCTCACAGTCAGGCCTCAGGCACTGGGCGAGACATGCGGGCCAAAGGAAAGCAGGTGTTGTGAGGAAGCGACGTAGGCCTACTCACCTCTTCTACCATGTCGGTTGCCTGATGTCTGGGCATCACACTAGCCTCCATCGAGGGACAGCATGGTCTCAAAGCAAAACTAACTTTCTCAAACATGGCAAAAAACAACTAATATGAAAACATCCTCCATCATTGGCTTTTCCATACTTCCGACGGATATCTACGTGTCTCAAGTCAGCGCACCTGTCATAAAAGTTTCCACAGCTTTGGGGCAGTAGGTAAACAAGACATAGCCAGGCACAATAATTATTTTTTGGCAGTGCTCTTGAATGGAAAATTACTCCATTGTCATCATGCAAACAACACACATTTCCCTATGTGAAAGTTTCCAGGCAGAACAAAGTTATCCTTTCCTCCCAGGAAAGGTCAAGCAAAACAGCAGAACATTAAAACAGCCAACTGGTTGCTGCCAGTGGATATCATCTAGTTGACACATCAATCCAGAATGGCCAAAGACCGTCTGACACCAGATGGCATTATATTACAGAACAGGCGCGGCAGTGGGGAGAGGTTGTTAAAGTATGTACAAAGACATGAACAAAGATGCCAGTGTGGTTTCAGGAGGGTAAGTTTCCATCCAAATGAAGATATCAAAATTCAGATTCAAGCGGATTCATGCTGGGCTTTGACGCTCTGAAGCATTCGCTGTAAAGTACTGAAAGTAAACAGGGAAATGTAGCTACCTCTGAAAACAGAGGGCAAATTGCAGGATACGAAAGTGGAAAATAAATGTCAAATTGAAATTGGTGTAATGGGAAACAAATACTTCCCTAGAATCACAAAGTTTGATAGGCCCAAAAGTTAATCCAGATTTTTCAAATAGGGTCATCCGCTTACGTGTCCTAATGTTATTTCGTTATCCATACCAGGGTGTATTGGAATAGAAATTGAGTGCTCTGCAAAATTATCATCAGCAGCATTATTACTAAGCTTAAAGTTTTCTAGGTACTCTACAGTTTAAGAAAACATGGGCTTATAACACATGAAACAAAAGACATTGGGAAGAAGAAGAGAAAAAGCAAATTGTTATTATTTGGATACGTCTTCCTAGAATTACAAAAATGGGCAATGATCAGGTGAATTAGCCACTAAGGGGTACAGAAGAACAGTTCAAAAGCCATGCCGGATCAGACTCATGGCCCATCCAGTCCAGCACTCAGTTCCCATGGTGGCAAACCGGCTGCCCACAGGCAGGAAGGGAACAAGAGTTCTGCCTGCCCAAGCTCCTCACTAATGGGTGTACACATAGAAACATAGAACATAGAAAAAGAATGAGTCAGAAGGGGTCTCCTGGGCCATCTAGTCTGACCCCCAGATGCAACCAGCTCCACTCATGACATATCTACCATATACATGTCCAGCCTATCCTTAAACACCATCACCGATGGGGTTTCAATCACCTCCTGTGGAAGCCCATTCCATATCCTAGGGGTCCTAACTATCAGGAAGTACTTTGATAATGGAGGTAGCACATGGCCAGCAAGCCTGGTAGCCATTCATAGCCTCCTCCATGAATTTGACCAATCCCCATTTAAAGTTATCCAGATTGATGGCCATCACTAGTTCCTGTGGCTACGAATTCCTTTTGTGGGCAGGATGACTTCAAGAGGTACCTAAATGTATTTATTTATTAATCAAAAGCTTTTCTAACCCATCCACTGCAAGCGTCTCAGGATAGCTTACAAAAAAATGAGTAGAATAAGATGAACACCACAGCATCTGACAATTGATATACTAAAACCCCAATTAAAATCAATTAAACATTAAAATCACAGAAAAATAAAAAGGGGTTTGCCTGACACCAAAAAGAATACAATGTTGGTGGCAGGCAAACCTTTCTGGGGAGCATATTCCATAGTCAGGGTACCACCACAGAGAAGGCCCTCCTCCAAGTAGTCACCCTCCTAATCTTCAAAGATGGCTCCTGGAGCAGGACGTCCACCTCAGATCTCAAGGGGTGCGAGGGCACATAGGGAAGATGGTGCCCCTTCAGGTATCCCAGACCCAAGTTGTTTAGGGCTTTAGAGGTAGAAGGTACCTCCATTCCCATTATTTGATTCACTCCTCCAGCTTTCAGTCCCATCCTATTAAAGTCCTGCACACAGTGGATTAAATCTTTGCTCTTCTGATAATAATCTGCATTGTCCCTTGGCTTCCCCCAGCTAGCTTTTCTGGAGATGCCACAGGCTCTGGGAGAAGAGGGGCTGATGGTTGAACTTAAACCAACCACTGAAATGGCCAGGCTGTCTCACTGTCCCTTTTGTTGTGGCAGGATGAAGAACTGCTTGCGGACTGCACTGGTCCAGAATAAACAAAGGCAAGAAAACTAAACCACATGGAGCAAGGAAGGAGAGGGAACTAGGGATGCCGCTCCACTCAGTAAACATAACTTGATCACCAAGCCTGCTCAGGGTATGCATCTATCTGAGTTCAGCCAGAAAAAAGCCACACATCTGCCAGCATCCCAGCAGCTGCATTCTGAGTTGGTCAAGCCTGAAGACAAAAAGAACTGAAATGAAGGCAAAAGGAGTAGGGCCAAAATGCCAGCATATTTCTGCTTGCACCACTTCCTGCCCATAGTTAAGATTAAAATGTCAGCCTTTCAGAATGGAGAAAAAACTACACAAAAGCCAGAAAACCACCAAACAAGCAGTGGTTGGGGAAAGGGGGGGTAGCCAAAGGAAGCACAGCCAGCTGAGGTGCCCCAAAGACACCCCAGGGGAGGGGACCTCAAGATTGATTGATTGATTATATTTAAATCCCATGTTTTGTTTCAGGGAACTCAGGGCTGCTTACATATTGCTCCTCCTCCTCTCAGTCTTATCCTCACAACAACAGACCTGTGACTGGCCCAAAGTCACCCAGTCAGCTCCAGGGCTAAGTGGGGACTAGAACCCAGATCACCCGTGTCCCGTACTCATCACCACTGCACCCCACTGTCCCCTGGGCCTCTGATTTAGATCCAAGCTACAGTGCAACTGATATGGTTATTTCTAAATTCAATAGACATCTTGAGGACAAAACTTCTCCGGTTTAATCCAGTTTTGTGCTCCTGTCTATTCTGGGTCCATCGCAGCCCCCATTTTCATAAGGAAATGGTGAGGGTGGGGGGCAAACCTTTTGG
This sequence comes from Varanus komodoensis, assembly GCF_004798865.1. Lineage (NCBI taxonomy): Eukaryota > Metazoa > Chordata > Lepidosauria > Squamata > Varanidae > Varanus > Varanus komodoensis. Next base: position 49,990,981 of record NW_025335761.1, read on the forward strand.
AACAAAACAAGTTCCATATTCAAATAGATCACATTCTCTAAAATGATGCTGACCGTGCTTCCTTTGAAAGGAACCCTTGAGACCTTCCTTTTCGAAAGGTATCCATTAGTTCAGTGGGACTGCCAAATGCCATTCGGGGAGAGTGCATCTGATAGAGAGGAGCAATTGAGTGGCTATAATGAGCCTGACAAATGGAAAGGACCACCAAAATCTGGAATCTCACAGCAACTAAGTTTAATATGCAGGTCATCAAGGGGAGGAGAGAGAATGGGACAACTTGAAGGGCAAATCATGCCAGAATTGTGTGCAACCCACTGAGCACAAATGACAACTATGCCCAAAGACAACACTCTTGTGCACTGATCTACTGTATAATTCCCAGACACCGTAAAATAAATGTAAACAACCTTGCTGTGTGCGTTTGCATGCATTCGGGGAAGCGGGAAGAGTGCTGGAGGACATTTTCACAAGCTATTATTTAATTTATTCACAAGGTCAATTTTCAAACTGCATTCAAATGTTTTTTGGGAAACATGTCAAGAACATTGTTTTATTTCATGGGATGAAGGTAAAGTTATAGTAGATCGGTTTACTGTTGGGGCACTATAATGAAGAAATCATCTAGATAGCATTTGACTGGACTAAGCCAAAAGAATATCACTTTTATATCGTTAAAGAAAATGCTTAGATCAGCCCTTCAGTGGATTGGACTGCAACCCATCATCCCCAGTGTTTCTAGATGACACAATGGTGGGGCAGGTCAATTTGGATGTTAGAAGGGGGGTTGACTACTGAGCCTCATAAGCACATGAAATTGAGCACTAAGATTTCCGACAAAATAAAAACTGACAGCCAGTGCGCTGTAGTGGTTAAGCGCGCAGGACTAGGACTCAAGCAATCTGGGTTCTAGTCCCCGCTCAGCCATGGAGCCAACTAGGTAACTTTGGGCCAGCCACAGGCTCCCAACCAGACCTGCCTCACAGGACTGTTGTTGTGGGGATAGTTTTGAAGGCAAGAAGAGAAGGATGTAAGCCACTTTGAGATCTTTAGAAAGAAAAAGGTGGGATATAGATTATTCAAATAGCAGCAAATGATCTTGTTGCTGATAGCTAGGGGAAAAGATTACTTCCTCTTTTTTTTCTGGGTTATTGCCTTCTCCATACATTTTGCAGCACGTGCTTTCCTTCTCAAAAATTACAGACTTATGTCACTCAAAGTGTCTCTGGAAGCATTTGCCAAACTCCTTGAAATGCAACGGGAGAGCTAATTTTGTACAATCAGGCCAAGAGCTAACATGAACAAGTCTGAAGTGTTTTTTTACAGCATTGGAATGCACGGAGGTGTTCATTTCTCTTTCTCTGCAGAAGTTGCATTACTCATTTATTTGCTCCGTTTCTAAGGGGCAATTCACAGGCAGCGAAATTCAGGCCTGTGCAGAGACTGAACTACGCACCTCCTCTCCAAACAGGCCCCTCCCTTGCATCTGTCATGAAAGATTCACATGAGTAGGATCAGTGCATGTATGCATGTGAACACTTACAAAATGTAAAAATGTTTTACAAATGCTGGTAAGAGGGCTGGGAGGTCCTCAGAGTTATGTCCATGAACAGGGCACTTAAGCCATGCTTTGTGTGAGCCCAACTTAAGCCTTGCCCTTGACGGGCCAAATTAAAAAGGATGTTGATGGCATTAATGCAATTAATGTGCATATTTTCGGTAGGTTGATAACAGCTTCCATAGGCTTCCCATGAAATGGAAATGCCAACTCCAGAGAGGGTTGAGGGGGGTGCTAGGAATGAGGTGGGGCAGAAAGTGTTAAATTCCCCTCTACCAACACCACATCCTTAGTCTCAAGGGAGAAAAACCAAGTGATTCTAAGTGATGGAATGAATGCAAGTTAAACAAAGGGTTTTGGGGTGCTTATTAGCACATATTGTATAAGTGATTAAAATGCACAAATCCAATGTGATTTGGACAAATCGCTAATGAAATTAATAAGGCCTTTCATATGGAAAACAAAGGGAATAACACAGCAAAGTGAAAAAAGGAAAGAAAAGAATCTTCCACACCCCACCTATAAAAAAATAATAAGCAAACTGTTCTTTCACATTTCCTCTTAACAGCAAATATCAATTATCACGAACAAATCGTAAAAAGTGCATTTTCAATAAATGTCCTCTGTCTTAGCATGCCACCATGTGGGGGCTATTTGCATATAACAACACATGGGCTTAAAAGCTGACAGGTTGGCAGGGACGCATTGGCGTGCTGCCTGCAACCTGCCCACTTCTTCCGCTTTCCAGCATAACCCATGATCAGTTCCTTTGTAGGTTGCTGAGCATGATACCTGAACCTTTACGAGCTAAACAACCCAGCAGTTAACCCATGGTTTGTTGCTGGGTTAATTGCTCAGTTCTTCAGCCCCTAAACAACCCAGTAGTTTTGGATGTCACAGTCCACAACACACAAAGTGTAGTCAGTCGTGGGTTGTACATAAAGAGGAAAAGGCAGATGTGCTGAAGCTACTGAATGCACATTCAGAATGTAAATGTACTGAAACAGAGAAATCTGGCATTTGAGCTCATCAGATTTCCTTACGTTTCCAATCTGCAGTGGAAATGGATTTGGAAGGACAATTCACAGATTTCCATCTTTAAGACAGACCATGTTTTGCACTCTTTCGATTACTGCTAATAAACTTTGTGCAACTAAATGCCAAAAGTGCAGCTCTGTATGATTTGTACACAATCACCTGATTCTGCACAGTTGTGCCAGAGCCACATGGTTTTCAGGTTCTTATTTGAGCATATTTCATTAGTAGTTAAACAAGCACATACCATGGTCCACCTTAGAGAGCTGGCTTGACTTGCCCCACAACGAGTCAACACCCACACAGGACTAACCAACCAGAGTCCAGAAGGCCAAATTGTGGGATGCATTGGATTTTCATTCACTCTGAGCCTCACCCATCTGTAGCTGGCTTTCAAATCAATAGTTTCCAATTGGCTGTATTTACATGTCACAACAAGCAACCCTCTGTGCTTTCTATGCTTTGCAGTTTGCATGGATGTGCCAGACAGATGACCAGGCTCATCAGAATCACAGAACAAAAACAGAATAGTAGAGGTGGGAGAGGGCTCCCAGCTCCCTGGTCAGTGCAGGACTCCAAATCAAAGCAAACAGATGGCTGTCCAACTGGCTCTTGCATGTCTCCAGTGTGGGAGAGCCCACAGCCTCCCTCGGTAATTGGTTCCATTGCCGCACTGCTCTAACAGTCAGAAAAATTGTCCTGCTGTCCAGCTGGAATCTGGCTTCCTGTTGTGGAAGCCCATTATTCCATGAACTGCACTCAGGGATGATCGAGAAGAGATCCTGGCCCCACTTCTGTGTGGCAGTCTTTCAAGTATTTGAAGTGTTATCATATATCCCTTCAGTGCACTCTTCTCAAGGCCAATCATGGCCAGTTCTTCCCTTCTCTTCCCACAGGGCTTTGTTTCCAGTCCCCGATCATCTTTGTTGCCCTTCTTTGAAACTTTTCCAGTGTGTCTGCATCTCTTTTAAAGTGTGGTGCCCAGAACTGGACACAATATTCAAGATGGTTCCTAACCAGTGCTGAACAGAGAAGAACTAGTACCTCACATGATTTGGAAGCTATGCTTCTATCAATTTAGCCCAGTATAGCATTAGTGCTTATTTTGCAACCATATCACATTGTTGGCTTATATTGAGGTTCTGATCTACAATTCCAAGATCCTTCTTGCTTGTAATATAGTTGAGTCAAGCATCTCTCATCTCGTAACTGTGCATTTGGTTCCCTTTTCCTAGGTGCACAACTTGGTATTTCTCCCTATTACATTTCATTCTGTTGGTTTCAGCCTGCAACCAAAGAGATCACATTGAATCCTCTTTCTGCCTCCCAGGGTATTAGCTGTCCCACCCAATTTTTTGTCATCGGCACATCTGATCAGAAGACTCTGTACATGTTCATCCAAGTCACTAATAAAAATGGTGAAGAGCACTGGTCCCAGGATAGAGCCTAATGGTATCCCACTTGTTACCTCTCCCCAGTCTGAGAAGGTGCCATTGAGAAACACTTTGAATCCAATTCTGTGGATTTGGATTCAACTATCAGGTAACTATGGATCTACCTGATAGATGTTCCATTCAGCCCACTTTTAGCTAGTTTGTTGATCAGAATATCATGGGGCACTTTGTCAAAAGCTTTGCTGAAATCAAGATATACTATCTCCACAGCATTCCCACAGTCCACAAGAGAGGTTAGCCAATCAAAAATAAGAGGTCAGATTAGTCTGGCAAGATTTTTTTCTTGATAAATTTGTGCTGCTTCTAGTAACTAATCCATTGTCTTCAAGGTGCTCACAGACAGACTTCTTTGTTATCTGGCCTGGAATTTTCTCAGAAACTTATGTCAAAATAACTGGTCTGTAATTCCCAGAATCTTTCTTTTCACTCTTTCTGAAGACAGGGACAACATTAGCCCTGCTCCAGTCACCTGGTACTTCATGATTTCTCAAAGATAATAGACAGTGGTTCTGAGAGTTATTCTGCCAGTTCCTTTATTACTCTAGGATGCAGTTCATCAGGCCCTGGAGAGCTGAACTCATTCAGAGAAGTTAGGTGTTCCTCAACCATTAGTTTATTAATCTCAAGCTTCAATCCTGACCCTTCAGTTTGAACTTCATTTCTGCCAGGGGTGGTCAAAGGCCCTCTTTTGGGAAAAGACTGAGCCAAAGTAGGAATTCAGCACTTTGGTCTTTTCTTTGTCATCTGTTATCTGTTTGCCCTTCTCATTGAGAAGCTGAACCATCTTTTCATTTCCCTGTCTTTTACTGTGCATGTATCTCGGGGGCGGGGGGGGGGGGGCTTTTTTGTCACTTTTAGCATCCCTTGCTAGGCTCAGCTCATTCTCAGCTTAAATCTACCTGATATGCCCCTTATCTGTACTCTTCTTTTGTCGCTTGGCCTTCCTTTCACTTTCTATACTTCTCCTTTTTTGTTTTTAGTGCAATGCAGTGTTTTTATAGAGCCACACTGATTTTTTCCATCATCTGCTATCTTTTTAAAATATTTAATGTTTGTGTTTGTAATTGCACCATTAAAATATGAGTTTAAAAAACTCACATCCATCTTGGACACCTTTTTCCCTTAGGTTCACTCGACACAAGACCTTACTTATCACTGTCCTGAGTTAATTAAAATCAGTGTTCCCAAAATCCAAAGTACATGCCTTTTTTGCTTCCCTTAACATCAAGGACTCAAGTAGGCTGTGTTCCTTTTCCCCCAGAGTCCCCACAACTTCCACTGGATTCATTGTCTTCCTTATTATTACCTGTTTTGGTAACATTCCTCTTTCTCACCACTCCCTTCCTCTCAGTCCTCCAGGAGGTATCCCAAGAGGCACCATGGGGAGGAATGCCACTGCTCTCTTTGACTGCCACAATGGCAAGCCAAGTTCGGCTCACACGGCTTCAAGCAGCTACCGTTACACGGGAGAGCTGCAGCAGGGAGACAGAAACCTGATCAGGCCTGCTCACCTCCTGCTCTGGCTGGAAACCCAACATGACTGGTGATGGTGTGTATCCAGATTCAGAGAAATAGGGGACAACATTGCCAAAAGGAACTCCCCCACTCATGTGTCCAAAGGAAGTCACCCACAGGCACGAGTGAGCAGGAAATTGAAGAATCTGCTCAGTTGATTCTGTCCAGCTGATTCCCCACTCATCCCCCTTTCTTCTGGTCAGTGGGGCATCTCCAACCTGAGCACCTTTCTTGCAATCAGCAACAATGAAGGGGGAAGTGGCGCGTCTCCCCAGTTCTCAGTCCCACTTGCCAAGGAGGCATCCTCAACCCAGGGCTGTCAGTGGCACTCTCTAGCTAGCTGCTTGGCAAGAATGACTACAGACCGTTCTTGCCAAGTGGCTGCATGCTCCTGGCCATCTTTCCATGAAGAGGTGTGTCTTCCAGGTTCAGATGTCACAACAAGCCACCATGAGAAACCACCTGATGGACTGTTGTTTCTGTTCACAGTCTCTAACAATCAAATGTTTCTGATCAAATTAGAAGCTCAAGTGATGGCGGTGGCGAGGAGCGCTTTCCTTCAGCTTCGGCTGACCCATCAGCTGCATCCCTACCTGGAGAACGATTGCCTGGTGACAGTGACACATGCACTGGTAACTTCCTGATTAGACTTCTGTAACGCACTCTACGTGGAGCTATCCTTGAAGACGGTCCGGATACTTCAATTGGTGCAAAACAGAGCTGCCAGGTTGTTAACGGGGACTGGGCGTTGTTCTCAAATAACCCCAGTTCTCCGTCAGCTTCACTGGCTCCCCACTGAAGTCTGGGCCCAATTCAAGGTGTTGGTTATGACCTATAAAGCCCTCAACAGCTTGGGACTTGGTTATCTAAAGGAACGCTTGCGCCCATATATGCCCTCCTGCCCCTTGAGATCAGCAACGGATGCCCTTCTCCAGGAACCCTCTGTGAATTATATTAGGAGGGTGAGTACCCAGAGGAGGGCCTTCTCTATGGTGGCACCCCACCTATGGAATGCGCTCCCCAGAATGGTCCGCCTGGCACCATCGTTATTTGTTTTTCAGCGCCAGGCCAAGACCTTTTTATTTAAAAGTTATTTCAATTGTTAATTTATGAATTGTATTTATGGGATTTTTAAGTATATGCCAAGATGTTTCCATTTTTTTTTAACTCTAATTGTACAAACTGTTTATTTATGTTTATTTATTATTGTTGTAAGCCGCCCCGAGGCTTTTTGCAAATGGGGCAGCATAAAAATGGTTTAAATAAATAAATAATGCATCATGCAAACATAGCATGGTGAGATGGAAGACATGGCAAACCAACAAAGGTAAAATAAAATAATAAAATAAAATGAAGTAACATATAAAATAAATAAAATAAAATACCACCATGCTTCTTGTGTTGTGCAAACCCACCCATCTTGTGTGAACCGCTCCTCAGACTAGATTCTATTCACATAGCAGCTCAGCTAAGTAATTTTAGGCCCTGCACTTCAATAGGGAAGCCTTTGGATATCCTTGGGTATTTCCTCTAGTAAGGTTTTTGGCACACAATACACATTTCTCTTTGCACACACCCAAGCGCCATTCCACATCGTACAACTGCTACATTCTTGAGCTGTTGGAATGCAAACAGCAAAACTGTCTGATGTGTGTTTAAACGAAGAAAAACACACAAGCTTTGCATTGTAAATCCACTAAAATCCTAACACCATAATCACTACAGAAATAAAGCAGAGTTCCTCCGGATGTCCTGGGCACCTGCCATTCTCTGGGTACTCACTGGGGATGATCCAGAGCCACAGGGCCCTGGTCTTTGGGCTCCCACACCTGCACCACTGAATTCACATGCTGTTTGCCTGTGTACCCATCAAGGCGCTTAAAGGGGAAGAGTTCTTTTTCTGCTTATGAGTACAAGGTGGAACGGATCACAGATGGAAAGGAAAAGCTTGGATAACCATAGGAACCCAGAAGCTGGAGTGTGCTCAATTAATTAGAGCTGTTAAAAATAAAGAAAAAGAGAGCAGTCTCTCTGGACAGATATTTAAAAGTCGGTAATAAAATATCACTACTGTACCACTATGGTGGCTCTTTCTGAAATACTTCAATTACAAAGTAACAATTTTCTATTGTTAGGAGTTGCCAGTATTCTCTTTTTTATTGATGTCATAAAGTAGGTATTTATGAGAGTAGGTTATTAAGATCAATAGCATAAATGGAACACCTAATTCTGCCTTTTTCAGGCCAGTACAAAGCATTCGTCTGGTGGAATCCGCCAGAATAAAAGGTGACTGGTTACTGTCAGTTAACCCTAATCCAAATGCAAAGAGCTCACCCTATTAACAATGACTCATTTTTACATGTTTCTTAGATCTAAAACTATCTTGTCCCTAAGTAGCCTTTTATGAAAACCAGAATTCATAGCAGGACTGGATTTGTCACACTTATAACTCCGAGGTATTGAAACTTGCGGATTTTTCCCTATTTCATTTTTAATAGAGACTTCATTTTTCAAAAGCCATTTATTTAAAAGTTTTTGAAAATAAGTATGATCCTTTTCCTTTCTATGGACAAAATGGAAGAGAAATTATTTTTCCTTAAGTGTTCTAATTCTCATCACTGAAAAATTAAGGCTCAACCCAGACTGGGGCACCACGACCTTTTGAAAATGCTTCTTTGCTTCTTTCATCACCCTCGGCTATGATGCTTAAAATCAGGATCCAGCTTTGCTTTACTCAGTTAAGTGCTGCACCTTCCCTTCTTTGTTCCTCAGGAACTGATCTTCGAGACATGGGACAGAGGCAAGCCATGAGCACTTTTTCCCATCAGGGAAACTGAGGCAGGATTTAACAGCTTCATGGGTGAGCAGTGGGCCATTCATGCATTCCTAGCTCAGATGCATTATCCAAATTATGACAAGCAACCCTGCATGGTTACCATAGTTGATGGTCTTTACCATGATCTACACTACAGATGATCTAGAAGTTTCTGCCTTACCTTGATTTCCATCCTCCCAACTAAATCTCCTGCTGTTGGCATGTTTCTCATCATTGACATGTATCTCATCAGCCGCTGCACCTGATCTTCAATCCCAAGGTGCATCACTCCCTGCTTATGTTGCCTGATTTTTCCTTATTGGTCCGCATATGGAAGCTAGAAAGCTGGAACAGCTGCTAAAGTTTTCTTTCTTCCCAGAGGACTCTGTGGTAGTTGCATACCAAGACTGTGGAAACCATGGAACGAACAGTTGCTTCTTATCATGCTTCCTAAAGACCAAATTTACCATGATGAAATACCGTGACTGAGCTCAGAAAACACAACAGGCCAACAATGCTAGAAGACCACCATGGTTCACCGTATTGTCTGAACCCAGTCCATTTGTGAAGTGTAGCATGAAGAGGTATCCCACCGATATCAAAGGCCCTTTCCCAATCTCCATCTCCAAAAAACTGCAGATTTGGGCCTGAAATCCATGTATGCTCTTCTGAGATTCATTTTATGAGGAAGGATGGAATATACATATAACCTTCCCCACTACAAATAAGTTGTTTAGAAATAGTGAATTCGGCACACTTTGAAGGAGCCCTCGGACTGGTTTCTCTGCTGGCTTGTTCATGCTGCTGGGGAGCTCTTCCTGTTGGCTCACTGTGGTTGCATGGAGAGAGGAAGAGGAAGGTGGCAGTGGCATGGCACTCCTTGAACGGATGCCACCTCTTCTCGCAACTGCCTGCAATGCCATGGAGCAATGCAGTGTTGCCTAGCAGCATAGTAGGGAATTGCAATTGCAACCACTCATTGGAGTACTAGAACAGGAGGTTTCGACAGGACTGTCCTCATTTGCCCAAGAGCACTGATGGCTGCTGGTGCTAAGCCTGTGTCTCAACACTGGTGCATATTATTGCTGATGTGTTGTTGTTATGTGCTATCAAGTTGTCTCTGACTTATGGCGGCCCTATGAACGAAAGCCCTCCAAAATGCCCTTTCATTCACAGCTCTGCTCAGCCCTTCAGAATTCCAGGCTGTGGCTTCCTTTATGGAGTCGATCCACCTTGTGGTTGGTCTTCCTTTGCTTCCTCTGCCTTCACCTTTCCCCAGCACATTGCCTTCTTCAGGGAGTCTTGCCTTCTCATGAAGTGTCCAATTGCTAATATAAGAATATGGAAGCAGTCCTTGAGAAGGTGGGAAGTAGGGTTGCCTGCATATGACAGAGGCGCCCCTGGTGCCAGTGCAGTGATCCGTTTGGCACCAGGTTAAGGCTGTCCTCTTCTCTGAGGCATCGAATGGAATTTAATGGTGAATGAGAGGCATTTATCACAGTCTTGTACTGAAATGGTTTCAGCTGCTCGGGTTGATTTGAATTTATAATTTTGTGCTTCTTATTGTGGTTTATGTAGTTTGTGAATTGCTGTGCACCTCCTAGAGAGCTTCAGCTATTGGTCAGAATGATGATGATGATGATGGTGATGATGGGTGGGGAGAGGGCAGGTGCAAGTATCAGTCAGAGATACCCAATGGTTTTTAAACATTCAGAACACATGATGTACTCCCAAGCAATTCCCCCCAGGAGCTTCAGAAGGCCACACTAAGCAATCAGCATATCACATATGATATAGCCATTCAAGACAGTTTTATTCACCTTTGTGTAAGCATGTGTGGCCCTGATTCAGGCTGTCACCATGGGACTCCAGGAGGGGGAGTTAAAACTTTCCCCCTGCCATTTTCCCTGAAATTCCTCCTCTTTGCTTTGTAATGATCTTTGAAAGAGAAAGAAAAGCTTTCCTTGACTAGCATGAAGACAGTCTTTTCCTTTTTTAGCATCCCACTTGGGAATGGGATGGAATCCTTCAGGGAAGATATGGCTGAGGGGAAAGATATGGCCCTGCAGGAACACCATGGTCCTAATGTGATTTTTAGCATGCTATTAAACCCGGTAAACAAAAGCTTCACATACGGTACATTAACCGTGATTAACCAAATGTTGGGTTTGGCCCAAAGTTCACAGTCTGAAAGTCAAGTTCAAGTTATTGGGTAGTTGTCTGGGGTGATAATTATCTGAAATCAGTTAGGGCATGTCCAAAAGTGGTTTTGTGCTCTGCCGAATGAATCCTGTGGGTATGATAAGGTGCCCTCACATATTCCTTGCCAATGCCCTCACACAAAATGAGTGAAAGCATGAGAGGAAGGCACTTGCATATCACAAAAACAGAGGAAAAGGGGAAATTCTACAGCACCTGAAAAGATTTTTGTTTTGTTTTGTCCAACACATTTCTGAAACAATCCTTTCCCTTCATCAGGGGCTGCTTATCTTTTTTTCAAATATATTGAAAAAAAGAGTCCTTCCGGTATCTCTTTTGCATTCATATGCTCTCATTTTACTGCTTTGGGCAAAATAAATATTCCTTACATAGACTCAACCATCTGGGCCAGTATATGTCCACCATATGGATCAACACAACCCCAGAAGTCTCTCAACTGAGTACATCAGAAATGTTTAAATATTGGCTATTATATACAAACATGATAGTGATATTACGTTATATACTCCTCAGATGTATTCTGAAGGAGGAATTTCCATCTATCTATCTATGGAGCTATCCATCTGTCTAAATATGCTCTGGGAAAACAACATCATGTCTTTCACATTATTATGAATGCAATGGAGATAGACAAAGTCCTGAAATGCTGTAGGCTTCTCATTGTGTGAGACCTGAACTTTTTCCCTGTGAACAGGGATGTGGCCCTTGTTTTATATGTCATTTCTTCCCTTCATGTTTCCATAAGAGAGAAATAATCTCCTGGAGAAGCTGTCCAAACTGCAGATCAATCCACCCTAAACATGTCCACCAGAATGTTCCATCAAGGAAACTTGGACAAGTTCTCTCCCACTTCATGTGTTGGAGCCAGACTGGGTGATACTTAGAGTGAATATACTCAAAACAGTAAAGTTTAAGTCTGCCATGACTAACATAAGCCCTATAGACATCAACAGTTCTAAGTGTAACTAAGTCTGTATCTAATGCAACATTCTCAGTAACATGTTATTTGCTACAACTTGAAAATAGATTAAAGCAACACAGTTAAGGAACTCCAACCTAAGAAGGAAAAGGAGAGGATCACTGGCTGCTTGAGAGGCATTTTTACAAATTTAATTTGGAAAATTGGTGACTTGCTTGTGGTTTGAACAGTTGGGCACAGTAGTTCTAGTCCTCCAAGAGAGAAGAACCTTAATAGGATAGGATAAATCTTCCAGGTGTTCAAAAGCCAATCTAGAGATTTTCAATTTTTGTTATAAGCTTCAGGGTTTGTAGCAGATAGTACTTTAGCTTTAAGCATCTCCCCCATATCTAGGGAAGATCAGGTAATATTTACTGTGCCTTCATCTTTAGGATAAGTCTTAACCCAGTGAAGCTCAGCTTATCTCAATGAAGCTTCTGAAATGTTCAGGGAAAAGATGCTGACACCAATTATTATTAAAATGTGGATGTAACATCATAAATGAGTGGTCAGGCCTTAATAGCCATTAAAAACAAAATTGAAATTCAGGAGCTGTTCCTAGGTTAATATTCCTGATCTCTGAAGTGTCAGGGTTTTTTCTTTTCCCTTTAATTATGAATGGATATTGACAGATCCACCTTTTTTGGCTAGCTTAGTCAATGGCATCTGAACTCTCAGAGTGTATATCTCTTTACATTTCAGCATATTTCTCTTTCATGAACTACGTTCTGCACCAGAGTGATTCCATACATTTCACAGAATAAGCTGGCAAAATTGGACATGACCAACTCAGACAGCACAGCAGGACATGCTCCTGAAAGGGCTCACAAATAGAAAGTTCTTGTCTTATGAGCAGCGGTCAAGCACAGCACCGTCAAACGTCAACCTCCAACCTTGTCACTCTCCTGTTACTTATGGTCCAGGGGAGCTTTTTATCCTGAGTAGTGCCAGCTGCAGCTTTGGAGGGCCTTCAAGGGACCTTTCCTCAGTGAGCCCACCTTCTCACCAGCATAGCAGATCCTCTGGCTCCTCTCCATCTTTCTCGTCATTGCCACCGCTTGCTTGCTTGCTTGACAGGCAGAGAGCCAGTGACCAAGTAGGCTGAAACTTGACTTGTTCTTCCTCCCCTGCCCCCAACCACCACCATTGCCAGGGCCAAAGCAAGAGGCAGGTGAATGAGCAGGTTGTCATGGAGAAGAGGAGAAAGAACTCTAGAGAATTCTTGACAAGGTGCCCTGCTGGGATGTGGGACCTTGGTAGGGGCTTGACCATGCCTACAGTCGACTCCAGTCCTGCCCTGAAGTATGAAGTGGGATACTTCAGAATTCCACCGTCTCACTAGCCCTACACAAGTCCAATCACTAAATGCCACATGGGAGTCCACTCACTGGCCTTGCATCTCCAGGCCCTCCTTCCCTCTCCCATGGACAGAGGGCAACAGGAGCATAGTGGGGCCAGCAAACACCCCACACTTCCTTTCACGTGTGAAGGCCTGAATATCTGAGTATCATTCTGTACAACATGCAGTGGAGCTCTCATGTAGCTTCTGTGTGCAGGAGTGGACCACTTGTGGTCTTCCAGGTGTTTTGGCCTCCAACCTCCCAGCCAGAACAGCCAGCAGCAAAGCATGATGGGAGCTGGAGGCCAAAACATCTTAAGAGCTGCACATTGCCCACTCCATTTTATTTATTTATTTGGGATTCTTGTATGCCGCCCCATTTGCATAAGCCTTGGGGCAGCTTCCAACAAATAAATAACAATACAAATACATAAAAACTGGAAACATCCAGGCAATAATTTAAAACCAATAAATAAATTAACAATTAATTAAAATAACATTTAAATAAAAAGGTCTTGGCCTGGCGCCGAAAAACAAATAACGACGGCGCCAAGCAGACCTCTCTGGGTATTTATTTATTGTATTTATTTATTGTATTGTATTTATATCCTACCTTTATATCTACCTTTATATTTATATCCTACCTTCTTTCTTTCAAGGACTTCAAGGTGGCTTACATGATTCTCCTTCTCCTCACAACAACACACTGTGTCAGGTAGGTTGGGGTGATAATCCATCTGGCCCAAATTCATGCTGTTTTTGACTGTCATGAAGCCCTCAACCCTAGAATGTAGGCCATGATGTGCTGGAGGGGATGCATGAAGGTAAGGTCCATGGCCTAATCCCAAAAGCCTCCTGTAAGTGATCAGTTCACCCCTCTGCTAAGAGTCACCTGCCCCTCCCCAGGAAGTCTGCTAATGGAAACAATTCTGCCTCCACTTTAAAGCATCAGTCCCTTCAGAGGAGGTCCCACTTGTCCAGCAAATAAGTTCATTTGGTCCTCATTCACAAGTATATCTAGCCAGGTTGTTGAGCGAGGAAGAGCTACATTTTCCATTTGAGTTTTGCTAGATCTTAGCCACCTCCGTTAGACTATTCCAGGTAAATACTGTGGTTTTTATGGGTTGGCTGCCAGATTTCAGGGATCTGGTGAGGGAAAAGTCACACAGCACCTTTTCAACACTAGTGTTGCAATAGAATGTGGGTGAGTAAACCCTGAGTAGAAGCTTTTCTTCTTTAGCATCTCTAATCTGACACTTTGGGATCTCAGATTTCAACCCCACTCCCAGGAAAAAGCAGGGGGCGGAGGTGGAAAGGTGGGTAGTTCTGGACTGTTTAATATCTTTGATCTGTCGTTAAACTGTCACCTTTGATTATGACTGAAATGCTGGAAGCAAGCTGGAAATAGGCTGTGCATAGAGCATTTGGCCAGTTCAGCTAGGGTATATACAAAGAAAATTGTTGCTTTGAGCAGATATCCAGGTTGTCCTTACTCACGTGCACAGGCCTTTCCAATATTCACAATAGATAAAATGCCCAATCCTATGCGTGCTTAGACAAAAAAAGTCATACAACTCCCATTACTCCCTAGCCAACATGGCAAGTTGAAGAATGCTGGGAGTCATAGGGCCTTTTTCGATCTGAATGTGCACATGATTGTGCCCTGTGTAACATAATGTGGATGAGGATCTGATCTACAATCACTCATGTGCAAATCATGGCTTCTTTCCTCTGCCCTTGATGATCAGTGAAAAAAGCACAACGTTTCCCTGCTGAAAAGAAACGTGATGGTGGGAGATAATCCCCAGGGCAGGTATGTGTGCTCCTCAATTACTGAATTCATTTAAGGCTGTTTCATTATTACATTCATATGAATCTGCCCAAGCCCTTAAGATGAACAGGAGAGGTCCTGTCCTTGGGCCTGAGATCCATGGGTTGAACAGGGCCTTTTCAGTGGTGACCCACCTCATGAAATTCCTTTCTACCAATCAGTCTGCTTGCCTCCCTCTCTGTGGACCCCTTTTTTAAATTCTTCCAAGCTTGCCAGTGCCTAGCTGTGTTTTTCTATGCATTGTTTATTACTAATTGTCCAATGGTTTGTTGTTGTTGTTTTTTTCTGTGTCTAAGGACCTTGGGAAGGTTTGTCCTAAAGGCAGAGGCAAGGGAGGGGGGGGGGAGATATTTTATATCATTCTTACATCCATACCTTGCCTTTCTTCAATGGACATCAAGATGGCATACAGGATTCCTCCTCTTAAAAAAACATCCTCACAACAATCCAGTGAACTAGTTTAAACTGAGAAAGGATGCCTGACCCACATCACCCAGTAGGCCTCATGGCTGCAGGGCTATCTCCCAGTCCTAATTCCAATATTCCATCCACTGCTCCATATCAATATTTGCAACATTAGATCTATTCACATGGTCAGATCCTGGCTGGATGTTGCAATCACTGAACATTGCAAATGCTTATTTTGAATGGTCCTGCATAAGGACATGAACTCTCTGGGTGAGTTGAAGGGAAGCAATTATTACTCAGACCACTCCCCTTTCAAGGTTGTTTTGAAAAGGACGGAGATCATGGATGTGGCACTTTTGGCTTCAGGACTAATGAGTTGTTGGAGTTGTACGAGTCTGCCCAGCCCCACTAAGCCTCTGTGAAAGGGGATAACAGGAAGCTATACTTAATTACGCTGCAACAGGAAAACATAACATTGTTTAAAGTTACTTTGGTGTGTGATGCTATGCATGTTCAGACAGAAGAAGCCCTGCATCTCCCTGCTGGGAACCGTAGAACGTTTTTCTATCTAATCGTGCATAGGGTGTCACCTTTCGCTACTGACTATTGCATCCAGGTTGGAGAACTCAGGCCTGAGAGCAAAAACTGGCCCTCCTAGGAGTCCAGCCTGGTCCTCTGAGACTCCTCCTGAGGCTACCTTTCTCCTGATCCCATCACTTGCCCCACAACCACTAAGCAGTAGGTTGCTTCTCAGCTTCCATGCAGTCGCTTCCCCATTCTGAAAGGCAGAACTGCCTCTCCCAAGGCAGTGACTAGCAGTGAGCGCTCTAAGCAAAAACAGGCTGGCACTCTGGGCTTCACCCACCTTTTGCCCTTGGCTTTCCCAGCATGGAGTGCCCAGCTTCTCCAAAATGAAATTTGGTCTTCCTATCCCTGCATTATATGACCTTAGGATTCAGATAAAAGACCTTTTGTGCCCCTTTCCACATTGATTCCAGAGCTCCAGTTAGTCCCACTGGAATTCCGCAATTGTGGGAAGCCAGCAGAAAAAAATAACACATGTGTGTTTGAAGACGATGGTTGAATGGGATGGGGGAAAGCAGAGCAGGGGATTTAGAAAACCATCTGTGAGGTTCCTAGGTTGTGAGGAATGGATGGAAACTCAACTGGAGTTTGAAGAAAATGTGATTTCAGAAACCTCTGTGACATTGGATTGACAGAATGGATTCTCTGTCTTATTTGCTATCTTGAGTATCTTGATTGTATTCCTGATTATCATGTATGGTTGTGAAAGCTGTACAGCGAAGGAAGCTGACAGGTGCTGGAGATCTTTGCAAATGCCCCGGACCAACAGAAAGATGAACAAGTGGGTCCTAGATCAAGTCAAGTCAGAGCTTTCCCAGAAGCAAAAATGACAAAACTGATGCTGCCATGCTTCTGGAACATCATGAGAAGGCAAGGCTCCTTGGAAAAGACGATCATGCTAGGAAAAGTCAAAAGCAGAAGAAAAGGAAAACAAAATAAGAGATGGATTGGTTCCATAAAGGAAGCCACAAACTTGAACAGCTAAGCAGGGCTGTCATTGACAGGACACTTTGGAGAGCTTTTGTTCATAGGGTCACCATGAATCAGAGACAACTGGATGGCACATTTCAACAGCAAAGCATAAGGCTTTTGGAAAGAGCAAGGTACACATTTGAAGTTCTGTGCAGCCATGATTTGATCAGGATTAGGCAAGCTGGCACACTGTAGAAACTTGGGACTGCAGTTCCCATAATCCCTGACCATTTGGCATTCTAGCTAGAACTTGTGGGAGTTGTAGTCCAAAGTATCTACCAGGCATCAGTAGATATGAGTTAAAACATTGGGACAGGGATTGGAGAGCACTGAGGGTCGAATCCCTCATCAGTTATGACACATCCTGGGTTGTGGGCCGTTATCTTCTCTCTGCCTAGCCTACCTCACTGAGCTGTTATGAGCATATAATGTGGACAAAGAGGAGGACTGTGTACCACCTTTGGCTGCTGGGAGAAAGGGTGGGCTAAAAATGTAATCAGTCAAAACTAAACAAATGTATATGCTTCACATCCGGGTGAAGGGCATGAAATATATGCACCTAATTTTCACCATTTCCATAATCCCCATGCAAAACAAGAAGCAATATTCAAAGCTCCGTATTTTATCATCTAGTCAAAGAGTAATTACTAAATTATTATACAGCAGAGTTGAAAATTAGCATATATGGCTACTGTAAATCTTTTAAATTACCCCTTTGCCTAGATTTTTTAACACTTCCATTAAAATCTATCTGTCTGCCTGGGTTCATCTCTTTAGTCTCTCAGCACTGTAGGAAATTTGGCCAAGGAAAAGGAAATAAAGTTACAATAAAACAGGACTACATTGTAGAACATTTGCAATTAAAATGATTTGCTTGCTGCAGAAGGCCTTGGGAAGAAACCCCAAGCCATGCAGAGGATCCAGATGCCATATATAATGTTTCCCATGTGTTTCCAGGACCAGTTATTGTGGAAGTGTCAGACTAGGATTGGGGAGACCAAATCCACATCAAGTCAGGCAGTTTACTGAGGGGCCTTGAGCTTGTTATTCTGGGCAAAGTAGCCACTGTGCTCTTGTTTACTCTAGAGTTAGCACAGACAACATGTGTCTCTGCCCCCTGGTGTGGCCATCCCCTGCTTCAACCGCCCAGCTGCCAAAATTTCTGTTGGCAGCAAAAACACTGAATCAGATCTTCTGGTTTGCCACTGAAAAACAGGAGCAAACCACTAAAGGAAACCTAGAGCGTCCAAATCTCACTTTCTTTTGTTACAGAACTCTGTAGGGTGCATCCCATGTGGGGAGGGGGATGCCCAAAGTTGAAAATTATTCCCAGGCCCCACCTCTTGAAATGCCCCACCTTAACGGGAGAGTAAGAGCAAAGGGCCCAATCTGGATCAGAATTCCTAGGCAAGCTGATCAACATTAGGACCCTCTCTTTGACATGAATCAGAGCTAAGTGGTAGTACGGATGCTATGCATACAGAAGCACCCAGATTCAGTCCATCACATTCCAGGTTGTTATGTTATCCAGAACGATGGGAAGGTAGCAAACAGCGGGAAACACCTTCCCCTGCCTGAAATCCTGGATCATGACAGGTCTTGATGATGAGAATGATGATGTGATTTTAATAGATGCCTTTCTCTTTAAAAGAAATCACCTAATGCCACTTACAACAGTGTTATTTTAAAAACAGAGAGCATAGAACAGCTTTGAACAGATTTAAAGTGACATGATCCACCTTTGGCCATCATATTGTACTTCCTGAGAAATTTTTCCAGTCTGACTGAAACACTCTTCTGCTCCTCTCCCAGCCCACATCACCTTTTCTCTGAAACAAAGGCAATGCACATGGACGGTGTGTCACGTTTGCACTGGGACCTGTTGAACCTGCCACACCTTTTCAAGGACTTGCCCTTTATCACACCTCACTACATTTCAACCAGGGATAAAGGCTTCCCACTCTTGCAACAGCCCTGTCCACACCACCCTTTTGCCAGTGCCTGATCCCTATGGATTGTCCCATATTCTGCATGAGGACTCCATCTCTCCTCTCAGGGGAAAGCAGAGGACGCAGCTCCATCCACCTTACACAGGTAGCAGCTGGGCCTCAAGGGAGGAACTAGTGTGGTCACTGCTCTTGCTTTACGGAGGCCTGTTCTCTTTCTGATGCACTGCTGTCCAAGCACTAAAGAGCCATAAGAATTGAGAAAAGGACCCTAATAAGTAAATAAAACATTTAATTTTCTTTTATTTCATAGCACTACTATTTGACATCTTGAGCATCCTAATAGAAGGACAGTATATAAATGTTTGAAGCAAATATAAGATCATATAGCTCTGAATGCATGCCTGTGCATCTTACCTTTATCAGGTGGCATGTAAAAATTAGACTAGTTTTAAAGTGCAGTGTGAATTTCAAGGCATATCAAGATCTTATGCAATTGGTTCGTGATCATCTCCAGCAGTGCAAAAGGCTTTATCTTACAGATTTTTTAAAAGTCATATTTCAAAGGGGAGGGGGAACTCCACTAATTAAAACTATCTTTTGTAATGAAATCATCAGAGACCCTTTTAAGTCAATAGGGATCTTTCTGCTGATTCTCCCAGCCAACTGAATCCAGCCTGGAAAGCAATAACTCAAACCTGCATGGGTAAAAAGTGTCTTCTTAAGTGCTCTTTGCAATCAAGCAAAACCCACTCCTAAATGGTATCCTTCAACATATAGGTGACAATTACAGGAGAGGCTTAGAATCAAAATTTAAAGTACTTAGCTGGCAAGCTTGCAGTAGCTCAAGGGCTCTCTTCCCCACCTCCGCCAACGTTCCAGTATATATTTCATTTTTCATGGCTTCTTAACTTGCATATTAAAAGTAGACATTTGGGGTAGACATTTTTCAGAGACATTTTCTAGCCTAGGAGCAAATATTTGTTATTAAGAAATGAAAATGACTGTTAAATAAATTTTGGCAAAGGAGTTCTAAGGATGCTTTCATAGCCTTCCAAAGCAACTTAAAATATGAGTTGAGATGGAACTTAGCAGGGCCCCCTTGACTGATCGATCACATATGAATGAAAAGTTAAATCTTGCATGTGCCTGGCAACATTTGTGAAAGGTTTTTATTAGTTTCATTGATCTGCAGGGTGGAAGTCCAAGGCATGGTCGACAGAGACTGAACCGGCCACCCTGATCTGATTACATTTGTTTTACAGGGGGGAAAAACCCTGATTTCCTCCAAACCCAGATCGAGGGCCAAAACTGTCAGGTAGGTAAATCTGTGCCTAGCAGCCATGATTCTCCCTGTCTGTAGGAAATGCCCAGAAGGGGCTTAAACTGAATTCAGATCCTAATATGGAGAATAGGGAGGCTTTTAAGATCTGGCTCAGATGTAGCTGCTAGTTTTGTGTGAGACTTGCAAAGGATTGCAGTGTAAGTTAGTTGTATGTCATTCCAGTCAAGATCAGTGGATCAGTGGACCCCTGTAATGATTAAACAGAGCTGCCAGGCTGCTGACGGGGACTGGGCGTTGTTCTTATATAACCCCAGTCCTCTGTCAGCTTCACTGGCTTCCCATTGAAGTCCGGGCCCAATTCAAGGTGTTGGTTATCACCTATAAAGCCCTCAACGGCTTGGGACCTGGATATCTAAAGGAGCACTTGTGTCCATATATGCCCTCCCACCCCTTGAGATCAGCAGCAGAGAGCCTTCTCCGGGAACCCTCCATGAAAGATATTAGGAGGGTGAGTACCCAGAGGAGGGCCTTCTCTGCAGTGGCGCCCCACCTATGGAATGCGCTCCCTAGAGAGGTCCGCCTGGCACTGTCGTTACTTGTTTTTCAGTGCCAGGCCAAGACCTTTTTATTTAAAAGTTATTTTAAGTGTTAATTATTGATTGTATTTATTGGGTTTTTATATTTGTGCCAAGATGTTTCTGGATTTTTAAGGTTAATTATATGATTGTTTATTTATTTTGTAAGCCGCTCTGAGGCTTTTTGTGAATGGGGCAGCATAGAAATGTCCTAAATAAATAAATAAAGTGCCCCGTTGGTTTCATCAGGAAACAAGTACAATTAACTTAGCATGGATCTGGCCCAATGTCCTTGGTTTTTTGAAAGGATAAACTGTTATTATGGTCAAAGTTCAACCAAAAACCAACACGCGAGGGTGCGGGGAGAAAATCTGCCCAAGTTGTTGTGGAGGAATCCTAGGAAAAGGATGATTTTTCAGGCAGGCTGCCGGTCACATAATAAATGCAAGGAGGGGATGGTGCTGATCCACAGTCCATGGGGTGAAATCTGTGGTTTCATTACTTGTTCGCAATTGTTGCGTTCCTATCTATATAACAGAGCCAAACCTTACCACATCCTAACCTCACCCTTTTGAGACTGTAGACCCGTCATTAAGATAAAGCAGATACATTCGAGTTTCAGTTTTTCACTAACCTACAAATAATGTGGGCCTCTTCAGTAATACATTGGGAACCTCATCATGGATAAGCACCCTAGAGATACACATGTTATCAAGCTGCCCACAGAATCTCATCCACAGAATGACCAGTTTCCTAGGGAAGGAGCAGATATGTTGAGTCACAGAACAGAAATACAAGGACCAGGCTTTCCTCTGTCAGAGAGGTTTTGTGACTGCAAAACTGCACATGGAAGGTTATGCTAGCACACAGCTATAGTAACCCTGTTGCAGAATTCTGCAGCCAGTAAGGAAAACACCAAGCCTCTGTCCAACATAGGATCACAGAAAGTATTCTTGCCTGTCCTATCCAAACAAAGCAGTTGTAGAAGCCTTAATCCAGAAAAACTACTTTAAAAGGTGAATCATCCTGAAAATTTCATCTTGCTGCCAGTTTAGCCATCCTTTGGATTTGGAGTATATGTGAATTCATAGGTCAACAGTCCTACACAGTAAACACACAAGACGACACTGCTAAATCCACAGGGAAAGTGATGTTTGGTTGTTTGAAACTCTACACATTATAAAAGAGACATAATTATGTGCTATGCAACTAATTAAAGTGTACTATAATTCCTGAAATATTTTACTGAAACTTCTTTTCCATTTTTTCAAACGACAGGTTTACCAGATGATAAAACTTGTCTTGTGGTTTGCGTGCACTTGCCAAAAACCTCACAGCTAAGTACAGTGGGTGGGGTCAGTTCTGGACATTAAACTCACTGTGAATGCCGGCATTTTTCACTAAGCTCTCATTTTGAAGGCTTAAGTCAGGCTTCCTGCCAAACACTCAAGTCCAAGACAAATAGCCTACGTGGGTGTTTTGTGCACAAAGACGGCTGAGGCTTGGTTTAGCTAGACGGATAAACCTTTTGAAACCTTCCTTGTTCAGGCAAACTATATTATGGATCAGAATTAGTTGCTTATTGAAAAGCACTGTGCGAGGAATGTAAATTGCCCTGGATATTAAGGTGACATAGAAAAGACGTTCTGGCACATATGAGAAATGTAAATCGCCTCTTCTCACACTTGGTTTAAAGTTTTGTTTACTGTGGAATTCTGTCCAATATTACTTGCCAGCTATGGGGATGCCATGATACCCATTTTTTCCAAAGCCTTATGCACTAGCCTTTAGCAGTGTGATTGTCTTCTATGAAGGGTGTGTGCAGGCAAAGCTTTGGGGCTCATAAGAACAACTTGATCCAAGACTGGTCCATTATTGTGTAGCCCTGCTCTATTATTTTGGTTGTGTCCTGTAGCTTCTTCTGCACAGGACTCTCGGGCAGAAGCATGCTCCATGTTGTTGATACCTTCCATCAAGTGATCTTCAACTTATGCCAACCCCAGGAGTGAAGGAAATGCTTCAGACTAATACAGTAAGAATGGGAGGCCCAGCTAGCTATATGTTAACAGCTGTATGGTATTTATTCATTTATTTATTAGATTTCTAACCCACCCCATTAGCCACATAGCACCCTAACATCACAAACACTAAAATGGCAATAGAATGACAATAAAAACACACCCACCAGAACACCAGAGTTCAAAAAAGACATATCCCCTTCTGTTAAAATGCCATTTAAAAACAGTTTACCAATTAAAATACTGGCAGAATAAAAAGGTCTTTGCCTGGTGCTGAAAAGAATATAAAGATGGCACCAGGTGAACCTCTCTGGGCAGTTGGGGTGCCACTCCCAAGAAGGCCCTTCTCCTTGTAGTTGCCCTCCTTATATCCTGAGGAGGGGGCTCCCTCAGAAGGACCTCCCAAGAAGATCTAAGTGACCGGGTATGTGAAAGAGGTGCTCCTTTAGATACCTTGGCCCCAATCTGCAAGTGTTTCGGGCTTTAAATACTAGAGTTACCACCTTGAATTGGACCCTGACTTCCATTGGTAACCAGTGAAGAGGGTAGAGGACTGGCTTTATATGATCACATCTGCCAGTTCTTATCAGCAATCTGGCTGTCCTATACTTGGACCCTATTTTGGACTGTCTTCAAGGAGAGCCCCACACAGAGCACATTGCAATAGTCTAGGTGCAAGGTTACAGTGTGTGGGTTACAGTTGCTTGGTCCTGCCTTTCCAGATACGACCACAGTGGATAAATCAGCCTCAGCTGATAGAAGGCACCCTTGGCCACTGAATCCACCTGGAATTCCAGGGATAATTCAGGGTCCAGGAGCACCCCCAAGCTGCAAACCCTGTCCTTTGAGGGAGTGCAACCCCATCCAGTACAGGAAAGATGCCACCCAACTGAACAGATGGACTCCCCACCAACAGCATCTCCGTCTTATCTGGATTTAGTTTCAGTTTATCAACCCTCATGCAATCCATTATTGAGACCAGGCCCTGATTCAGAGCCTTCCCTGCCACACCTGCATCTGATGAAAACGAAAGGTAGAGCTCAGTGTCATCAGCAGACTGGTGACAACTCAGGCCACGCCTTCCGAGGACTTCCCCCAGCGGTTTCATGTATATGATAGCCATTATGGGGGATAAAATAGAACCCTGCGGGACTCTGTGGCATAGATGCCATGGCTCAGAGACACAATCCCCCAGAAGCACCTTCTGGACACGGACAGCCAGGTAGGAGTGGAACCACTGGAATGCAGTGCGTCCCACTCCCAACTCAGCTAACCTGTCCAGAAGGATACTATGGTCGATGGTATCGAAAGCCGCTGAGGGGTCCAGGAGAACCAACAGGGCTATGTGCTGTAACAGCAACCCTATGAATGGATGCCTTCTGAAATGTCCTGTGCTTTGACAGCCCTGCTCAGCTCTTGTAAACTCGAGGCTGTGGCTTCCTTTGTGGAATTGTTCCATTTCGTACAGTAGGTGGTCTTCCTTGTCTTCTTCTCTAGCATCATTTCGCTTTCCAGTGAGTCTTGCCTTGTTGTGATATGTCCAAAATACAGCAGTTTCAGTGTTGTCATTTTCTCTTCTAGGGAAAGTGCTGGATTAATTTTATCTAGGATCCTTGTACACTCCTTAGCCACCTTATATCCCATACAAACTGATTACAGATCCTGAAGTGGTTAACATATATACTCTTCCCTTATATGATTTCCCATTCACAACCAGGTTTAGACCATCAAGATTTCACACCTGAGTATAGCTGACAGAACAGACAGCTTGAATCCCTAAGAAGTGATTATAACCAAAAGATTGTAGATGTTCCTAGGGATCCAAAGCCATCAGGAGTAAAATTGACATATACCTGTGTACACACCTTTCTTGCTCAACTCAAGCAGCTCCCTGCTGTTTCTCCTAACCGTTGTAACTCTGTTTTAGAAATGGAAGTAAAATCCCCCAAGTTCAGCCTTCGAGTTTAATTTTGGGAACCTGCAGAACCCACCTCAAGAGAGAGAGTTGAGTTTACATTCTTCTGCTAAGATGAAAATGCAAGTGGGAAAACAATTCTTGTCACATAGAGAGAGAAATCTTCCAGTCTTCCTATCTCTGTTTCACTCCCTTATTCACAAAGGTTGTCCTCACCATCAACACCCAAACACTCTTTCCTCAAGTTTCTCCCTCTTGGTGGCAGAAGCAGCAGCTGAAGACACCTTGGAAAGAGTGAAATGAGCAGGTTTCTTTCCCATTCATCTCTCCATCACACCAGTTAGCAACATCCAGAGTGCAAGGCCTCATGGGAGATGTAGTTCTCCCAAGAACTCCTGTGATTGCTTCTCCCATGGTCATCCACATCCCAACACACCATTAGCCAGGTGATATAATAACCTTATCACACCAGTACTTTAGCAACTGCACTGGTTCCCAGTCAATTCCTGGGCTCAATTCAAAGTGTTAATGTTGACCTTTAGAAATCTTCATGTCCTGTTTTTGCTTATGATTCTCCATGTAATGACATCTTCCACAGTGTACCACTTTTCATAGATTAAATAATAAGACTGTAAGATGAATCTACATTTATTTTGAATAAATATTGTTTTTACAAAAAAAGATGAAATAATTAAAGATTACTTATCATGTATTTATTTAAAAGGTTTAAAGGGTTTAAGTTAAAATCTAGTGTACAGCTTCTTTTATTGGAAAAGAAAAAGCATAGCTACATTAATTTGAATATATCAATTTCAATGCATGTATATGAGCTATGTAAATATATTTTCAAAGAATTATACATAAACTTCAACAGAAGCAGACCAAATTTCCATATATTAATTCTCAGGTGGTGTCCATACTTCACCCAATCACATGTTGAAAGTTTTCTTCAGTCCTCAATCCATTACAGGGTAAAAGCGATTCCTTATCCTTCTAATGTAGTAATATCAGTCTTTCTCTCTTTAAATTTCTTTTCTATGTTTTGTTGAAATTTTAGAAATGATAAAAAAAGTATTTTTATTGGGAATCGATGGGCACAGTTCCCAGTGAGATGCAGCTTACATTCCACATGAACTTTAAAGTCATTGAATTTTAAACTTGGAATGGATTTACAGTCACCTAGTCAAAGCCCTCTTTGAGGCCAAAATCTTACACCTGCAGCTTCCCTGGTAGATGGTTATCCAACTTCTGCTCCAACACCTCCAGAAAATGAGAGCCCAACTTCTCCTGGAGCAGTCTCTTCCCTTGTTGAACAGCTCTTACGCTGGGAAATTTATTATAGTTTTGCTGAAATCTGCTTCCTGAAATTTCTACTCATTAATTCTAGTTTTGCCCTCGGAAACCAAAGTTCCTGCAAGATCAACCACAAACACCCCTGCAGCATAACAAGCCAGCTTTCCTCAATCTGGTCTCCTGCAGACAAGTGGGACTGCTAGCTGAGAATTATGGGAGTTGAGGTCCCTATCAGGGAGCACCAGGTGGACATCAAGTTGAGGAAGGCTATAATGCATCAGATTATCAAGTATCAGTGTCAACAACTGGAAAAGTAAAAGTCAGGAGATATCAAGGAGTTCATTTATGTGGTGAAGACTATACTTTGAAACCCTCCCTGAAGGCACTGGGCCAAACTAATGGGTTTTAGAAGGTTTTCACAAAGCATGGAAAATGTGAATGTATTAGTTCGCCCATTCCCAAACCCCTTGTTCTTCCTCCATCATCAACGGGTGCAGTTTTTAACATTATAATAATGTTATGCTGCAGTTCTGCCAGGTCCTGCTTATCTCATGTTACTTGGCAGAGGAAGGACCACAGCTGAGCTGCAATTCTGCTCTCCTGCTCACCCAGGATGTGTCCCACAATTCCTATATCCTCAAACAAAGCCTAAGGATCAAAGCCAACATCCGAATGCCCTCAATGAAATTACACCAAGTAGCTCTCAAGGATCTGGTATATTTCTTGCCATTTTCCAGATGTATCCTTTCCCATTAAAAGCAACCATTCTGGCAGCGCCTTGAAGCCTCACACAGTTATTGTTTGTGAACTAGGAAAGCAGTTATAACTGCCTCAGGTCTCCAACATCCCTCCCACTCTTTGTTGCTTTTGCTGCAACAACTCACATGCCGAACCAACATTATATTTCCTCTAGAAATATTTCTATGACATTTCCCCTTTTGGGTGGGCAGCGGAAGTAAGGAGCTTTCTGGTATGCATAGTTCTTGCATTCCCAAGCATGTAGTTGCTGTTAGAATATTCACCTATCTCTGTTCAAAGCGTGTATCGTTTAATTCATCTTAGTGTTATTTGTCACTTCCAGAATGCCCAAAGCAGCTTATGATAAACATCGGCTTAACGCAATTTGGGATGGATGGACCAGTCTGCTAAAATAAATCCTTTTGGGACTGTTTCCGCATTGGTCTGATCACAACTGAGACTGAATGTAGAAAGTACCAACACAGAGACATTCACATTATCTTCAACCTGTTTTCCACAAACCAGGCATTTTGTGCTTATTTATCCTACAGTCTAAATGTTTATATGCATTTTATCCTATGACACATACATAAATACACACACACACACACACACACACACACACACCCTATGTGTGTGTGTGTGTGTGTGTATATACGTGTGTCACACGGAGGTGGGTACAGACCTGTTCTCCCCTGTAGAGGAGAGCAGGATGCATTCCAATGGAGCAAAGCTCAGGGAACCAAGGTTCAATTTGGTTGCCAGGAAGTACCTCCTGATGGTTAGGACCCCAAGTGTATGGAACGGGCTTCCATGGGAAGTGGTTGAAGCCCCATAGGTAAGGGTCTTTAAGGACAGGCCGGACGTCCACATGGTGGGCATGTCATGAGTGGAGCCAGCTGGAGCCAGGGGTCAGACTAGATGACCCAGGCAGCTCCTTCTGACTCATTCTGTTTCTATGTTTCTATGTTTCCATATACATATACAGTTCTCTGGGGACACATTCCTGCAGTGGGTATGGCCAGAGGCAAAAGGGGCCAAGGAAGAGGCAAAAGGGGAAGTGGCCAAAATGGGGATGTGTGAGCAATCCCTTCTGGGGATAGGAATCCTTCGGGCCCCTGGGCTCAGCTCTCCGGACTCTGGCCCGCATTCTTGTGACTGACTTGACCCCGAGTGCCGGTGCGGGCTCCCCCTCCGAATGAGCCACTCATGAAAGCTGCGCAGGCCGCAACGCTCCCCCACACACAGGACTTGCAGACTTTGCTTGTGCAGCACATGCTGCAGAGGAGGGTCATTGTTTGCGGAACCGGAGTTCGTGGATGTCCTCTTGGCTCAGCTGGGAAGACTGAGCATGAGAAACCCTCCAAGCAGGAGAACACCAGTTTTCAGGGAGGACTCCTGCAAGACTAGGCCAAAACGTCCGGACATTTGAGCTGAAAGCACTTGCTGCTGATAGCTAAGCCTCAGAAGAGATAGTGGAACCTTTCAAATTTGGGTAAACTACACAAAAGACAGGAAGCCACCCCAAGCTGTCTAGGGACCCTAGAAGGTTTGGGACTCCAGGGGGGCCAGATTTGACCCATGGGTTTGCAATCTGATACCCTCCTCTAAAGCGGGGCAGTGTGCTTTGTTTTGTTTCATTTTGTTTTGTTGAGCTGAGGACTGTGTTGTAAATTTTGAAGAAGTACAAAAAAGGGATGTACTGCTGTCTCTGTATTCATGACTTAGTATGGAAAGAGCAAATCACACACGTTCACTTAAAAATATGGACTGAACAAATTCCAAAATGAAAAAGATCACGTTGAAAAAGGCAGTCTGCTACAAAAGGCAACACTCAATTAAATGGGGGAAAGAACAATTAAATAAAGATGGGATAAATTCCCTATTACAGTGGCACAATCTAGGATAAATGCATAGTGACACAAGTACAGAGCAAGGGGAAAATCAAAATTAAAAGGTCCAAAGGGGTGGGGGAGGGGTGGGCTGATCCAAGCCCAGTGCAGTCCAAGAGACCTGAACAGACTTCTTGAAATCTGCTATGTGACTTATGGTACCTCCATCTACTAGTGCAGGTTAATCTAATGTGCCCAAAAATTGAATTGCCATGCTAATACAATAGGTTAAAGAGTTCAGGGGCCTTTCCAGTAACCCCCTTCATGCAGATTTCAGACACTGACTCTGAGGTACCGCAAGGGTGTTAAGTTGTGTGTTTCCTTATGCCGTTGAAGTATTTGATTTCAATACAGAAGTGCCGACTCATCAAAAAACACCTTCCATACCAACACTCAATCATGTAAATATTATATACTAAATCAAATTGCTTTGGGCTTCCCAGTAAGTAATGAAATGAAAGGAAGGAGGAAGGAGGGAGAGGAAGAATCTTAGCACAGGGAAAAGATTTTCCTCAACAAGCACTCTTATTAACCATCTGATTTTCTTAAATATCCCCTCACCCTTTCCCTCCCCTCTCCACTCGCTTTCAAGCCATAATTAGAAGCATACAAGGGAAGGTGGTGAGGGGCGCACATAGTTTTGACCATGTGCTAAACACACAAGGGTTTTCTGCCTCTGCAGTGTCACTGGTGTCAATGAGGTTAAATGATGAACATTCGAGCGATGAGTCACGCCTTGCCTGTACTTGAAATGTGTCAGCTTAATAGCAACTTCAGAGCATGCCTGCACAACAGCTGCCCAGCCCCTGGGTTGCCGGGCATGATGAAGAATATAGATTTATTTTCCAAGGAATGAAACATCAAACTGAGGGAGTTGATTCTGTGAAACAGCCATTGAAGGTCCGATCGAAGGCAGAGCTCCCACCTCCTGGTATTAAGTCAGTCTTTTCAAGGAGGACAATCAAAATGTTCAGCT
The DNA here is from genome assembly GCF_004798865.1 of Varanus komodoensis. Taxonomy (NCBI): domain Eukaryota; kingdom Metazoa; phylum Chordata; class Lepidosauria; order Squamata; family Varanidae; genus Varanus; species Varanus komodoensis. The sequence goes on from NW_025335761.1 coordinate 50,020,306, forward strand.
GTGAGTCATCGAGTGATGAAGCATGGATTTTATGAAAGCTGGAACCAGATGCTTTGGCAGACAGACAGCTGCTGCCAAAAACAGCAGCCCTGGGTCTTCTTTGTCTCCTCTCTTTAGTGGCATCAAGGGATATGGAAAGCCAAAATAGGAGTGACAGTATTCACACAATTAGAAATGGCATACTGCATGTGTGTGGATTTTTATTAAGGAAAGGCCAGAGGGGTGATCGAGGAAGGATCATGGCATGGCAAGGGATTGTTGCTGCTACCAACATATTCTGGATTTTTGCAACAGTAGAAGGGTGTCCACGGTCACCAAGGAGAAAACTAAATAAACCACAAGAGTTAGCTTGCAAATTGTAGAAGCAAGGGAGAACTTCCTTCCACATAGAAGAACATTCCCTCATGGCCTCTCCAAAACTCAATGGAAACTCCATTTTCAAAGGCATGTCTCCATATCTTTGATCAAACAGACTTTAATCAGCAGGAGAAAAAAATGTATATTTCAAAAATGTGTACAATTACAACAAACACTTAGGAAAATTTGCATATTGCGCACGATTCTGTGCACTAAATGACCAAAACAAAGATACCATCTGGTACCAATGCAAGTTAGAATGAGGACAGTGGCTTGCATAAAATATGCTATTTCATGTGCATAGATGCTAATTAGAATTATTACTATAACTTAAATAAAAATACAGCACACCTACCATGGGGGTGGGGGAGACTGGCCAGCTGATCTGTGTGCCTGCCCAATCTGCTACTCAGGGGCTAGGTGTTGATGGGCAACTTCAAAGTCCTTGCTCTCCCATTTTATGGTCCTCTATTTTGAAATAACCTTGGATTGGATAGCAGCCCTTCAAATAGTCTAAGAGGATACCTACAAATAAAGACCATCTGCTGAAACACAAGGAGATATGGACTCCCTGGATGCTAGACTTTGGTCTGATCAAACAATCACCTTGATTAGCAATCCGATTCTCTTACATTGTATGAAATATGGAAGACTGTTTGAATAATATACATGGATGATTGTTACTCATGAGTCTGGAGAATATGAACCAGTTAGATAATCAGGTAGAAAATCAAGGATGTGCCAATGTCCTCAGGATCAGAGTGACTGCTTAAAAATCAAGGAATATTCCTGACACTCAGGGACATTTGTGATGGATGTTGACACATGAAAAGAAGGCTAAATTAACAAATAGCACCCTAGAAAAAGTACCCAATAGGAGGAGGCAGGGGGGGGGGGAGGAAAAGGAAAGTAAGGAAGAAGATAATAACACCAGAAGGAAATTCAACATAGCAACTATTTTTAAGAAAGGAAATTTTTAAAGGTTAACCAGATTGACTATGTAGGGCTGATAATGAACATGATACCTTCTTTGATTGTAGATTTGGAGTCTGCAACCCAGCCAGAAGGCTGCGGTCAGTAATCTCTGATCTAATACAGACATTGAAAGTTTTAATTCAGAATTCTCCATTATAATGAGCACAATTTTGGACTAATCTGGAAGGTTCAGAGAAGAATAGCTCTGGCTTCCTGATCTTTTCAGAAGCTGTGCATTCAACGAGTCTGAAATCCTGAAGTGCACATTGTTGTAAACAACCCAGAGAGCTTCAGCAGTAGAGTGGTAAAGAAAAGAAATAATAAAATTATTTGTTTGTTAGATTTTTTTCTTATACTGAATTCAAAGCAGTAACATTGTTCTCTTCCTGCTGCTCTCAATCATTTCCCAACAGCAACAACAACAGTCCTGTGAGGAAGGTTGAGCGGAGAGTCTGTGAGTTGCCCAAAGTCACCCAGTGATCAAGTGGGTCCTAGATCAAACCAAGCCAGAGCTTTCCCTAGAATCAAAAATGACAAAACTGAGGCCATCATACTTTGGACACACCACAAGAAGGAAAGACTTATTGGAGAAGAAAAGCATGCTAGGGAGAATCAGACACAGAAAAAAGGAATACCAAATATGAGAAGGATTGACTCTATAAAGGAAGCCACAGCCTTGAATTTAGAACAGCTAAGCAGGGCTGTCCTGCTTAGGACATTTTGGAGGGCTCTCATTCATAGGGTTCCCATAAGTTTGAGATGATTTGACAGCACCTGACAACAACAACACCCTTCGCTCTCTCTCATGCACACACTTACACACATTCACACGGAACACATACATCTATTCTCAACATTACAGATGTTCTCTCAGACACATAAACTGATTTTCAAATACCACCTGATGACTCCTGTGTCAATGGGGCCCTTGTCCCTTTCAGGGTGGGCTTATTCCAGCTCAGGAGGAACTATTCATGGTGCTGAGCTTCAACGCCAAATTAGAGCCACTACCAATGGACACCATGGATAGTTCCTATGAAACTAAAAGAACAGCTGCAGTGGGTGAGGAACTAACCAGTAAAGGAGTCACCAGAACACATGCACACATGCAAAGACACCTCCCTCTACCCCCCTACAGCAACTGGGCTACAATGGGAGGCTCTTTCAAGCCCTTCCACCCTGTGTTCATAGGGGTCCACCAAAAGTAGATCAAAAACCCTCTAACCTGCAAAGGGCTATAATAACTGTCATAGCTGTATAATTTCATTTTAGGAGCACTAGACCAACGCCAAAGTGGTGGGGGGAGTGTGAGTGTGTGTGTCTTCAAAGCCTCTTTGCTCAGTTTGCTAATGTAAATGATTATCATTGACAGTGCATTGTCAAGCTTATTGCAAACCTGATTTAATTAGCAATGCCAAAGGGGTGCGATTTGCGGGCAGGTATCTGAGCTGCCTTTTTTATATCTCTCCACCTCTCCCCATAGAACTGTCCACATTGGCACCAAAGGCTGGAGGGCAAGAGAACAAAGGGAATTTTATGTGTCTGAATTCAAATTCTTTCCCTTTGAAATGAAGCGTCCAGAATGGGCAATAAAACTGTGAAAATGGATTTCTGGCCGCATTTGATGTTAAGCCTTTAGTGTCAAGAGCCAAGACTTTTTTTCCACCCTTCTTTCTGAATGGTCTTATGGGGAATTTGTCCTATAAATTATTTCTCACCGTTTGTATGCATACAATTCTGCCCTATTTTATCCCCTTGAAGGATAAAAAATACAAGTGGATTTTCCCCTAATTAACTGCTGTTTTCTCTAAAGTTTAAATAGAATGTATATGCACCCTCATATCCATGCACATCCACACACATGCACAGAAAGACACACGTAACATTTTTATATAGCAGTCCTAGTTGTTGTAGTTTTTCTGATTTGGAACTCTCCGGTTGTCTGTTTAATAAACCTCACAGTTAAAAAAGGAACTTTTCTCTTTGCTCTTCCTGCATTTCCTTACTGATGAGTTATAATCTTTTGTGTCATCTCTTCTTATTCCGTCTTTGAAGATTGAAATACAATGAGAAAAGCAAAGGATTAGGACACCTTTATTATAATGTTCTTACGGGGAGGGGGGGAATCCATTTCAATAGTGATTACAGCCATTTTATCGCTAATAGTTATCCACTGATTGAAAGAGCAATAGCTGAAGAGTGCAAGTCTATGAAAGCTATCTTAGCATCGTTAAATGATTTGTTTCTAAGCTGCCATTGCCTATGGAAAATTGATATTTAAATATTTATTGGTAACAAAAGCAGTTGGTGATATTTTATTAAGGCTGGCTGTCATTAATTTCAATGGCTGAAGCATCTTGCTGACAATATATTCACGTAGTCAAAGGAAAACTTTTCAGCAGTATGTTTATTTAAGAATGAAAATTAAGTCGCACTTCATTTTAATGCCTTTATTTCACTCCTAGGCTGCTATCTCTGGAAGAAGGATTAGCATCAATAAAAACAGCTCACCTCCTGGCCACCAGCCCTTTAACAAGCCATCTATAACTAGAAAGTGTTGAAAACTGACCATGCGGCAAGTGATACGAGGTCTCATATGGGAGTTCTTTCCCTGCTCGCCAATTATCTACCTGAACACACATAGCCTCTCCCTACTTTGACAGTCTAATCAAGGGAGGTCCACCTACAGAAGCAGGATTCCATGAACACAGCCGGTCCAGATGCAGGTGAGTATCCACCTGTGCTCTCTCCAGGCCTCGGTGAACTGGCTGGATGCTCCTTTTGATGACTGATGACTCCAGCATTTGGAATCAGCTACATCTGATCTATGAGTTTGGAGCATGAAGGACTGTGGGCACAAGACCTCTGAGGCAATCACAAATTGTGCCCAGAGTTTTGGCTTAACTCATCAGAGAGCAGGAGCAGGAAAACTTGGTTGAAAGATGTTTTATTCCCCACCACCACCTCTCTTCACACTCCCTTTCCCTGAGTGTTCTTTATTTTAAGGCTATGGACAGGGGCTGTACTGATTTACCAAGCATGAAAGCTGCACCACAGGACGAACAAGGGAAAGATGAAAATTTAAAGGTAGAGAACCATATTCTGAGCATAGGAATCTATATTGATTTAGACCATAAGTGTACCTAGCTCAGCATTGTCTACACTGATGAGGTCACATAGTCACCATGCCTTAAACAGGCCACAGCGGTTTGTTTCAGCTGTGGTATGTGCCAACACATGCCAGGTGTCATTTGCATAATTACCTGCCTGGGCATGGCTTATGTCCTCTGATCCCAGACGGTATGGCTCATTTGATGGGAAAACAGCCCTCGGATAAACAAACATCAGATAATCCCGGCTAGATTTACAGGTGACTTCCTCCAGCAGTTTCATGTAAATGCTGAGAGAACAAAATTGGGCTTTGAGGCATCCATGAGGACAGTGTGTGGTCAAGAAATCCCACAGTACCACCTCCTCAGGCAAATCCTCTGTAAAAGAATGAAACTGCTACCATAACATGCCTCTCAAGCCCACCTGAGATATGTGATCTAGAAGAATACCATGATCAATCGTATTGAAAGTCACTAAAAGATCCAGGAGAACCAACAGTGTTTCTCTTCTCTGTTCTTTCCCCATCATGTCTTTCACCAGGGTCAACTAGGCAGTTCCTTTCCCATAGCCAAACTAGGTCTGCAACTGGACTGAATGTATCTAAATAATAAGGATCATCTAACATTGCCTGGAGTTGAGAGACCATCACACACTCCAGCATCTTGACCAAGAATAGCAAATTTGATACTAGGCAGTAGTTAATGGAAACCACAGGATTTTGTTTTCATTAACAGACTTCATCAGCAAGTGCATCTATACTGTTTGACTGAAATTTGCAGGGACCTCAATATGGCTTAAGACATGACCAACTCTGAGGTCCAACTATCTGGACCAATTCTAGCCAGTTACACAAGCTAAAATGAGCAAGGATCTCATTCTCCATGCAGTTTGTTCATGTCCTCCAAGTGAACAAGCTGAACGATATCTATACCAACAGGACTAGACAGTGCATTATCCCCATCCATCTCTGTCTCTGTCAAAACAATGACTTCCAAGTAAGCAGAAATGCAAACAAATTGACCAGCAAAATGTCCAGCAATTTTTTCACACTGTGTCTTCAAGGTTCCATTCCAAGTCTACATCTCCAAGGCCATAACCATCTGAAAAAGCTCCGCAGGGTGATATTGCATCACCATCACCACCACCATCTTGAGGATAAGATCAAATGCAGATTCTTACCATTGTTCAATTGCACAGCAAATGTAAATAAATGAATTCATAGATAAATAGCAAAGAAATGGCACACCTATTGTAATCTTTGAAATGAATGGGGCAGCTCTTGTGGACTGATCCATGTATTCATCAGCCAAAGGCCTTCATATGGCCAGGGGTGTGCTGCCTGTACCTCTAAGAAAGCATTCTATCAAGGCCTCTAATGTGCTTTGCAACATTCATATTATCCAACAGGAAAAGGTCATTCAGTGGGGCTCCTTATTAGCATGAATCAAGAGTATCCAGGGTCATGGCCAACGTTTCATTCATCCACTGCCTATACGGTACTAAAACAAAAATTGTAGCTCAGTGGATTCGTGCTGATATGATATCAAATGTATGCAAAGCTACAACTACATCTCAGAATGTACCAAGAGTGGAAAACGGATCATGCTGATGAGTTAGATAATTATATAAGCAATCTATCATATCCCTGGCACCAGAGCATGCAAATAATGCCCTAGCTTGCAATATCTTGCAGAGATCCATCGTTTCCAACACACTGTTCTCATTTGTACTGACCTGCTGTGTGAATCCTCATGCAAATTGTGGCAGGTTTTTTCATGTGACCCATGGCCTGGCATTCTGGGAAACAGAACTAATCCTCCTGCAGTAATGAGGATGAGAGCCAATATGAATATAAGAAGAAGTCAATAAGCACTTTCTCACAGCTCCAAACCTGTTCTTCTGCCCCTTCCTGGTGCATCCAAATGCAGGCTGGCACAAGACATGTACTCATCACACTTCATCTATAAGGGATCACCATCAACAGGATTTGCTAAGGATCAGAACAATCCACATCACATCTGGTTTTCTTTCCAAATGCATTTGGTCAGGTATTGAGCAAGAGCACAATTTGGAGTCAGCTAAAACTCCTTACCTCCTGAGCATTTAGCATAATTTTAGAGAATCACATATGACATGAGCCTATTCAGACATTCAAAAGTCTAAACATGGAGGGGAGATGGGGATAGATGTGCCCCACAGACTCCCACCCTAGATGGCTTAGGAGGCATGAGGAGATCCAATCTGTCTTTAGTACTCCCTGTTCAACACAGAGGGTTTGGAGATGGAGGGCGTCCCTGTGTACCCCCCATGCTTAGAGTTTTGAACACACAGGTAGGTCTACAGACATGCAGTCAGGTGGCTCCATATCATGCAGGGGTTGCAGGGTAGCATGGATTTCTGTGGACATCCCACCTGGATCATTTTCCATGGCCTGGAGAATAGTTGAAAAGTAATGTTTCCTCTAAATTACAATGCAAATTGGAACTTGATTTCATTTGGCAAAGGATTCCAACAGCACTATTATTTAGAAACAAACTCCAAGATCCCTCATAGTGTATTTGGTTTGTTAGCAGGAAAGTTTAACAGGATTGTGGGATGAACTCGTGAACTCAAGGATAGTTTCCACAAAAAAGTATGAAATCAGCCCGATATTTCCTTTGTATGTGTAGGGCTGTTAGCCAGGAAATCCTGGGAAATAGATGAATTCATGGTCTCGTCTAGTAATTAAACCAGAACAAACTTCATTCTAGACTTACCATACATGGGATTAAAATAATATATATCATTGGTTCTTCCTGCTTCTCAGGGTCTAATTATGGTTTATTAAGCCAGGATTGCTTGTATAAGATGACCTGTGAACATGATCATTGTTCAGAAACAGTGTGCATTGCTGCCTCACACAAGAGATATTGCCTAAGAAAAGGTATGGCCAGACCTTATTGCTGGACCCTTCAAAATGGTACAAAAAGATTCTCTTAGTGCCCGTAGAAAGTCCTAGGCCAAAGCCTATGAAGTGCATGTGTGCATATACACCAACCAACCAACTTTAGTAAGACGAACTGTACTTCTGCATCAATCTTCCACCTGTATAACCAAATCTAAAAAGTTATACAGTTTTGGAGCTCTGATATCATTTGCTTTTCTCAAGGTCCTTGGTAAAAATACAAAAAAACAAAAAGGCCACAACACCAAGGAAGGAACATTAGCTTCAATGTAGCACTCTCAACCTGCTGACAAAATCAAGCTGATTAGTCTCTCGCTTTTAATATTATCCTGAAAACCTGCTTTGCATTCTTAAAGATCCCTCATATGTCTTTCCTTTCGCTTCAGTGGAAAATAGAAATAAGTTCACAAGTTCAATTATCTTAATTAGGAAGGAATATGTCTGGTGTAGGGCAAGATTTATCATCTTTCTGCCCTCCCAGTATGACGATGGCTCTATTACTCCATTTGTAGTGCTGCCTTCCTGCCTTTCCACATTCAGCTCCAACTATATTTACACCTTTGCTCCATCTAGCCCAACTCAGATACTTTCTCCCTCCTCTCTCTCTCTCTCTCAACCTCTCTCTCATGCCAGAGCAGAGCTACAGGCAGCCAAACTTACATGTACCAAGAACAGGCACCAACGTGATAGGGTGGCCTATTTTTGGTAAATAACCAAAAAAGGGGATAAAAGAGAGGTCTGGTTTGCATGACAGTACCACACACTAATTTGCACCTATACATGCAAATGGAGAAAGAAGGATTATCATTTAAATAGAAATTCCAGGCATCTCACCATAGTGCATTGTGAACAGGTCATTTGTGTGTCTTGCTTGTTCTGCTGTCCAGGGACTGCTGACAGGCAACTTCAAGGCCTCTGATCCCCATCTATATGGTTCCCCACCTTGGAGATGGACTTGGCCGGGACAGCTCTTTGAACAGAGAACTCCTTCAAACCAGTCCTCTGACAGCCCTTCAGACAGAGGACTGTCTTCAGTAAAAGAGGATGCAGGACTACCCTGCAGTAGCATCTGGATCCAAGTCAGATGGAGCGCTAGGGCAGATATAGAGGAGGGTCAGATCAGAGTCGGCTGAGAGCCAGCGTGGTACAATTGGGCTCAGGCAATCTGGGTTCTAGTCCCCACTCAGCCATGGAGCCAACTGGGTGACTTTGGGCCAGTCACAGACTCTCAGCACAACAAACCCCTCAGGGTTGTTTTTGCGTGGATAAAATTGAGAGGATAAGAATTGTGTAGGCCATCTTGAGTTCCTTGAAAGGAACAATGGTGGAAGATAAATATCATTCATTTATTTAAGATTTTTATATACCATTTGGCAGCAGGCACTCTCAGAATGGTGTACAATTATTTAAAATCATATCAAACTTAAAAACATAAGCATGTCCACAATAATCATAACAATTCAAGTATATTAACAAGTTTTAAACAAGCGCAAAATAATAATAATAATACACAACACCAAACAATTGTTCCACAGCAAGTCAATCATTGAATAAATAAAAAATAGTATAAAATCAGAATCTTAGATTCAGCCATTAAAATATCAGGAAAATAAAAAATTAACCTGATGCCAAAATATATAAAGGATCTGTGCCAGATACAACTCCCTGGGGAAGTGGTTCCATAGTTGGGGTGCTACAGCAGAGAGGGCCCTCCCCCTCAAAGACACCTTCCTTACTTCTTTTAAAATATATAATAAATGATAAATAAATGAACTGTCAGCTAGATTCTAGGCCAAGAAGTTCCATATAGAGGAGTCTGAGAGAGGACCCAGATGGGGAACTGGACAGGCAAATGGACAGGAGTGCTGGCAGATGAGTAAGTCAGCAGGCAGACGCTCGGTGCAAATTCACAAGCCAGAATTGTCTCTGAATTGTCTCTCCCAGATACTTCGGGCTGGGAGAGATGGGGAACAGTGAGTGGCCCAAGATGCCAGGTGTACTGGAGCCCTACTGTATGGTCCAGGTGAATACTGCTGTCCGTTCTTCTTCCACTCTGTAGTGGCTCAATCCAAGAGGATGACCTCCAAATTGCCTAGACATAACTGAGCTCAGCTTCCTTCCACGCTCTGCAGAAGGCCTCGTTCCTCTTGACTCCCTCTTTCAGCCATGGCACTTCCTATATCTGGAACAGTCTTCCTGCCTCTTTTAACAAGCTCTTTCTCCTGCTTGGACCTTACATGCAAGGTGGGTTTGCTTTGGAAGGACTCTCTAGGACTTCTGCAGTCTTGCCTATTTCAGGCTGTCTGCTACCAATAAGTACATCTTCACTGCTGCTTTATCAGACCTGTCCTTGTCTCTTTGTCCTGTCTTACACCTCTGGATCAGATTTAGCTGAAACAGCGAGTAGCAACCTGTGCCATGTACAGCTCATGGTTTGTATCTGCATGCCCTCTCTTACACCCATAAGATCACCAGCTGCATCATGCCTGGCATCCATATACATGCCCAACCAACTTTGCTGTTCTTCTTCCATCTTGTTAAAATCCTCTGTACATTGTGTATGTGTATTGTGCACAAGGGATGCAGCATCAGGTAGGCAGGACCCAGTGAACATGAGCCTGTCCTGTCCTCATTTGGGTTAATTGGTAGCTACCTTTTAAACAGGTAGGTACATGAATTGTGTCCAAGCTGTGATGATATGCCCTGGTGTTGTAGATAAAATAAGTTGGGCAAACCCAATGTCCTAGCTGTGAATTCCAGAAAGCATAGCACTTGGAGATGAAACCATTTTTCCATGCATCTGTAAGGACAAACTGCTGCCAGCATCGAGCAGCTAAGTCATTGTCGTGCTAGTGCTTTGATAATTGGTTAGATCAGAAACCAGTACTTTGCACTCTCTTTCATCCAAATGAACCTGGGAGCACAAACACCTAGCAATAACCAGGTAATTGTATGGGAAGTATACAAAGATAAAGGAGGGCATATATGGACTTGTTTCACTGAAACATACCCTTCATGGTATATTCCTGGAAGAAGACAGGGCACAAGTATCCATAGATTGCCACAGGATGACAGTGCTTTTCCATTCCTCATTGCCTGTGAGAGTTGTGTAACAGGGAAGTAAGCGCCACGGTTTCTCATCTAGCAAAATTACATTCCTGGCACTGCAGATTTAAGCTTCCTCTGCCAATTACCTCCAGGGAGGCAGCCCAAAATTACTACATTTGTTCAAAATGGGGCCTATCAGCTCCACTCCCTTGTATCAGGTAACTCCATTTTCTAGCTCGACTGGGACATTTACATGGGAGTTACCCTAGAAGATCCCTTTATCTCTGCTGGACATCTCATCCCAGATTTTTGTACAGCTGGCAGTGGAATTAGCAATGAGAGCTTGTTGGAGGTTCTGTCGGCTTTAATTTATGGTGAGAAACAGCACCGGTGAAGGAAAGAAAGAAAGGAGATAACTATCTTCTTTTGTCTAAACAAAGATCTGCTTATACCAAATGCTGCAGTTCTTAAAGTGTTGGCTCCTCTTCCAATTCATGTTGATGGAACTAGAAAAGATAGATACACACTCACGCAGGTGGCTGCATATAGTTTTGTACTCTAGGTGTTGTGCCCAACCCAGAAATGCCCTAGGAAACCTTATACTGCAACCGCATAATTTGGCCCTGGTACTTGCCTAGTAAGCTAAGATGGATAATGTATGTTCCAGTCTCAGTGCCCAGTTCAGGCACCCAAGCAAGCACTTGCAGTATCAGCCACTGTAACTGTCAGACTGTGTTAAGCTTCTGGACTTTCAAGGACTGATAGAAAAACTGGGAATCTGGCCTTCAAGGTTTGGCAGATTAACAGAGGTCTCACTTCCATCCTCCCTTTGAAGACATGCCCTCTAGATTTCATTTTGCTTAACCAGACTGGCTCTGATGGAATACTATCTGTTTGCATGACAAGGGAGCAATGAGCAGTGTGGAGAAGGAGAGGGAAATTGAAATGTTGCAAGGTTGTTAGAAGACATTGACTACCAAAAATGTTCGAGAGGACAACAGTGAAGAAAGTACTTCTTCGCACAACACACAATAAAGGTAAATGGTTCATTGCCAAAAGTTATCTTCCCAGTCATACGCAAGTTTTCAGAGGTCCAGTCCACCACAGTTCAGGTATGCTGGACACAGTAAAGGTATATGGTCCTTTATATCATAGCACTCAGTCTTAGGAACTTTCTCCCTCTACAAAATAGCCTTTGGGTTTTCAGTGTCCACTGAAAACAACCCTTTTCTAATAGGCATTTCCAGGAAGATAATCCTGTCCTCTGTATGAAGACTCTTTTTTGTATTTCACTTAGGGATTTCTGTAACACAAGCAATTCATAAATATCATGAATTGTTTTTTAATGAATTGCCTGGTATAATTGCCTTATATGAAGTCAGACCATGGGTCCATCTAGCTCAGTCTGGTTAACAGTGACTGGCAGTATCTCTTCCAGGTTCAGGTAAGGTTCTTTCTTTGCCTACCCAGAGATGTCAAGACTGAACTGAGGATCTTTTGCACGCAGAGCAGGCGCCCTTCCACAGAGGTACCACCCCTGCCCTAAGTGGGCATCCCTGATCCTTGCAGTATCAGACGCACACAGCACAGTGCCAAAGCATCTGTGACGTCTCCAAGGCTACGTGAGGGCAGCAGCATACAGCCCTAGCCCTGGCCCTTGCTGCCACTGCTGAACTGCAAAGTCTGGTGTGGGCAGGTGCGCAGCCTGCGGAAAGTGTTTGGAAATTGGCTCCTGGACCACCAAAGTTTCAGTTCCAGTTGACCCTCTTTGAAGCATTACAGAGATGGGGAAACGCCATTTCCTTGATAGGGACCAAGTTCGTTTGGGGTGATGATCCTCATTTAAGGCATTTGCCGAATCCAATGATGAACTGCCCCTTAAAGAAGAATCTTTGAACTTGGACAGAGAGTTACATATTCTACCAATTATTTTACCTTTGATGAAGCAGTATAAGTTGTTGGAAGAAAAGGATTTCACTTTGAAGATTCTCATTGCATTCTATTTTTCCTTTGAAGTACTTTTCATCCCAATGGCATTTTTCCTTCCATCCCCCCGTCCCAACATTTCAAGTTTTTCAGGGACTGCTAAGAAAATATTCCCTAGGGGATTAACACCCCAGAAACATTATTAAGCCTTGGAGAAATTTCAACATCATCATCATTGTTGTTGTTGCTGTTATTATTATTTAATATTGTTAGCACCAGAAAATAACAAGGCAGTTCAGCTCCTTGCCTTCTAGCAGTACAAAAGTGCTTGTCAGAAGTTTTGCTGCTTTTCTCACCTAGCTTTGTGGCTTATAGCACAATTAACTCCCATTTTTATACTGCTAGATTGGTGTTGCTGAACAGTTTCACCCTCGCCACTCTAAGCTGAGAGAGTGCACAAAACATCTGGAAACATTCCCTTTAGAGAGCACAATCATCCCTTCCTCTTCTCTGGCCCACGGTGAATAAGTGGGAGTGAACCACTCCCAACAGCTAGTTTGTAGTAGCACCCTTGGATTTATGCAGCATGCTAGACCATTTTCCCCTGGAATATACATCTCAGGGAGGCTGCAAATGGCCACTGCTAAGAGCATGACTCTAACTGCATATAACTCCTGCTTTTTATTTCCCTGTGGCCTCACCCACCAACTACATGCATAACTCCTGAAACTCACAATAACGCCTTGTGCATCCAATAAAGTGGATGGCAGTCCACCGAAGTGTATGCCGTAAAGCTGTGGAGGGCAACATGGTGACTGTTGTGTGCAGGCACCATGGCAAAGTGCCAGACTGCTCACGAACAGATTATAGCTTTGATGGGAATTGATGTTCAGACAGTGAAGATGAGATTGTTGTGGATTCTCGACAAGCTCCAGTAACAGATCAGGGAATGCCTGGGAACAAGGAGATGAGTTGTTGGTCCACGCTGAGAGGGGTGACGGCCACTGGCCCATGGGCATGGCAAGAGAGCACAGTGGGGAGTGTAGCTGGCAACCAGGACTGGCAAGAGCCCCAGTCTATCAGTACCAAAGCAGCAGCAGGAGGAATTGGGGACTGGGCAGGCCTCACAGCAGGAGCTGAGAAGCCTGTCTGACATGGAGGTACCAGTTGCTGGGAGACAGCAAGGCGGGAAATTCAGCTATCTGTGCGATGGGAAGCATTCAGGAGGGCTAGGGTTCACAGAACCCCACTTGAGGCAAGAGACTGAGGGGTGTTACAGAGGGCTCAGCACTTCATTCTGGGTGAACTCAGAGTTAGGCAACAATCAAGCCTTGTGGAAAAACAACTCAAAAGCATCGTGTTTACTCAGGAGCAGAGCCACACCTCACAAGAGTGACTGGGAGCTGCATGTATCTCACACACCTTACCTGGCATGGACCAAGTTGCCTTCCCCCAACCACTAAGTAAGAAATTAACACATTTGCTTATGGTGCTTGGGATTGCCATGAAACGAGCTTCTGTTTGTTCTGACTCCTGTGAATTCAAAGGAAAAGCTCAGATTTCCCCAACTCTGCCTTGTAGTCTGTCTTCTTAGTTACTTGCTCTTTGCCACATTTGCCATGGCAGCCATTTTATGACGGGGGTCAGGGCAGTTCCTTAAATTGCCAGAAGTGTCCGCAGGTCAAAAAACATTGCTGAATCCTTGTCAGAATTCATTTATTCATCTCTAAGAAGCCACCAGAGTCTCCTCCCTCCCTTTTCTTTCTTTTCTGCAATGAATTAACATGGCTGCCCCTCAAGAAAACGTCCATTTGCAATTAACAGTACTTTCGATGCATGTCTACTGAGAAGCCAGTCCACTGTGATCACAGAAGCAACCTCTCTTGTAAATATATTTTGAATTATTAGGGACCTGGTTACCTAAAGGAGCGCTTGTGTCCATATATGCCCTCCCGCCCCTTGAGATCGGCGACAGAGGTCTCTGAGAGCCCTCCGTGAAAGATATTAGGAGGGTGAGTACCCGGAGGAGGGCCTTCTTTGCGGTGGCACCCCACTTATGGAACGCGCTTCCCAGAGAGGTCTGCCTGGCACCGTCGTTATTTGCTTTTCGGTGCCAGGCCAAGACCTTTTTATTCGAACGTTATTTTAATTGTTAATGTTATTTTTTGATTTTAAATTGCCCGGATGCCTCCACTATTTTATGTATTTATATGTTGCCATTTATTTATGATTGGAAGCCGCCCCGAGGCTTATGCGAAGGGGGCGGCATATAAGTTGTTTAAATAAATAAATAATTCCCTAAGACAGGGCCAAAAGTAATGATATGGGGGGGTCAAAGATCATATCACTAATATTTTAAAATAATTATTGCATGGGCCCTGTGAGGATTATTGTTGTTTTTATATTACTATTCCACTTTTCTCCCAGGTGGTCTCCCATCCAAGCTCAGGCCAGCCATAGACCTGCTTAGCTTCAATGTGGTAGTGTGGTTAACAGCAATGTGAGCCAGTGTGGTGTAGTGGTTAAGAGCATGGGACTGGGACTCAGACGACCTGGGTTCTAGTCCCCGCTCAGCCATGGAGCCAACTGGGTGACTTTGGGTCAGTCACAGACTCTCAGCCCAGTCTACCTCACAGGGTTGTTGTTGAGGGGATAAGATGGAGGAAGAGAATGATGTAAGCTGCCTTGAGCCCTTTGTAGGAAAAAGGCAGGATATAAATCGAATGAATAAATCGAATGAATGAATAGATGCCTTATGCACCTTCAGACCAGGACTCCAATTTGGAGCAGACCAGCAACTTCAGGAAGGTTGTGTGTGTACCTGAGTTCCCACTACCAACCACAGCTAATTGCAGTTGAGGCAATTCAGATTAGGAAAATGTGGGTTCACCAAGCATACACATCCTAGCACCATTGTGCTGTTCAGAAGTGGAGCCAATGCCACAACCTGGCTGCATTAAAGTAAAGAAAAATGTGATGAGATATTTTCTCGTTCTGGCCAGGTCTGTTTCAACCCAACTGAAAATTTCCTTTGGGACAGAAGCAGGAAACAGGAGGATTGATGCTTTCATTTCAAAGGCTATACAGAACTAACTAAGGCACTCATTTCACCTCATGTGTCGCTATTCGGGACAATTCCACTGTGGGAGAAACCAAAACTGAAGATATCTTCCTCCAATGCTGGGGTTTAGAGTGTTTTGACCTTTTTCAAAAGTCGGGGTTGGAATGTCTGCATATAACCACATTCATGCTGAATTAGATTTATCCCATTTTTGTTTTTGTGTTTGTTTAATTCTAACAGGTTATTCACCTTTAACAGTTATAGGACAGCCAAAAACATTTTGGTCCTCTTCATGCGCAAATCGTGGCTCTTGTTTGATTTCAACTCATTTTCGATAAGCATTGCCAACATTCACCAAGTTCTCCTGGGATAGAAAATGAGCCTGAACTTTAAAAAAATATGAATGCGAGAGAAAGGAGAACAGGCAGATTTCCCCATCCCTCGTTGGCCAGGGAACAAGACATTATGTACAGAATGCTCTTCTTCAAAATTAGTTCTTCTCTTATACCCCCCTCCGCCCCTTTTCAGGTAGAATGGACATGTGTAGCAAGATAATACCTGAGTGGCAAGTTCCATTCCCCACCTACATGCGTTTCACAATAACATATATAATGAATCTTGCACACACGGCAGTACACATGAAAGACATCCCTCTACAAATGCATGGTCCTTTTGACACTAATAAATGTGTGTAGGCTGGAGACAGGGCCTGCCAGTATGCTCCAGTTCTCCTCTCTGTGCATTCAACTTGAATTAATATATGAAGAGGGCTTTAATGTCTCAGAGAGACAGAGATGCAAAGCTATTTGCTTTTTATTATATATTATTTAGATTTTCCTCTCATTCTCCCTCTCTCCCTCTCCCCCCCCCCATTCACACATACCCAGGCTTGTAACTTAAACAAAAATGACCACCACTCCAAATGCATTTTTTTTCCAGTTTGATTATTGGTTTTGGGCTATTTTCTATTCCTCTGGAATACCTGACTTTAAAATATTTGTGCTTTTCGCTGAATATTTTCCATTTCTTGTTTTTAACTCTGCTTTGGGCACTTTTTGACCTCATAATCTCTCCATGCGTGACATCACAATTGGTTGCCATGGCAAGGCCCACAATATCAAACAAGTGTTATGGGCAAAGGTTACCTTGCAGAAGAGAGATAGAGATTTCATGGGGAAAAAAATCCATTAATACTTAAATATAGTGAGATAGGAAATATCATAGTATCTTTACCAAAATCAGTTACATAACTTTAAAGAGAAGCATTCAAGTTAGATGAGACCATATCTGTTCGATATCTTCCATTTCAGTGGTAATTGAAGTTTTACCCACGTGCATAGAGTTTATGCACATAGAAAGCTATTGTGCATTTCCAAAATCATTCTGAATTTAATCCAATCTCAATATTATCCTGCTTGCAATGACAGACAATGATAGGGTTGCTTTTGCTCCTAGGATCCCCAAATATTTTATAAACCAGAATCCCCTTTCTCTTATTTATTTATGACCCTCAAACACCAGGAACGGTAGACAATCTCTTCAAAATATTCAGCTACTTAGTTTTCTGTCCTTCCTATCTCACTTCAAGATCAGGCATAACCGACAGGAAAACGCAGAAAAAGAAATCTAGAAGGTAAACAATGTTTCATTCAGTGATGAGCAAGATTCCCAGCAAGGAATACTGTGTGAGAATCATTAAAGGTGTCTGTATCCTAAGGGTACCCCTATCTTGAAAGTGGGATTCATGGAGAGAGGAAAAGAAAGCATTTGATCTCAGAAAAAACTCAGGCAGAAGGCTTTGAGGAGACCAGCAGAAGGTGAGGTACATACTGGGAAAAGGCCAGCTAATCCAAGCCATGGGGCAGACAGCATCCCTGAGATAAGAGCTCCAAATAAATTTTGGGGCACCAGCCCTGAGTGGGACACATCCAGCACCACTTCTGGCTTTCTGAGAAGTTTCAGCTCAGATCTTGGTGGCTTCTTGCATTTGTCTGAAAGGAATGAGTAACAGTGGGAGGCTTACAGCAACTGTGACCTTCCAAACATGACCTTCCAAGGGAAGTGTGAGGTTGTGAAGTGCAAGGTGCAAAATATTACAATCTGTTTCAGGGTGGCTGGGGACTCCTGATCCACTGGGGCTCCATATCCATTGAAGCTTTCTTTTTCTTCCTAGGAGCTATCCATGGTGTTCCATGGTGGTGATGCTAATTTGCGGATTTATAGCTCCTATAAAACTTCTATGAAGCTAAAAAGAACAGCTGGGATGGATGAGGAAACGCATTGACATAGGAGACAACAGCCCCCACTGGCCACCTCTTTATTCATTCATTCATTCATTCATTCATTCATTCATTCATTCAGTTAGTTAGTTAGTTGTTAGTCATTTTTTTATATCCCACTTTTCTCCATTGTAGAACTCAAGGTGGCTACATGCTGTTCCCAGGTGGTCTCCCTTCCAAGCTCAGGACAGCCCCAGACCTGCTTAGCTACAGCATGATGAATGCCTTGTGTGCCTTCAGACCCTACTATCACAGCACGTAGATGGTCTCCCTTCATAACTAACATGTTGCATTTCCCCTGGACTGTTGTGATTAATGGACACTCATGAAGATGCTGTTTGTCACCTGCACATCAGTGCCCAAATGCAGGTGTGTCTTTGCACATCCTTTCACTTACATGATCTCTCCCTCCATGCACAAGAGGCCCTGTTACTGATTCCCATGTACTTGTGATATCAGACTAATGAGGAGATAGGCTTGACTTTCAGCCCTCTCTGTAGAACTTATTCTCTGGAGAAGCCCCGCTGAAGCCTTCCTTACAGGCATTTAAAAGGCAACTTTTCTTTTCATCCTAGTGTTTGATACCATACTCTGATTTTACTGCTTGTTGGTGTCTGCTCTGCCTATTACCTTTTGCTGTGAATATTACTCTTTTCACTGTATGCTATTGATTTTATTGTATGCTGCCTTGGGCAGAGTATTTCTCTAGAATAGCAACAAATAAATTTGAAAATAAATAAAATAAAGCTTTTTACGTACTGATTATGAACAAAGTACCAGGATCGCTGGCATGTAAAAGCCAAATATTCAAGTAAGCAGAGACGAATCGAATTCTGCCAGGGGCTTTACCATGCTGCCTTCACAAAGAATGATCAGAAACAGGAGACATTACACTTTGGGTGAGTATTTCCTAGGATAATGGTTAAGAGAGGCTTCCAAAATGTATGCCATCCAGTTTCATCCCCAGATTTTGGAATTCTGGATTAACTGATTGTGTTATTAATGCAGAACCTATGCATTAGAAAGTGTCCATTGTTTGATGTTTATTTCTAAGGTTTCTTCTTCTCTGTATATGTGTGTGTGTGGGTGGGTGGTGTGTGTGCATGTATGTATGTATATCTTGTAGATCAACAGTTAAACACAACTTTAAAGATATCACTCTAAAGATATTGCAATATATAATATAGCATAAAGTGTTGCTATATAGGGGTAGATGAATCTGTCTGCTTTATTTTCTCCTGCATTTTTAATGTCAAGTTCATTCTATCCCATATATGAAAAAATCTGCAGATTTGGTATGTTCTTTATTTTTTTCGATCCAACTGCACCAGGCAAATTCAACAGGTTCAGCCTTTTCCAGGAAGAAGAGGGACTTTTAAAAAGAAATTACTCAAAGCCCTGGACCTGGCCAGATGAATCTGTAAGTTTCACATTCTCCCACATTCATTTTCTTTTAATCTCAAGTTTTTTCTATCCTGTTTATTGAAAAAAAAACCTGAAAAAAATTCTCACCCATCCCTGTGCTCATCTAAATATTTAAGACATTAGAACATCCTTCCAGAAATATTCTCTTTCTAATAAATGGTCTTTTGGAAATGATACTTCTATGAAAGTGTCCTGCCTGATCCATCTACGTCTTCAGTGAGCAACTTCACTCACACTATTGGCCTAATTCTGGCATGCCACCTTTAGGTTGCATGTCCAGAAATGATCTCCCACTCTTTAGTCAACTGTACATGTTCAATTCACTGGCCATAGCTTCGCTCTTATGCAGAAAGGCCAAGTTCAATCTCAAAGAAGCTCTCAGAGATGTCATTCCAATGGTATGCAAGACCTAATTTGAACTTGGGGGTTGGGGGCACGGCCAAAGGCAAAAGTAGTGAGGGTAAAATACCAACATATTTTAAAGGTCTTACTATCAGTAGCTTTGCTTGAGAGGAGGGAAAGGGTGGAGACAGGAGAAAAGAGGATGAGACATCACATCATTGCTGAGAGCATGTTCACCTGAGTGATTCTGCCAACCTATTATGGAGCATTCACTTAGCAATCCTCCATTTGGGTGGTACCAGCTGCAGTATCCCCCAGCCCCCCCCCCACCTCCATTTCCACCTGCCCACACCTAAAGGTAACCGCAGGAATTCCATCAGCACCCTATGGCCACTGGTGGTTTTGGCTAGCAAGTCACTGCGCCAGATTCTGCCAAGAATTAAATCTGGGCCTCCCCAGCTAATCAACTTGGGCTACACAGGCTGGCCAATCCTGGTAGTTATGAGACTTTTTTCTGTCTAAAGATGCACAGGATTGTGCCCTTTGGCTGCATCTGTATACCCACTTACCTGGGTGTAAGGCCAATGGAACACAATGGGACTTATACCAGAGTAGACAGGTCTCAGGCTCTGCTTTCAAGCTGCAGTCCCATGTACACTTATTTGGAAGTAAATTAATTTCAGGGATACTTACTCTGGAGTAAACCTGCCTAGCACTGTATTGTAAATCTTTAGCTGATGATCTATTAAAGCTTGCAAAGCTGGGTTTTAGTCATTTCATTTGAGTTGAAGGCATTTTTTTCTTAGCAAGACATGGAGGAAAAGGTCTGGGGGGGTACTGTTTACAAAATATATTTCAACCCCCAGAAGGAACTGCCTGTTTTAAAGATATAGCAGGAGTCCAGAAATGTAGGAGGTAATAAAAATGATCATATTTTCCTCATGAAGGCTGCTCTACTCAGATGCTGCAGTCACTAAGTTGCCATGAATGGAAACTCATACTCAGTCTATAAACATAATGTTGTTTACATCTTTCACTTATGATGATATTTCGAATAAAAATAGTTATAAAATTGCACAGCGTTTGCACTGTGCCATAAAAATGGGAGCATATATATTACATTAAGCAGGAAAGAGCTGTATCTCATTTAAAACACATAACCACATAATTTTGTAGATATGTATCTATAGAGAGATATATCTATCTATGAACAATGAAATTGCCCCAAAATTAAAAAACCTTCTGGCGATGTATTTGTAAACATAATCAGCCCATAATCCAATAAAGAGGCTCTGCTTTGAATTAATGCGAATTACTTCTCTGTTCAGCTTTATACATCTAGAACTTTTCATTTCAACTATTTCACTGTTTTTTGCCTTTGTTTTGTGAAAATGCAATTTTGGACAACTCCCCCCTTTAACTTATAAACAGAAGAGATAGTTCTTTAAGGGAAAAATAAAGGAAAAAGAAAGTGGAGCTGTGGTATGGAACTCTCTCTCTACACACACACACACCTGCAAATAGAGAGGAAGGAAAAAGCAAATCCCATTTCTCAGAACTTCTGGTATGAAACACTTTGCATTTTAAAAAGAATCCATCACTTCAATCTTTTTTATGATTCTGATAATGAGAATGAAAGCTATGTTGTTAAATGGAAAGTGCAATGATTTTATACACACATAAAAATAGAAGGAACCATTTCTTTAATTTAGATAATTTAAAACAAAAGTTTCCCAATGACAACCTTTTAGTTATAATTCATTAACCTTTCATTTGACAATGATTTTTCCCCATATAAAAGCAACTCTCATGATATAAGAAGACAGATTAAATTCTTTGAAGTTTATCCTGGAAAAGACATGAATTTTAAGATAAATGTTGGGTTTGTAATAGTTACTGGAGCAGCACAGGTTGAATCACATTTGTTCAGGTTGTGCTTAAAAATAGCACATCCAAGCATTGTCATCAGCTTAGTGTGTTCTATACTGGGAATTAACCCTATGAGGGTGGGAAAATAATGCAGTTGAGAAGGGATGATTCAAACTGAAGGTTTTTTTGTGCAATCATCATATTGCATTCATGGAACAGGTGAGGAGGAATGATCCATTCTAGGAATGAACAAATCTGACCAGCTTCTGACAGTTTCTTATTTTTCCCATCTTTCATTAGTTCATTCTGAAATTATAGATTCTGATTCCTTTTTGCCAGTTTGTATGCAAATATGAATGCACTTTTGTATGGCTTTCTGTTCATACATGCATTTTTGATACAATTCTGCCTAGTATGCACATTTTTGCAAGGATTTTTTCAGATATAATGCATGTTTAACATTTTTACTGAGATATGTATTTGTGTCTAATCTTGTGCACTTTTCCCTAATCTATGCATTTTATGCCTATTTTTTATTAGTGGACACCATGGCAAAATTACAAGAACTGTCAGTTTCAAAGGACAGCTACATTTCAGTTTGTGCATGACTTCAGTGGTACAAAATGCAAGATACTTTTGCATTAAAATATGAACCAGATTAATTTCTCCCCCATTTCTAGTCTAGAAATCATTGTCTTCCATTTTTATCAGAGAGCTTCGGCTGTGAGGTGGTATAGAAATGAAATGAATAAATAATTCCCCCTCCCCAAGTTTTTGCACTATTTCCTACCATAAAAAAACCTTAAGGAGAGAAAGTTGGAATAACTGCATGATGCCCTTTGACTGGTAGTCCTAGGCAATGTCCATCTGGAGACACTGAAACACTAAGACCCGGCCCTTGGCAGGACTAGCTGCAGGAGGCAATCCCATACCCCTTCCAGGGATTTCGGACTTGTTTCCCTAAGACCAAGACAGTATGGTCAATAGTCAGGGATTCTGGGAGTTGTCCAAACTTCTGCTGCCTATGCCTGGAGTACATTAGACCAAGCTTCCTCCTCCCAGCCTCCCATTATTACCATACAAACAACATCTGAGTTCTTGCGATTGTGATTATAAAAGTCCAATATCAGATGACAAGCCCAGTCTTTTTTTTTTTTTTTTTTTTTTTTTTTTGGAGTGGATTTTAAGGGAAAGCAGCTCCCTTCTAGCAATGTTTGGGTGGCCACTGAACGTTATTTACACTAAACTGGATGAGGGCTAACAAACTGAAGCTCAAATTGAAGCTGTTTGTGGGTGGATCCTCTGGCTGGATGAAGGGTGTGCTGCCTCTTCTGGATGGGGTTGAAAGAGCAGGCTCCTAGCCTGGCAGTTCTCCTGGAGCCATTTCTTTCCCTTGAGGCCCAGGTGACCTCAACAGCATGGAGTGTCTTCTACCAGCTTTAGCTGGTGGCCCTGCTGTGCCCCTATCGGGGCAGGGACAGCCTAATTCCAGTAATCTATGCTCTGGTGATTAGCAAGTTAGAGTACTGTAATGCATTCTACACAGGGCCACCCTTGAAGACTCTGCAGAAGCTGAAGCTTGTGAAAAATGTGGAAGCCAAATTCATAACAGTGACCAGAAGGCACAAGAACAGGTCTGCCCACTTACACTGGATACCTGTGTGCTTGCAAGCCAGATTCAACAAGCTTATTCTAAGTTATAAAGTCTTACATGGCTTGGAACCATGATACCTGGTGGAGAACCAGTCTCCATCTTCCTCAATACTCTGATCAACACCTGAGGCCTTCCTTCAAGTTAGACAACCTAAGAAGCCCATCTAACAAACATTATTATCATTACATTGCATTAATACCCCTCCTTTCTTCCCTTGCAAGGAATCCAAGATGTTTTGCAAGGTTTCCTTCCTTTCCATTCTTCCTCACAACAACCCTGTCAGGTAGGTTAAGGTGAAAGCCTCTGACTGGCCCAAAGTCACCCAGTGGGAGAGTGGGGACTAGAGCCCAGATATATCAAGTCCCAGCCCAGCACTCTAACCACTATACCACACTGGCTCTGCTCGCCTCCCTTCCCACCCATCATTGGACACCCAAAAGCCCCTGAGTTCAGGAGTTGTCAGGCATCCCAGTGAGAAGCCCAGAATGACTGACTGTTCCACCATTTTTAACCCATAGCATGGGTAATGCCACCAAGTTACACCCACCCCCCACAATCAAGAAAAAAGTTGTCTACCTGGCTATCTTGTTGTTGTTGTTAGTCGCGAAGTCGTGTCCGACCCATCACGACCCCATGGACAACATTCCTCCAGGCCTTTCTGTCCTCCATCATCCCCTGGAGTTTACTCAAGCTCACACCAACTGCTTCAGTGACTCCATCTGGCCACTTCATCCTCTGCCGTCCCCTTCTTCTTTTGCCATCTATTGTTCCCAGCATTAGGCTCTTCTCCAGGGAGTCCTTCCTTCTCATTAGGTGGCCAAAGTATTTGAGTTTCATCTTCAGGATCTGGCCTTCTAAAGAGCAGTCAGGGTTGATCTCCTCTAGGACTGACCAGTTTGATTGTCTTGCGGTCCAAGGGACTCGCAGGAGTCTCCTCCAGCACCACAATTCAAAGGCCTCAGTGATGTCTCTACTTTTTAGTATGCTGTCTAGATTTGTCATAGCTTTCCTCCCAAGGAGCAAGCATCTTTTAATTTCTTCACTGCAGTCCCCATCTGCGGTGATCTTGGAGCCCAGGAAAATAAAATCTGTTATTTCCTCCATATCTTCCCCATCTATTTGCCAGGAACCTGACTATCTACCTATCTTTAACACTCTAGGCAAGCATGGCATGGTCTGCCTTTCTCCACATGCTGTATTTGCCAAATAATTCACTGACACTGTATATATCACATCATAGCCAATGGCTGTGGGCACTCGTGATGGCCATGTCAAGAATGCTCAGTGCATGCTGGAGGTCACTGAAATCACACTCTCCTTCTGGGCTCCAGGGAACACATCTTCTGAATTGTCCAATGTGGTAGATTTAATCACAGTGATGCTGAATTATTAAAAAGTGGTTTTAATGAATTGGTTTCAGAGGTGGCTATAAAGTGAATCCAAACAGCTGCATAGAGCCATCCAGAGCATCTTTGATTGATGTAGCTATCAATGATTTGTATTATGCTTTTTTCCAATAAGGCAATGTCCAGCTATCAATAATTTATTATTTCCTTCTCAATTGTTTATATAATCTCAGTATAAAAATGTGGCCACTGCATTAAATAGATTTACAGTATATAGTCAGTTGTAAGTCGGGTAAATGGAAAACAGTCACCATGGGATTGGTGCGACTTGGCCATAGCCTCTTGAAAAAGCAGAAGAATCAGTGAGCTTTTTCAGAGGGTATGCAGAGCATGATGAGTGGCCCCCTGAAGAAGGAAATATCTTTCTGAAATTAATCAGAAAGTATTGTTAAAATATTGACAGACATGGGAGAATATCCTTTCACCTGGTTTTTGACATAATTTGTGAGTTTGCTTTTTGCATGTAGCCATCTTGATTATCTTATTATAATCATTGTGTTGGATCAGTACAATATTTTACTTAGTTCAGCTCCATTCACCAAATTGATTTTATTTTTTGGAGGGGGGTTGGATTTTTGGGTTTTTGTTTTTTGTTGTTTTGTTTTTGTTTTTTATTGGGTTTTTGTGGAGGTCAGTGAGGCACAATCCTATGGTTTCTGGACACTTGTCTGAATGACCATAGGAAATGTTGCAAAAACTTACTCCAAGGTCAAAACTGGAACCCCAACCTCGTTCCGCCTTCACAGTTGGTGTGGTTCTTTCTGCACCACCAAATCTGAGGACAGAAAACTATCCCTGGTGCCATCACTGGAGGGACAAGGAGGCCATAGTTCTGTTAGAAGAAAAGAGCAGAAGGCACCAAGTGTCACCTCAAGGAAGTAAAAGAAGATGAAGAGTTTTTAGACAGAGCAGTAGAACTGCAACAGCTAAGAGTAGTACAGAAACTAGAAGTACAACAGCAAGCTGAGGCAGAAGAGAAGAATTCTGAGGGAAGGTGAAATGAGGAGGAAACCCCCTGGAAAAGTGACAGGTGCAGAAGAACTACAGGAAATCTGGGGGAAAGTGACCATGCCACACTTGAATTCTTGATTCTGAAGGAAGCAAAAGCCAAATGTAGCCAAATATATACCCTCAATTTTAGGAAAAGCAATTCTAATAAACTCAGAACAATGATAAGTAAAGTTCCATGGCAAGTAACTCTAATGGAAAAAGAAGCCCAAGGGCGGGAATTTTTAAAAAGGGAAATTCTACAGTCATAATTACAAACAATTCTAGCAAGGAAAAAGGGTAGAGGCCAACAGAAGAAAAATGATATGTAAAAGGAAGTGGAAGGAAGGCCATGCTACAAAAATACAAGAAGAATACAAGCTGGTAGCACAGAATTGCAGGTAAGGCATCAGGAAGGCTAAAGCTAGGAATGAACTGAATAAAAGATAGAGGAATGAAATGGGGGTTCAACTACTTAGTGGATGGCAAAACTTTAATAGATGACAAAGAAAAAACAGAAGTGCTCAATTCCTACTTTGGTTGATTCTTCTCCCTAAAGAAGACTGTTGACCTTCTTGATGAAGCGGAAGTACAAGCTGAAGGAGCAGGATGGCAGCTCAGAATTGATAGGCAAATGGTCAAAAATCATCTAATCGTGTTGAATGAGTTCACATCTCATTCAACGTAGTAATTACTAGAAGCCAGCACAAATTTATCAAGAACAAATCTTGCCAGACTAATCTGATCTCATTTTTGGACTGGGCTGTAGGAATGCTATGGACATAGTATATCTTGACTTCAGCAAAGCTTTTGACGAAGTGCCCCATGGTATCCTGATGAGCAAATTAGCAAAAAGTGGGCTAAATGGAACAACTATCAAGTGGATGAACAGTTTGATTATTATGGATTAAATACATTTTTATCGCACCCAACTGCCAAAGGCTATGGAATCGGACTCAAAGAATGTTCATCTATGACACCATCTCAAACTGGGGAGAGGTACAGGGTTCAGACTTGGGCCCAGTGCTCTTCAACATTTTAATTAATGATTTGGATGAGGAAGTGCAAGGAATGATTAGCAGAATGAATGTAATAGGGCCAAATGCCAAGTTCTGAACCTAGGAAAAAGAAAACAAATGCATTACACTACTTGACCCAACAATATTGCAAGTAAGGATCTTGAAATTGTTACTAAAGGGCAGCTTTAAACATATTTAATGGATGGATGGATGGAAGGATGAATTGTTGTAGATCACAAGCTGAATAGGAGTCAACAATGTGATGTGGCTGCAAAATGGACAAATGCTACTTTAGGCTGCATTAGTAGAAGTATCCCTTCCAAATTCTAGTACAATTTCCCCTTTACTCAGCACTGTTTAGGCCTCAGCTGGAATATTTGCCTAGTTCAGGGCCCACAGTTTAAGAAAGATGCATACAAGCTAGAAAGGGTTCAGAAGAGAGTGACAAGGATGATCTGGAGAGCCCTGTAAAGAGGGATTGAAAGAACTGGGCATGTTCAGCATCAAGAAGAGAAGACTGAGATGAGATATGATAGCACTCTTCAGGTACTTGAAAGGCTGTCACAAGGAGGAAGGACAGGATCCCTTCTCAATCATGCCACAGTGCCAGACACAGAATAATGGGCTAAAGGTACAGGAAGCCAGATTCTGGCCAGATATCAAGAAAAGTTCCTGACTAGAGGAGTATGACAATGCAACCTATTCCCTAGGCTATGGGCTCGCTCATACTGGAAGCATTTAAGATGCAACTGGACAGCCATCTGAGAGGGATGCTTCAACTTGAAGTCCTGCACTGAGCAGGGGGTTGTATCCAGTCGCCTCTGGCCCCTTCCAGCTCTACCATTCTATGATTCTACCAGCAGGCAAAAAACATCGAGCCAAACTTGGCCAAGCATTTTACATGATGGGTAGGAGAAGTGTAGTGGTGATCTTTGCCTCCATCCTTGATAGGATGCTCATTACCCTGCAAGCTCAGAGGGTTGCAAGCAGCCACATTTGCTCCCCAGCTAGCAGGCATAGCCGCACCTTATGGCAATGAATGTAATCAGCCAACCTTATTTTGCGTAAGGAAAATAAGATTGGTCTTTTGTTTGTCCCTGTCTTGCCATCTGGTAGAGACAACAAGCAGACCAGACAAGCACCAAGAATTGCATGGTGTAGAGCAGCTTCGCTCGTTTCCTCCTTAAGCTCCTCTGGGAAATCCCTTCAGGAGACACCCAGTGAATCCTTTCCATCTGTGCTCTGGCTGCCACTGTACTCAGACTCAATGGATTGCACATCCACCTTGCTCTTGGAACAGAGGAAACTCCCCACAGTCCCTTCTTCCTGTGGGTGACCATGAGCCTGAGGAAAGTGTTGACAAGTGATACATATAAAGAAAGGGATGCATGTAAAAAGTGCAGAAATGAGAGAACAATGAGGTGGAAAGGTTCTTGGAAGAAACCTCCCAATTGTTGAGGTAAGGAAGGGACGTGTGTTTGGGGAAATGGGAGTAATGCAGCTGTTGAAAGAGTGGCTGAAGATGTGGGATAAAGAAGCCAAAATGGAAGCTTGAAGTGGAAAGGGGGGAATGTAAGAAAAAAGGAGGACCAAATCCTTGCTTTGGAGGATAGGAGCTGGGAGAAAGTGGGAAGAAGATGAGGGACTTTTAGTGGGCTGGAGTGGATGGGACAGGGATCCAAGAAAGCAATGGGCGGTTAGGTCTAGGCTTTCTCAAGTCTGTGAAAGCTTTAAGAGGTCTACAAGTGCCCCTGTCCAGAGCAGCTTCGCCATCACCAGCGCTCAGTGGCCTGGCAACTGAAAAGACCCAGCGAGAGCCAAAAAGCTTGGAGCAGGCTGGGTGGGGGACAGCGGTCGCTGAATTTCGTATATTGATTTGCCACAGCCAGCCAGCTTTTCAGCTGCAGGCTTTTCGTTTCTCTCTATTCATTCTCTCCGCACTGCTCATGATTTTATAATTGATTTCTCTCCTGATGACTTCCAAATGGGTTATCGAAAGAGAGAGGCTGTGTCTTTTTAAATTTCTCTGTCTAGATTGGTTGCAGGCCTCTGGGAGACTGTGGTCAAATCTAAAGCTAGGGAGAATTCCCGTAATGAGCACAGCTCAGAAGGCACGGTTTATTTATACAGGGGAAATTATTGAAATCATGTTGCCCGAGACTGGCCAGGCCTATTTACAAACAGTAATTCTGAGATGAGCAATATACTGGGACTCTCCACTACGTCTTTAAAAGCTCCATCCCCATCCCCCGCTTCTCTCCACACTAAAGCTCTGGCCCCATGGGACATGCCACATGAAAGATACATTCCTTTCTTGTTAAATTAAAATCTAATCATACTCCACAGTAAACAAGGCACAAAGAGCTCACTCAAAAATTGTGGGATGGAAACCAGCATCACAAAAGGCCAAGCTCTCCCCTCAGATCTGTCCTACAGATCTCTCACAAGTGCAATCA
Source organism: Varanus komodoensis (assembly GCF_004798865.1). NCBI lineage: Eukaryota > Metazoa > Chordata > Lepidosauria > Squamata > Varanidae > Varanus > Varanus komodoensis. The sequence continues at coordinate 50,049,165 of NW_025335761.1, forward strand.
GTTAAATGTTTGAGCGCTTGACAACAGCCGCCCCACTAGACTTTTGATCTGCTTGGGATTTCAACTTTTCTCCGTAAATTATGAATACTTAGATCTACATGTCCTCCATGTTTGCCATGGCATGTCTCCAAAGGGGAGATGGGTTGGGAAGCAGTGGGTATTTCTCTCAAAATTCTCAAATTGTTTTTCTCTTTTACTGCTTACACAAAGCGGATCTGGAACCAATTAGATGTGTACCACTCGCACATAGCAAGTTCGAAAGGAATAACTTTCACTCTTGATCTTCCTCAGACATGTAGCCAATGGGAGACCATCTGCTTTCCATGAGTTTTCTGCAAGGCCAGACCGAGATCACAAGGCTAAAATTTATCACTGAGGTTGGATGGATGGCTGGCTGGGTAATTCTCACTATATATCTCAAGTTCTACATTCAATGAATGAATGAGAAACCGTGTCTCTGAAAGAACTTTCACGGTGAAACTTTCATATCACTTCAGAAGCGACACTTTCCCCTGGGGAAAGCTCAAAGTTGACAAACGTCAAGAGCTGTAGCTTGCTGATACAGCACATGCCATGCATGCAAAAGGTCCCAGGTTTGGTCTCTTGTATCTCTAGGGAAAGGCCAGGAAAGACCCCTGCCTGAAGCTCTGCAGAGACGTGTGGACAATACAGTCCCTGTGGCCAGTACTGACCAAGATGGACCAATGCACTGACACGACTGGGAGCCCAGGGCAGTTCCTTGCCAACCTGGGCCCTTGCCCTTGTTCCTTGTCCAAAGCCAGCCACACTCTCTGTCTTTGAGGCCAGCATTTGTGGATCGCCAGGAATGGAAATAAACTGGGGAAAATTCTCCACGCAGTGGCCATTTAAACCCACAACATGCACAATCTTTTTCCACTAGGACGGTTCAGAAATGGTGGTGTGGCACCAGTAAAGGTCAGGGGTGGCTATCAGTCTTTCTTAATGGGTAAAGTTTGCCTAACAAGTTTCATAAGTTCAAGAGGCTGCAGGAGAGTGGATGTCGATTGAATAAGAGAGTAATGCTTTATTGATCTGTAGGCATTATATCTTGCTGACTTTTTCAGTGAGATTTTCCACTGATACCTACATTTGCTTTCTTGCAGCTACATACTGGGTTATTCAGCTGAGTTGACTGTGGGGATTTTTTTTGTTGTTACTCTTCTTCAATTTTTTATTCTCTTCATTGTTCTTCTTTGGCTTAACCTTTCTTATTTATATGTGTCTTTTACAGTACCCAGAAAAGGTAACATTACAAACAAGCAAACAAAAGAGAAGGTGGCACAAGGCAGAAAAGCTCTGCATTACAGATGAGAGTGAGATTGAGCAGGGTTCACATTTTTATACCAGTTTGTCCAATTCACAGCTCCTGGACACAATTCCAAACAAAATGTGCAGATGGAAATCCATACATTTCCAAGATTGTGGTGCACTTCGCAAAACAGGGAAGGTGGAAAACAAGTTAGAAAACATGCTGACTTTTAGAAAATGCCCAGTGAAAAATGTGTGCATTCCTAAAATATGCACATGACCATTTTAGTCAATGGGCTCATGCATAGAAACATGTGTGCAATAGAAAAGTGCACATATTTTGAAAAATGCCTCACATTTCAGTGCATAAAAGACAAAGATCACCCAAAAACAGGACAAAATAAGTCCTGTAAAAAGAAGACAAAACTGAGAATCTCAACAAGATCATATTTGACAGATTCAGCAGTCCCTGTTGATACACATCATTAAATTGTCTCCAACCAGTGACCTCTTATGGCTAATGGGGTGTGCTAAAAATCTAATAAATGGATTAATAAGTGCTCTTCTGTCCATGGCAGCCTTGCTCAGCTATTGTAAATTCAAGGCTGTGGCTTCCTTTATGGAGTCTGCTGCAAGTCGAAGAAGGCAGCAGTGGACTTGGTCAACCTTCTCGAATCTGGTAGCCTCCAGAAGGGTTGGACTGCAGCTATTATTAGTACTACTGTTGGTTATGGTGGCTGGGAATTATGGAAACTGTACTCCAACCCATCTGGAGGGTGCCAGCTTCAAGAAGGTTGGGCCAGATGGCCCTTAGGTTTGGCTGTAGGACTGAAAATTATGAGAGCTGCAGTCCGACATGTCCGGAGGACACCAGATTTGAGAAGGTTAACCAAGTCCACTGCTGCCTTCTTCAATTGGCAATAGCTCTCCAAACTCTCAGGTAGAGGTCTCTCATTACTTGTTTTGGGCAAGATGGACTCATGGTCAGACATGACCATGACAGAAGGCAGCTTCCTATATTCCATGTGACTCACCAGGGCAACTACAGCTTAGGGCACAAATCAAAATCCTTCCCTAAATATGCAATTTTGCCCAACGTAACATGCATAACCCTCATGTTCATTCTGTAAATCAAGAGCAAGCAAGTTTTTGAGGGTCCAAAGGCACAACTGGACAAATGGCAGGAGCACCCCCTTCTCTGGATTCATATTGACCTTGTCTCCCTTCTCTGGATCTCACAACCCACCCAAATAAAGAAAATTTTGCAATGCAACATAAATGTAGAATGTTAATATAGTCCATCTCCTACATAAGTGTAACATGAAGGAACTCTTTCTTTGCACTTGATCATATGCAAAAATCTATGGTTGCTCACATAAAACATGGAGCAGAAACTGGACCTTGGAGAATTCCAGGGGAAACAAGTGTTCTGTGCAGGCAATTAGAAACACCGAAGTAAACATTTAGTCACCATTGACTCATGAGCTGAGACACACAGTAGTCAATTACCGCTTTTAGCAACAGTAATTAACATGGTGTTAATGAAAACTGTATTTTTCACTCAACATACAAGGTTATTTCAGGTAATTAAATGTAACCTCATATACATGTAATTTGCCTTTATGTTATGCATCCTGGTGTCTCTAAATCTGCCTAACATGGCAATATTGTACAGACCAATATTTGCCAAATGTAGCTTTAATATGCCTTTCTGTCTGATGACACCATCTATCTTATATTCGAGAAGTATTCAATTGTAGAAAAATTTAGAAATTTTAGAATATGCTTCTCCCCTATTGGCATTTGACAATTTAACACAGAAAAGAGTTGACTACTGGGGTGCTCTGTACACCATGAATGCAAAAGCACCATTTCTTTGGAGCAGGGCATTTGGCGTTTTCTCTCAGCCTCAAATTGAATTCCCCAAGTTGATTCCTTCAATTGAATTTCTGTGTAATGATGGCCAGGGACCTGAGATCTGAATATTCCTTTGCCTCTTGATTCAAAGTGGAAGGTAGAAAAATATGTTCATTCCATTCTCACAGCAGAAAATTATGCACTTGAGCATACATGGGAGTGTCATTTCAAGTTAAGGAAATGCTAGAAAGATTCTCCTTTCTTCTGCATGCTCACCTGGCCCCTAATTAGTACCTCACTCTTCTCAATGCTGAGCAAGTCTTTTCCTTTTTTGGAAGGAAGGAAAATCAGCAGTGGACAGAATGATGAAGAAATGCCTCTTTGGAAAAAAGGCTTTTTCAAAATCCCTAAACTTAGAGGAGGGGCCCTCATGAGGTTTTGTTTTCTTCCCGGAAAGCTCAAACTATTTAAACAAGCAAGCAGATTAAAGGGATTAATCCAGGGCTATCTGGGAATCATGCAGGAGGCCATGTTTTTATGGGCATAGATGCAGAAGAGTCAGGAAACGTGAAGCCTTACCTTTCAGCCTATTACAGTCTAGGTACCTAAGGTCAGGTGTTAAAAAACCCGAAGAACTCTGGTGACAATTTCAAAAAGACATTTTCCAAACCTCCACAAAAGTTACATGTAGACAATGATTTACAAGGCAACGATACTAGAAAATACAAGCTGTTGAGAGCTCCACCTGCTACAGGTAGTGGCTGATGCTAGGATAGGGACAAACTCATCCAGTTCTCATTTTAATATGAACGTACCTAAATTAGTATTTTTCCATCAATATACAAACCAAAACTCAGTTGTTTGTCAAAAATTGCACTTCTCCAAATTTTGTGATAGAGAGTTCCGATCAAGAAACAAGTACAAAAATGAGCGTATTAGGCATAAATGCACACACAGTGCCTATATTAGTAAAATAAATTAAAGGTATTCTATTAAGGAAATTAGTGAGATCATGAGGACTACCAATTTGGAAGGCTTTACAAGGGCATGGGATGAAAACTACCAATGGCTACTAGCTCTGATGGCTCTGTGCAACCTCCAGTACCGGAGTCTCTATGCCTGTGTACACCAGTTGCTGGGGAACATGGGCGGGAGTGTGCTGTTGCACTCGTGTCCTGTTTGTGGGTTTTTGCTCAAAGGAAATGCACACAATGAGGTTTTTTTAAGTCTCAAAGTTTGGAATGAATTGATTTTAGGATGGAAAAATAACAATGAGTGAAACCAAAAATGGACAGATTCTTCCATCTCTGTCTGATGTGGTGAAGCTCCACAAGCCAAAATGTCTTGTGAGTCAGGAAAGGAAAAACCCTTTCCTCACTTGCTAGGAGATATTTAAGAGCAGCAACGGCTGAAGACAACTTGCACTTTGGGGAGGAAATCTCCCTGTAAGTTTCCCTAGACGGCTGTACAGGGAGGGCACACAGACTGGCTGGGCCATTTGTAAAGTGCAAGATCTCAGCCACAGCTCAGATGCAGCTGCCAAATTAAACCACTGAGGGTGTTCTCGGTCTGGTTCTAGAAAGAGAGTTACACAGAAAATGTGCATATGCTTAATTATAGGTATAGATACACATAGTGGGAAATGTAGGACTGGGATTCAGGATACCAGGTTTCTTCAGAAGGACTCTAAATATTGCATAGCTCTTTATACCTTATTTTATACCAGATTTTATACCTTAAAGTCCTTGTTTTTATACCACACTCTCTTCCATTTTGCTTGAACTATCTAGCACATTTTCCTACAGCAGTATTTTTTAAAACATTTGTAGGGATGTCTTTGGGTGAAATTCAGGAAAGACTTAACGGTCTGATCATATTCAGTCCATAAAATCTTGCAAAATATTTAAAATAATTATTTGGCTTTTGCATAAAATTATTTCACCATGAACAAGAACAATTATGTATTCAACAGATATTGAACAAAAGTACCATGAAATGTTTAGCTGTTGATTTTTTAAAAAAAAAAAAACTAGCTGATTTAAATTGTAGCTGTTTACATTGTTTCAAAATTTTATATATTGAAATTTTATGTGATACTTTGTAGTTTATAGTTTTGTATGAATGGCTGTGAACTACCCTGACAGCTTGGGTTACTAGGGATTATATAAATGAAATAAACGCAATAAATGCTACAATTATCCTTTTTAATGTCTTACTATGCCCACATAAGTTAAGCCTATTCATGTACACTATGGAATTCAAACTCTTTTCTAAAAGCACCATTTCAGTTTTCTAAAGCACTCTGCCAAAGCATGGGTCAGCTTCAGATTTTGGCATCCATATAGACAACCCACTAAAATCCACAGGAGTTGAGTTAGTTATTAATTTAAGTGACATTTATTTCAATGGCTGTCCTCTAGGTATGACTAAACTTGGATCCAATTCTGAGTGTGAGAGTGTTTGTGTGTATTAACCATCCAAAAAAATCTCTCTTTGATATTCATGCCCACAAAGGTAGCATTTGGTGGTAGTAGAAAACACGAGCTGTAGGTGAACCGGTTTCACAAGATGGCCTCCTGCCTCCTCACTTGAGGGTCTCATCACAGCCCTGTCCTTCTCTTCCCATCACTATTCTGCTTATTTTACAAGATTTTTAGCAATATTAGCAATGCATGTTCGATATAATATTGTTATGCTTCTGGGTGAGCATTCTTCTGTGGAGTCACTTGCTGGTTAATAGCCCAGAATGATTGGCTGACAGGAACTAATGGTTAGGCAAGACCTGTTTAAAGGGCTATCCAAGAGAGCTGGCAAAAGCCATGACATCCCTTGATCCAACAGAAGAGGACAAGGGCAAAAGCCATGTGAAAAAAAACTGCAGTTACATAGAAACAGAGTGAGTCGGAAGGGATCTCCTGGGCCATTTAGTCTGACTCCAGCTGGCTCTGCTCATGACATGCCTACCATGTGCATGCCCAGCCTATCCTTAAACACCCTCACCAATGGGGCTTCAACCACCTCCTGAGGAACCCCATTCCATACCCTCGGGGTCCTAACCATCAGGAAGTACCTCCTGGCATCCACCCTAAATCTTGGTTCCCTGAGCTTTGCTCCATTGGAACACATCCTGTCCTCCACTGCAGGGGGGGAAAGGCCATGACCCACCTCTGTGTGGCCCCTCCACACGTACCTGTATGTCTCTAACAGGTCCTGTTTGATAGGAACTTAGTCAGAAATAGATGCAGAAGGACAAAGAGAGAAAGAATGAGTTGGCTGAAATCTAAAATGGTCAGCTCTAGAGTGGTCATGTGTCCTCGAAGGCCTATCAGGTCCAAGCCCAGTTTAAAGTTCCGTAAGAAGAGAGAGTCTTATGGAGACCTCAGACCACACCCTGAGATGCCTCAAATCCATTATTTTCCACATTGACCACAGCAATTCATACAATCAGAACTTACAGCTGCCTGAACTGTGATAAAGCGTTAAACGTTGGTTTCTGCAGCGTGAAAGTTTAAGTGGAGCAGAATGTTAAATGAATACCAATATTTATTGAGCTTTAACAAGTAGACACAAAATATGTATCACTTAGTTTTATCTACATATCTTTTACATGGATATTAAATTTCAGCCTCCTTACCATATGATTTTAATAATCTTTAATTAACACACAATAAGTATCCTATTAAATTCAAATCTTCAGTTTTGGGAAGTAATTATTCATTTATGACATTTAATTGGAATTGTTACTTCAGATCTGTATCTGTGGAGACAAGATTATAATATTTCTTCAGAAAAAAAAGTTATAGCTGGTGTGTTTCAGGGTGAAAATTCAGAAAATTGTAATTTTCCTGGCTTGGTCAAATGATATAGTAAGGAGGCGTTTGAATGTAACAGTACTAGATGAACTGATAAGCAGTGTCCTTGAAAGCTTCAGCTGTTGGGGGATATAGAAATTAAAGAAATAAATAAGAATAAATATAAACAAAATTAATTTGGGTTAAATACAACGATGTTGCCGAGTCTGATCATGTCTGAAGAAGACCAGGCTGGCAACCAAGCCTTCCATGGATTTATAAATTAGCCTTTCAGACACACTTAGGGCACAGCCTTATGCATGTTTAGACAGAAAGAATCCTACAGGTTTTAGGATTTTTTGCAATCTAAACATCTATCAGGTTTAGCTTTTATTTCAAAATAAGTGTGCTTGGATTAGCATCCCTGAGTCAAAGCTACTTGAACTCAAATGAGGTCGCCAGTGGCGATGGTGCTACAACTTGCTAAAAAAAATCAAGATGGAAATTATGGTGCTGACAAGCAAAAGTAGTTACACTTGGTACAGAACAGGGCCACTTGGTTAGTGATGGGAATCCCTAGAATGGCCCATATAACACCTATATTGAAGGAACTGCACTGGGTACCAATTGTGGCCCAGGCCCAGTTCAGGGTGCTTGTGCTGACATATAAAGCCCTAAATGGCTTAGGCCCCGCTTATCTGAAGGAGCTCCTGCAGCCGTATGTGCCCACTCAGTCTCTGAGATCCGTGCAGGGGGCCCTCCTGTGTGAACCATCCCTTAGGGAGACGAGAGGGATCGCTGCCAGTAGGAGCAGGGCCTCTTCTGCAGCTGCTCCTCATATCTGGAATGCTCTCCCCAAGGAGAGTCAGCTGGTGCCTTTCTTATACTCTTTTCAGCACCAGGCAAAGACCTTCCTTTAAAAAATATTTTAATAGTTACTGCCACTCAACCTTCTGTTTTGTATTTTTATCCATGTTTTATTAACATTGCATGTTTTAGCATTGCAATTTGTCTTTTATTGTGTTTTATCCCATGACTGTGAGCCACCCAGTGATGTTGTGGCACAATTGGGTAGCATAGAAATATTTTAATTAAATGAATAAATAAATAAAAGTTCACAGTCAATCTGCTGATGGAGATGCCACAGAGGAAAGCAGCTGCAAACAAGCTGGGTGAGGAAAAAGATACTGTGGCTGCCAGCAAGAATGAAGAACGAGTTGTGATGGTGCAGAAGACAATTAAAACGTCGGCAACAGTGAGGGCAATAAAATAACTTTATCCTTGCAAACAGAGACATGGAGGTCCACAGCATCTTGCTCAGTGAAGGAAAAAATGGGGATGAGTTTGATGGCATCAAGAGGGACTTAAAGAGTGGGGCCTCCCCTTGCCAGCTCCCAAGTTGGTGGTTTGGTTCAGTGGAGAGTCCAGACCTCAGGCCTTCAAATTTTTCCTACCCTGCTTTAGAGCAAAGACATTGTTATAATTTTTTTGATCTTTCTCTCTAGCTGCAAGTACGTGAGATTTCAACCAACTCATTTCCATGCCAGCAAGTTCTTTCTGCAGCACTACTCTGCTGCAACAGAAGCTTTTGGAGGGTGGTGAGGCCATGGGCAGGAAGCAGCAGCTTCATTGCTGGATACAAGCAGCAGCCCCCCCCCCCCCCCCGACCCAAGGAAAGTCCAAACTTTCAGGCACCTGCCTTGATCCATAATGACACCCCCACTCTTGCACTGTCTACCTCCACCAAGAGCAGGTGTTCTGTAAAGCAAAGTGCCCATTCAGGAGCAAGTCACACAAATGCTCCGCATGACAACAGGGGATGAAAAGCAGCGGTTGGGAACACTTCTTTGCTGCCACTGGCTGTGAGGACTGCAGCAAAGCTCAGGCGACAGGGAACGTTGGAGGTGTGAAGGAGTGGAGGGCAAGTGATGTCCATGTTGCTGCTCATAAAAATGGGCCCATTCTGCATCCGTGGGAGCCCGGGCTCCATCCCATCACGAATGCTGAGTCTCCAGAGAGACTTACCTAGCGCTGTCATTGCAATATGGCACATATGTCTGGATTTGCTTTTTTTTTTGCTTTTGCACATGATTTTTTTTTTTTACATTCACACATTTAAAACAAACTTTAACCATGAAATGTGAACTATGAAATTTACCTAGAGACAATCGGTGGTACTGGTAGCAGCCCCTAGTAGAGGAAGTGCCTCCCCTTGTTGTAAACCATCCCGAGACGTCTGTGAAGGGACAGTACAGAAGAGTAATACATAAATAGTATACCCCACATTACATGCATGTTTTCAAAAGTTAGTGCAAAAAGGACACACATACACTCACAAGGCAATTTGGGACCCCCATCTTCACTGTATCAGAAGGGTGGCTTGGGGTATTTTTCTTTAAAAAGACACAAACAACTTTCTGTTTACCCACTGTCCAACTGCAATTCATTTCTTACTGCATAAAAGCCAAATCTCAATACTGTGAGAGAGCTTGTACCAAACCCTAAAATATATGGACAGAATTCTATTAAAATGGATTTATTCATAAAGGCCAAACCAGTGACCTTCTGGTTTTTCGTGGGTAAATAATCTATTATTTTCTCTTGATCATGTTAATCTGGCTAATGACGAATTATCATTCTGCACAGACAGTTGCTAGATTTACAAACTATCGTGTCTGCTTTCAGGGAGTCTGAGAAATCCGCTATGCTCACGAATGCCTCTATGGACTGCCTGACACATAGCAGGTTTTTATATTCCCTTTTAAAGCATTCAGCTTGTGAGAAATAATTTATCAATCTCTCTATCACTCGCACTTATCCTCTTACTGCTTGAGTGGGGTGGGGAAAGAACAAGATCAAATTGGGAGGATTATTAACAATTTAAGAACTTTATTTGCTTCAATTAACCCTTTGCGGAATGGACAATATGCTCTGAGTCTTCCCTTTAAATGAAAGGAGGGGTGGGAAGAGAGGAGAACGCTGGCAGGGGACAGGGTGGGCATGGCCGCTTATGCTGCTGATTTTATGACAGCATATAAACACAAACAAATCAAAGATCATTGTCTCCAAATAATGCTCCATTTTCTGTTTTCCATTATGCTCTCCCATTCATAGAATTCAAGGGTGTTAAGCATTCCTTCACACAAGAGACTCTGAAGAATGAAGCACAGATTTCATTATCAAATCATATCTGTCATCATGATGGGCAGCAGAATTTCTGCCAGAGTCTCAAATAAGAATCTAACTTTATCCAGCCTCTCATGGTCACTTGTGAGAAAGGGGCTGAGGACCTAATTCTGACAGGACAACCATGTTTACCACTGGTTTTCCTTGGCAACACAATGCATCTACACATCATGTCAGGATGAGTGCTGACGCTGTGCCCCCAAAAGTCACTGCATCCCCTCAAAGAGTGCGGACCTGATTGTATGGGCCCGCCTCCGGAGCCGGATGGATCCGGATGGATTCCTGAAGGCCCTGGGGGAGTTTCCGGCTGACAAGACTGGTGCTCCTGTCGAGGCTCTGATCGAACTGTGGAACGGAGAGATGACCAGGGCCATGGACACGATCGCTCCCAAGCATCCTCTCCCACCGGGCAGAGTCCGCTCTTCCCCTTGGTATACACCTGAATTGCGGGCGATGAAGCGGGTTGGGAGACAACTGGAGCGTAGGTGGAGGAAATCACGGGATGAATCTGACCGAACACACTTGAGAGCCCACTATCGGGCTTATGCTGTGGCAGTGAAGGCAGAGAAAAAGAAGTTTTTTTCTGCTTCCATTGCCTCCTCACAATGCCGTCCGGCGGAGCTTTTTCGAGTGGTACAAGGCCTGGTTCGCCCGGGTCCTAAGGAAGATCCGATGCCACCCTCAAAGGCCCGCTGTGATGACTTTGCCAGGCATTTCAGGGAGAAAATCGCTCAGATTCGTCACGAGCTGGACTCCACTAATGAATCAGAAGTCTCTGGGAAGACGCCTATGCTACCGCCTGGTCCAAAATTGTTGGAGGAATTTCAATTATTGCGGCCCGATGATGTGGACAAGGTACTTGGACGAGTACGTCCCACCACTTGCCTATTGGATCCTTGCCCGTCTTGGTTAATAAATAACTCCAAGCACGGGATTGGGACCTGGATCTTAGAAGTGGTTAACGCTTCTCTGAGGGAGGGTCGAGTGCCTGCCCCTTTAAAGGAGGCGGTAATACGACCAGTCCTGAAGAAAGCGTCACTGGATCCAGAGATGGCCACTAACTATAGACCTGTGGCCAACATCCCGTTTCTGGGCAAGGTGTTGGAGCGAGTGGTGGCGGGACAACTCCAAGCACTCTTGGATGAAACTGATTATCTGGATCCTTTTCAGTCCGGCTTCAGACCCGGGTACAGTACTGAATCTGCCTTGGTCGCCCTGTACGATGACCTGTGCAGGGAGAAGGACAGGGGGAGTGCATCCCTGTTGGTTCTTCTGGACCTCTCGGCGGCTTTCAATACCATCGACCATGGTATCCTTCTGGATAGGCTAGCGGGATTGGGGGTTGGAGGCACTGCTTTGCAATGGTTCCACTCCTATCTCAATGGTCGATTCCAGAAGGTAGTGCTGGGGGACCATGTCTCTGCGTCATAGCAGCTATGCCATGGAGTACCACAGGGCTCCATTCTATCCCCTCTGCTATTTAACATCTATATGAAACTGCTGGGAGAGGTCATCAGGAGGTGTGGGCTGCGGAATCATCAGTACGCTGATGATACCCAGCTCTACCTCTCGTTTTCCACTAATCCAGGTGAGGCAGTGGCTGTGCTGAACCGATGCTTGGCCAAGGTAATGGAATGGATGAGGGCCAATAAACTGAAACTCAACCCAGACAAGACGGAGGTCCTGTTGGTTGGCGGATCGAGCTTCGGAGAGGGTGGATTTGACCTGGTCCTGAATGGTGCAACACTCCCTCTTAGGGATAAGGTCCGCAACTTAGGAGTACTCCTCGACCCGGAGCTTTCTTTGGAAGCTCAGGTGACAGTGGTGGCGAGGAGCGCCTTCCTTCAGCTTCGGCTGATTAATCAGCTGCGCCCCTACCTGGAGTTCGACTGCCTGGCGACGGTGACACACGCGCTGGTGACTTCCCGCCTAGACTTCTGTAACGCGCTTTACGTGGGGCTTCCCCTGAAGACGGTCCGAACACTTCAATTGGTGCAAAATAGAGCTGCCAGGTTGCTGACGGGGACGGGGCGTTATGCTCACATGACTCCAGTCCTCCATCAGCTTCACTGGCTGCCCATTGAAGCCCGGGCCCAATTCAAGGTGTTGATTATGACCTATAAAGCCCTAAACGGCTTGGGTCCGGGCTACCTGAACGAGCGCTTATGTCCGTATATGCCCGACCACCCTTTGAGATCTGTGGGAGAGTCCCTTCTCCGGGAACCCTCCATGAAAGAAATTAGGAGAGTAAGTACTCGGAGGAGGGCTTTCTCTGCGGTGGCACCCAACCTATGGAATTCACTCCCCAAAGAGGTCCGCCTGGCACCGTCGTTACTGGTTTTTCGGTGCCAGGTAAAGACCTTTTTATTTAAACATCATTTTAATTGTTAAAATATATGATCTGGCCAGGGCAACTTCTTCTTCCTTCTCTTTTTTCCTCCTATATTATTTATTTACTTATTTTATACTGATAATTTTAATTTTATATTATTATGTTTGTAACTCAATGTATTTTTTGTATTTTTGTATTTAATGGTAATTTATTATGTGCTATTGTATTTCAATGTATTTTATTGTGTTGTAAGCCGCCCCGAGGCTTCGGCAAGGGGCGGCATAGAAATGTTATAATAATAATAATAATAATAATAATAATAATAATAATAATAATAAAAGAGGGCAAAAGGAGTCACGGATTTGCATAAAATTCACATATTGATTGACTGATTGATTGATTGATTGATTGATTGCTTTTATATACCATTCAACAGTCAACTCCCAGAATGGTTTAAAAATACATTGTGCTAAAAATATAGAATGATATAGAAAACAATACAATATACATTGTGCTAAAAATATATAGCTGTCCATAATTACAATATAACAACATCCTGCAACAATTTCCTCATTAAAAACAATAAAATACATTCACAAAGGGTCATTGTAAATAAATCTGTAAATCTATTGGCCAGCAACCTTCCCTCCTCTTGTTCTTACTCCACTCACATATTAACAGTTGCCACATGATCAGAACTCTGCTTAACACAGCAATAAAATTAAGTTTAAATAGTTAAAATAGGGCAAATAAATAATAAACAAAAATAAATATGCAAAAATAAGTAAAACATAATAAAATACATAAATCATAAAAGTAGTTAGGCTAAAATGCATGTGTGTGTTTGTGTGTATACTTCAGCGAATGGGGCGGCATAAAAATGTTTTAATAAATAGAATAAATAATAAAGGTAGAACAACAACACCCCCCCCCCAGGACATGTCCCTCCAGAATCTGCAGATTTCCTCTCATGCTCAGTCCAGTCCTACAAAGCCAGCCAAGGCAAGAGGAAGTCCACGAATGTGCATGGATGCCAGCCGCACAACTAGAAACCTTCTCCGGTTGCCATGCCTGGCAGCCAGATGTCTTGCCCACTTGCTGGAGTGGCAGGGATCATCATAATCAGTGTGGGGTAGTGGTTCAGAGCACAGGATGGGAACTCAGGAAAGCCGGGTTCTAGTCTCCACTCAGGCTTGGAGCTCACTGGGTGACTTTGGGCCAGTCACTGGGCCAGTCCAGTGGGCCAGTCACTTTGGGCCAGTCCAACCAACCTTACAGGGTTCTTATCGTGCACTTATAAGGATAAGCAAAAAACTTCTTTAACTCCGAGTTCTAGGAATGGGCTACTATAAGACCATAGAAACCCCATTCCTAGAGTGTCCCTGAAGCATCCTAGGAAGTGGGTAGAACTCTGAGCACTGCTTCCTAGAATGTTCTGTGATGCCCAGGAATTCAGCTTCTACTGCAGGAACCATGGAAACAAGGGATGAGGCTTGTAGATATGAGGAATGCGATTTCTCCCACCTCATTCCATGGCTTCCATGGCAGGGAACATTCTGATTCTTCTTCTTTCTTTTTTGAATACAGCCAAGATTTTTTTCTGTGGTGGTTGCTACAGATCCAGGAAGCCTCCAGACATCACTTGGGAGTGCCATCTTTGCAGCCCTGAAACAAAGGAGGACCTTCCTAACACCCGTCAATTAAGGAATGGTCCTCTGCGAATTAAGACACATGGTCACCTGGCAGATGCAGCACCGTATCAGGAATTAAACCAAGTATAGGTCATCAGGAGAGAAGTCTCAAGTCAGTGCTCCCAGAAGCTTCACCTCCCGGGCCAGAAAAGTACTATTCCTCCTTCAAGAGTCTGGCAGACCACACTCTGTGCCCCAAGAGTTCCATCTAGGTTGCAGTACCAGCCCTCCTGAGTATTTATCAGCTGACTCTCAAAGACGAGCCCCTATCCCCAGGCTGTCTAAAGCCCTACCCTCAGCTGACACGATCACACAAAGGAGCTGGTCTCTTGTACAAAAGCACAGAAATACTCCCATTTCCTTTGACTGCTGTTTGAGACACTCATGTTTGGTTTTCTCCATGCACCTGTTTCCCCAACACTTTCCATGCCCATTTTGTTGTCATGGAACCTGATCCCTGCCTCTTTTAGACTACACACCTACTTCTGGCCCACCTGGAAGAACAGGCAGTGGTTGTGAGTTCCAGAACTGGGCTGCATGAAGTTGAATACTGGCAAGGCCTAGAGCCAGGAAAGATAAAGTCATGCATTATCATGGCACATAACTCTGAATAGTAAGGGTTCTGAGACAATTTGCGCCAATCCAACTCTATTTCCAACTCTGCCCATTTCTCCTTCTCCTTCGCATTATTATTACTATTATTATTATTATTATTATTATTATTATTATTATTTTACATTTCTCAAGCACTGGAAGCCAAGGCTCCCTGGGTGCTTCGCAACCTTTTAAGCCACCTATCCATCTTTTAAGCAGCCCTGACCCTGCTTAGTTTCCAAGATTAAGCAGGATCAGGAATTTAGGCTATAGAGAAGTTCTAGCGGAAATCCTTGTTCACTCAAATATGGACCTAGTTGGATTGGGGTGAATCAGTGCAGGGAACTAAACCTCTGTTATTCTAATCTACCATAGAATTATCTGATTTGGGTTATTTTTCTTTCTGTTATCATTTGGAAATGGATAAAAAGTTATCACTCCATTGCAAAGGCCAGAAAACTATTTTTTCTTGCTAGGAATCAAGCATATAAGGGGGTCAAGGTATCCAAAAATTCCAGCAAATAGGTTTGGAAGGGAGGATTTAAATATAATTTTATATTTTTAATATATAAAATCCTACTTCCCTTCAAATCTTGGAAGTGAATGAAGACAGCAGTGCTATATATACAGGTTAATACCATATTCTGACAGTTTGTTTAAACTCATTTATGATCTCTTCCTTTCTATCAGAATTACAGGAGACTGATAGAAGCAGAGCAGACATTAGACCATGTCAGTCAGCCAGTTGCTCTTTCACAGCAAAGTCAGTACAGTAGAAATATTAAAGCAAAACAAACGAATCACCAGGAGGTTTAAATCTTGGCATGCTTATAAAACCAGATCATGTGCTTCGCTGTACAATACATAGATATATTTACATTTCCAGTCATCTCTTTTTTGAAGCTGAGTAAACTTCTCTTGACCCAAAACCAGAAGATTTCCTGGTTTGGTGCAAGGTATGTACAAGTTCTTCAAATATGACCAAACTTTAAAAGAAGCGCACTTAAAATCTTTCATTGGGTAAAAACAGAGAGCACTGCAGGCCAAGAGTGAGAAAGCATTTGCAATCTAGATAGAACCCCCATGCCAATCTCCTGCTCAAAAAAAATTTATATTTTGCATTACTCTTTGTCTCAAAGATTTACTGCAGGTGGCCCTTTCAGAAGGAAATAGCAGCAAGGGGGTTTCAGCAAGCAACTGTCCAAGGCCCCCAGTTAGCCAAGTGTGGACATTGTAGAATCTGTTCTGAGTACATTTCACAGATTGTCTGGTGTCTTTCATTCTCTTGCCTGCTGAAATTTGTACAAATGCATCTGCACCTGCGCAAATTCTCACTGACTGAAAATGTGCAAATGCCTGGAAATGTGCACTTTCACACTTCAGCTAATGGGAAAATACATATTTTCAGTCATTATTTCTGTTTTTCTTACTTTTCTACAACTATGTACATAGTTAACATAATTTTTAAATGGTCTGCAAAAAGGGTTTGCATAATCTGTATGAAGCAAGAAATGCCAGTCTTCTTCAGTATCTAGAGGTCAGATTCTTAGAAATTTGCAAATGACTCAACTCACTTGAGTCAGTTGCAAATTTCTCTGACATTTCCAACCCTGATCTTCAAAGCACTTACCAAACTGGACTGGAGTTCCACAGCCTGTTGTTGTTGTTGTTGTTGTTGTTGTTGTTGTCTTTCTATTGTTGCTGACTATGGAAGTCATTCGAACAAGCCTGCTCCAAAAATGCCTAAATTGTGTAATATTAATTTGGTGCTAAACAAGACCAAAGGGTTACACTGGATTCAGACCCCGCCAAATTGTGTAGTGACAGCCCATATTATCTACCCATCCCATGTAATTTTGCTTCTTTGAACATTTTATGGAGCCAAGCTGCCATCAAAGTTCCCTCAGGTAAGTGAGATGCAAAACTCTGAAATGTACATGGAGCTGAAAGAAACACATTTTCTGATTTACTCTTTCACTCCCAACTCTCAAAAACATGTACGTTAGACTAAGCATCCTCTTTAGACACAGAGATGAGGCTTCCTGTTGTCTTGTCTTAGTTCAGCCACCCCCAGTCTGCTATCCTCTGAATGTTTGGGATGTCTCGACTACACCTCACTGCAATTTTGGCCATTGGCCATGTTCACTTATGAGTTCTCTTATGTGGCCCCATGGTTTGAGTACAGTCATCTATTTCAATGCATCCTCCATTTGCAGGCTGACCAGCAGAGAACTGGTTGTGACTCACAGAGAACTTTCCCAGGGAGCTTTGACTATGGGCAGTATTGAAATGAATGCATGTATATATGCATACTTTTGTTTTAAAAATAAAGGACCTTAAAAGGAGAGCAGGGACCATGAAAAAATCCCATCAGCAGTTAAGACCCAGGCAACAGATTACAGAGGCACACAGGTTACCGGATCATGATGCACGATGGTGCTATTACTCTATTTCTATCAAAATTACAATATTTCTAAATTTGCATCTATACATATGCATAAGCATATGTAAAAGTTATGCAAACCAGTGCCCCCTTTTTTCCTCTTTTTCGGAGATGTGCAGTGATGTCCTAGTTTCTGGTGATTCACAAGTGGCCACCCCAGTCCTGATTTTGATTTTTTACTGAACAATGAGCATGACCTTAGAGCACCTTTGATCAAAGCTGCGTTGGTTGGATAATTTGATTTGCTTTGCCCATGAAACTCACTGGGCAACTTTGAATCAGACAAGATCTCTCAGCCAAAGCTTGCCTGGGTTACTATGAAAGTTAGAGAGGGAGAAGAAACATGTGCTCCAGTTACAGCTACTTGAAACAAAGGAGGGTCACCGCTCCTCTCAGCATCTTCTGAATCCCTGGCTTGGCCTCATGCCACTTCCTTGCTATCATCTTCGATCTGATTGGAAGAGACCAGCTTGTTGTTATCTCTGATCACAGATCCCTCCAGGTGGAAATCGTCCAGGACATGGCCTTGGAGACCAAGTTCCATTTCCTGGAGGAACCCAAAGAGGTTCTGCATGCCAGAAGTGGGACCTCTGCAGGCCAAACTCAGGGCAAGAACCAAGTGTAGTGTAGCGTAGCAGTGAGACACAGTCAGAGATAGAAATCTGCAGCCTTCCCATGTGTTCTGTTAACATGTTTGGGCTTCAGTGCAGAAGTGTAGCTGTGCATGAAACTGGAAAGTGATCATGGCATTGTAACCAGCACAGCATCCATAGAAAGTATAAAAGATGGGATTTGGGAAACCATGACTGCCATGTAAAAGGGAGCCAAAGACATATTTGCTCCAAGAACTAGGAGAATGGGGAGGCAGGTTCATTATAACCAAAGACAGCAGCAGCAGTAGCAGCTTGGTAAGCAAATCTGGCAGCATCCCCCCCTCCCCGCATCTCTGATATGCTATCAGAGGAAGGAAACTTGCAACAAAGATCAAAATGGTGTCTCAGCATACTAATGATGACAAGGGCGACAAGTCCCCAAGCACACAGAGACCACAAGAGTAATCTAGGCACGATGTAGCCAATCATCAGAGGCTTCCTTGCAGAGTTTAACAGGAAACCCTCGTCGTTTATCAGCTCTGCTCCTTCATCGGTAAAATGTCACTGCACTCCATAGAAGTGAGCATATTGTTAATTTATCAGCAAATCGAAACTGGAATAAAAAGCATGGCTTTTTATCCTTCCCTCAAGTTATGCATTTCTTTCATTTCTCTTCCTCAAAAAGCAAGGGATGGAAAAATGAACCAGAAAAGGGGGCAGTGGTTTCTACCTAGAAAAACATGAGGGAGGGTCACCATGGAAAACTGGAATGTCATGTCCTTCCCACCCCAGGTACTGATGGGGAGATGCAGTCCAATGAGGGGGCAGTAATTGGGAATACTGCCCCCAAAGCAGAAAGAAGTGTTTGGACGCAGTAAACATTGTGCTGATGAATCTGTTATAGACCAGGAGTAGCAACCTGCCAGGCCCAGCCCTGTCATGAGATGAGGTGAAGCAGAGGAGAAGTCACAAAAGCCCTTTCCCTCCCTGCCTTTGCACCTGCAGGTCCTCTCAGAGCAAGCCAGCAGGCCACCGAGTTCCCTGGGCTGGAGACGCGGCCTGCAGGTCTCCTTGAAGGCGTGGCCACACCCAAGGCCTGCCTCTGAGCAGCCTTTCCTCAGAATGAGGCACAGTGCAAGGAGAGGAATCCCTGGAGATTCCAGGCAGATCAAATGTGGTGGGTGGGAAGGTGGGAGGCAGACACAGGGAAGGGGACAGTAGAGGAAGCAGTGGCAAGGGGGTAGGATACATGCGTCTCCCCACCTCACTCGGCAGAGGAGTTTGCCCTAGTGGTGCGTCCTGTGGTTCTGTGGCTGCATGCCGCTCTTGCCTTAATTTCAGCTGAAGATGGTGGATTCCCACATGGAATGGAATTGTTGTTGCTAAATATATTTATAACCTATCCTTCCATTCATTGAACCCTCAGAGTGGCTTCTGGCAATGAAAATACAGCTACTAAATTACTAAAATTACATCATACAAACAATGCAAATTAAATACAATATCATTCAACCCAGCAGTAATACAGCAGCAGAATTAGACATTAAAAGGCTGATTGACTGACTGATTGATTGATTGATTGATTGATTGATAGTAGCACCGTTATTAAGAAGGCCCTGGAACCTCACATGCCACATACAATAAAAAGATGTTGTGCTGCAGATCCATTGCCTCTTTCCCATTAACCTATGAGACCTGAAGCTTCTGTGAACCGGATTCAGGATCCTATTTTTCTTAAACCAATGGCCCAAACCTGAGGTGTGCAGATGGATCTCTTGCATTTATGGCCACCCCTTTCATCCATACAGAAGAAACAGTTCTGCAAAGGCATTTATTATCTGAGTAGAGCCAACAGGGAAGCCACTAGAGGCCAGGCTAAATCGCTCTTCTGCCCAGGTCATGCAATCATAGAAGGGAAATAAGCCTGAAGCCTGGGTCGCGGGTTCATGCATTCTGGGTGGCTTGTTATTCCTCATGGCAGGCCACCATGACTAGATGCACTCTGTTCAGAACCAGTCCATTGGTTCTAGGTAGCTCATTATTCCCAGCAGCAAGCTGCCATGGCAAGCTGCACTACTGAGGGAAAGAGGCAAATAAGCCACCATGGGTTAGTTTCCTCCTCCCTGGTCATGCTGAGCTGTTCTCTTTCTTTCTCTGCTTCGCACCAATGCAAAAAGTTATTCTCAGTCTCTCGCAGAAACCTGATGAAATGCTTGCTGCTACATGGATGTGCTGTACCAACCTCTGCTCTCCTTGGGCATGCTGTACTTCAAGTTTGACCTGGGAAGAAATATTCATATTCATAGCAATAATAATTATTATGATGAGAAAAGAACTAACTGTCAACAGCAAGCCATCAAAAAGTGGCTATAAATCACACTCTACTGTGTTCAAATCAGGCTTAAATAGTTTGCCTATGTTGATAGCATCAGAAAGATAAGGAATGAACAGTTAGGTTCTTCCAATCCTAATTAG
This sequence comes from Varanus komodoensis, assembly GCF_004798865.1. Lineage (NCBI taxonomy): Eukaryota > Metazoa > Chordata > Lepidosauria > Squamata > Varanidae > Varanus > Varanus komodoensis. Next base: position 50,069,396 of record NW_025335761.1, read on the forward strand.
GATGTTGTGCTTGGAGGACAGTAGCTATACATAAAACACAAGGTCCTGGTGATAAAAGTTGTGCTCCTAAATACAGACCATTGAGTCAATTAATGTTTACTTAAAATGCTTGTCATCCAAAGGAAGTTGCTGAGAAAAACGATCAACATAACCGAAAGATTGTGACACCAATTTGCATCCAGTTCCAAGTGCATGTTTTATTTATTTTCAATCAGGACCAATCAGAAGAGAAAATAATCAATGAAGTTGCAGTCATGAGTGGTATACAGCCATCTGGGGGCCCCTGGTATTTCTCGGCCTGCATCGGAGGAAAGGGAGAGTTTTTTTCCAAGAGCACGGAGGAGCTCCATATGGTTGAGATCAAAGGTGTTGCTGGGTGCCTGGTTCCGCTTTATTGCCAGGCACTGCTGTTAATTAGAAAACAAGATCAGAGGCAGTATTAAAATCCAATTAAATTGATATGAACAGATTGCCAAGTGATGTTCACTAATGTATAATTGAGCACCATGCAAATTTCAGTGGCTGGCTTTTGTTTTTTCCCCCCTCACTCTGGAATGAATGATGAAGCTATGAAGTTTTTTTTTTCCTTCCCTCGTTGTAAAAGATAAACAAGTTAATGCACTGATCTAGGGGGTATTGCTTCAGTGATTGATGAAAATGAGAGCAGAATATTAAAGTGTGACTTTTGGGGGCTTCTTTTATAATCTTATTTTGTTCAGTGTCCTTTCCTTCCCCGCCCTTCCTCTCTCTCCCCCTCTCTCTATCCCCACCCCACTTTCCACCCCCAATCGGGGAACACGCTTAGACTCCTCCACAGCCCGTCATCTCTGAAGCAGAGGATGTCCCTTTGTAGATGGAAATTTGATGTGAACAATTACAAAAGCATGAATATTTCAGGTGATGAAGCTGGTACCAGTGGATATGCTCTTTCCCAAGAACTACTGATGGACTAGACTGTATATCTTTGTTTAGAAGCCAAGACTGCTATTAAATTTAATTACTTCTCTGCACAGCCTTATATTAGGGGTGGCTTCAAATGTGGGTACCATCTATTAAACACAATTACTTTCCCTTGTGGCTTGCATAGTTGAGGCGCATAGTAAGGTGCAACTGGAGTACCCCAGGGAGATATGGATAAATGATAATAGATAGACGAACAGACAGGGTGTTTGAGGGTGTTCAAAGATAGGCTGGAGAGATAGAAGTAATTCAGAGGCAAAAGTAAAAGATCTTATCAGCACCATATGTAAATAGCTGTTCCAGGAATAAGCATAGGACAAAAGGGTTGTTTTGATGATCACTTCCATTAGCTAGAGCCCTTTTAACATGACTTCTCCCCTTTATTATTGTTGAAATCATCCTCTTTGGGTGTAGGAGTTGACTTTTTCTCTAGGTGTTTGCACAGCTAAAAGCTAATGGTGCTTTTTCAAATAGGCACTGTGACTAAAAGTTGCTTCTGATAAGTACACTTATGGCTTTCTAGGACTGGTGCCTGTTCACCACAGAATGCACTCGACCATCTTGAGGTGTAGCAGGTATTCAGCCAAGGCAAAAGAAACCTATTTACGTATGTACAACTTCTGTGCTTGTAAATAAAGTGCTATGACAAAAACCATTTATGTCTTCAGTATTCTCCTCTCACAGGAAAACTGACCCTGGAAAAGTCTGCCCCTAGAAGTTCTTACTACACTTCACAGAAATGGGAATTATGAAACAGTCGTTTGAGATAAGGATTGTGGAGGTCTGCTGCCCATGAGCCACATGTGAATTTCAGCTCCGTTTCAGGCAGACCTTGGCCCACTTCACAAATATCACCCAATGTGTTAACCCCGCCCACATTAGAGCCACCCTCTTTTGGCTCTTGATGTACAATGATGGAAATTAAACCTTGAGATGGTTTGACCGAGGCCATGCAGTTGTTATTGTCATGTGCAATCACTTGTCCCTGACTTGTGGTGAGCCCACGAGTGAAAGCCCTACAAAATGTTCTGTCCTTCACAGTCCTGCTCAGCTTTTGTAAAGTCAGGCTGTGGCTTCCTTTATAGAATCAATCATCTCATATGTGATCTTCTTCTTCTGCATTTGGCTTCCCCTAGCACAGTTGCCTTCTCTAATCATCTCATGAAGTACCCAAAGTATGACAGCATCAGTTTCATCATGTTTGTTTGCAGGGAAAGTTTTGCTTGATTTGATCAAGGACCCATGTTTATTTTTCTGTTGGCCCAGGATACTTACACATTTATCCTCCAGCACCATGTTTCAAAGGAATCCATTTTCTTTCTGTCTGCTTTCTGCACTCTCCAGCTTCCACATCCATTCATTGTGATCAGGAATGCAATAGTATGGATGATCTTGGCCTTGGTCTCCACTGAAACATTCTTGATGATATTTCCTAGTTCCTTCCTTGCTGTTCTTCCTTGAGTCAGCAGTGTGATGCAGTGGTCAAGAGGGCGAATGCCACCCTTGGTTGCATAGCCAGAAGTGTGGCTTCTAGATCGAGAGAGGTATTACTACCACTCTGTATGACTCTGGTGTGCCTGCAACTGGAGTGTTGTGCTCAGTTTTGGGCCCCTCATTACAGAAAGGATATAGCCAGGTTAGAGTCAGTGCAGCATAGGGCCACAAGGTTGGTGGCCGGTTTGCAGGGGATGCCGTTTGAGGCGAGACTGAGGGAACTGGGTCTCTTCAGCCTGGAGGAGAGGAGACTCAGAGGGGATATGTTGATGACATACAGGTATGTGAGGGGATGTCACACAGAGGTGGGCAGAGACCTGTTCTCTGCAGAGGAAGGCAGGATATGTTCCAACGGAGCAAAGCTCAGGGAGTCAAGGTTCCATTTGGATGCCAGGAAGCACTTCCTGGCAGTCAGGACCCTGAGGGTGTGGAATGGGCTTCCATGGGAGGTCGTTGAGGCCCCATCAGTGAGGGTGTTCAAAGATAGGCTGGACATGCACATGGTGGCCATGTCGTGACCGGAGCCAGCTGGAGCTGGGAGTCAGACTAGATGGCCCGGGAGACCCCTTCTGACTCACTCTGTTTCTATGTTTCCATGTTCTTCCAAGCCTCAGTCTTAGATAATGCAGACCTCAGCACATTAAAAAAATTCCCAACACCTGTTTTAGAACAACAGCTTTTTTGGCTCTCATTTATGGTAACTGTGTATCCTATTCACAGCAGACAGCCCTATATTTAAAGGGCTGTCAAAGAGCAGTTCCCTGTTTGGCGGAAAGCATTTCAATCATGAAGCAAAGTGACTTGGAAGGTAATTCATTAGAATATTCTAAGCAGGTGCTCAATGGCTACTTATCAAGGTTGCATGCAACAATGTATTTTATGCATGTGGTAAGGGGTCAGACTAAATGATCGTTGGGGTCCCAGATCTAAGATTCCATGATCTGACTTATACATTTGACAGTGGTTGACAAAACTCATTTTAATATATTCATATATGCGCCCCAGAACTGTGTTCCTGTATCAGTTGTATCCCAGATTCCAATTTTATTTATTTTATATTACATTATATTTTTAATCTACTCAATAGTCATTGTTCAACCCAGTTAGTTTATCACACACAATTCTGCAAGAACCACTGGCTATTTATCTGCAAAGCTGGAACTTTCATTTGTCCAGGTCACACTCAATCAACCTGGTCACCTTTGGATGTTTGGGACCAGAATTCCCATAATCCCCTATCATTGACCATCATGGCTGAAGTTGATGGGAATTATAATCCTAACATCTGGAATGCACCGGAATGCTTACCCCAGCACTAAAATATGACCCCAGAACAGAGATAAACAATCTTTTGTAACTTCTGGAAGCATTTGGCAATTTGAGAAATAGTCCTTGGCACCAACCAAGTGCCTGCAAGGCCAGGCATGGCTAGTCACAGAGGACAAATAGCCTGCCCAAAAGACATAAATGAGGTCTGAGTTCAAACTCATTTAGCATCTCCTTTGAACCCTCAGTTTTTAGTGCTAACAGAAACCTATTTTGCAGAAGTCAAACTCTTTGTTTCCCCTGCCACCAACCAGCTTAGTTCCCCCTCTATTTTTCCTCCCTCACACTCACTTTATTCCCATTTCTTTCTGAGCTGCCAACAAGAAGCTGCATTAACTTTTAAAAAGTAGGTGTGGTAGGGCATCACTAAAAAAGAAATCCAGGGGCACACTGCAGCTCAGGAAGGCTGGGAGCTAAAATCCAAATCATCTGGAGGTCTCCTTCTGCCCAGCTTCATACCTGAGAAATGGTCTTACACTAAATACTGCAGTTATTATCATTTTAGATCTGTCCAACCAACACAGGAGTGGCTATGAAAACTTGAGTCTGGGGTTGAGGTGGAATTTTATCTCCTGGTCCTAGTCCTCAACTTCCCCTGGATCAGCAGCTAGTCTGTATGTGGCTCCAAATATACAAACACTTTCACATGTATGAACTCAGTAGTACCATTATTATTATCATTATCATTTCTATAACTCTCAATAGCCAATGAGCTCTTACCATACTTTTCACTGAATGCATGGCGGTCAAGAGGCATGTTGCATGCACAAGGTCTTAGCTGCAGTCCTGGCATCTCTGGGAGAATTCCCACCTGCAACCCCGGAGAACCATTGCTGCCAGTCAGTGTGGGCAATCCAGGGCTGGATAACCAATGGGCTGATGTGGTAGTAAACAGCTCATGTATTCCTATGAGGACAGGACCAGTAAGTACAATTCCATTCCTCTCCCTTCACATGTTCTTAATCCACACCATCACATGAACAAAGTTTTTACTTCTCATTAAGACGTAATGCAGGACACAGAATGGCAGACTCAAGTTACAGGAAGCCAGATTCCGACTAAATATCAGAAATAACTTCCTGACTGGTACAGCAGTACAACAATGGAGCCAATTGCCCAGGGAAGAGGTGGGCTCTCCCACACTGGAGACATTCAAGATGCAGGAATTCTTTAACTTGGAGTCCTGCACTGAGCAGGGGGTTGGACCCCATGACCATTTTGGCCCCTTCAAACTCTATTATGGTTCTATAAGTTAATGGAAAGTTAGGTGTTTCCGCTCATTCCAGGCTCTATTTTCCAGTACATGGCAATTTTGCTAATGACATTCTTGTTCCATGGACAAGAAATAATTTGCCAGCGTTCGAGTCATATCATCTCCAATTTGCATATACTGCTATGAAGATATTCGCTCTTACTATGACAAATCGCCAAAGTAAGCATCTTAGCTGATAGACGATTTCTGCAAGCATTACAATGTCAATAATAGGTATAATCCTACTCCAGATCCTAAGCATGACCATCTGTCCCAAAGAGACATAATGAAATCCAAGACAATAACTGACATTTAAAGAAAGGTACAGTCCCTCTAAATTCACCTTCCATCTGTTCCCTCTTGGAGACAAGGACTGTCTCTTTTAAAAGAAAAAAAACAACAGCCACACGCCTCTGCAATCCCTGAAGCATATCCTTACAAAGGCTAGAACGTTAACAAAACAATGCTCGAGCTAAAAGGAATGTGAGAAATCAATATCAGTGAACAATCATCACATGTGAGGATTGTGAAGTGCAGGAAGGAAAATCAAAAATTTTAGTCTGATAAACAAACATTTGAATTTGTTCCTGGCTCCAGGTCCTTTTGACACTATTTAAGTAGCAAGGATCAAGTCATGTAACAAATTCCACCATTGAAAAGTTCTGCTTTTGACACTGGATATTATGCCCATAAATTTGGGGCCAGTTGCACTTTGTAAATGCTTTGAGAGTCACAAAATGAAAATATGGTGCCTGCATTAATTTGTTAAACTTTAAGGTGTTTCTAATGGGAGGTGGCTGTGGAAATGCCTGGGATGTTTGGAGTGAATGCACTTCTAAGTCTTTAGGTTCCTACTCTGGCTTTATTGCTACAATCCTATGCACAATTAACCTAGAAATACAGGCCTGTGAGGTTTGTTAAATCCATTCCAACTGTGTCTCATGGATTACCAGGCAGTTTTCATTCTACTGTCCACCCATGGATAGAATCAGATTTTTGTCTAGCAGTGTACAGGAATTTCAGTCCTGTTTGCAAATGTGCCTTTGTGCCAATGCATATTTGCAGAAGTGCATATTTGTGCAAATCCCCCCAACAATTAAAAAATGGCCAGCTTATCTATGGAAATCTAGATATAGATGAGAGCCAGTATGGCGTAGTGGTTAAGAGCATGGGACTGGGACTCAGACGATCTGGGTTCTAGTCCCCGCTCAGCCATGGAGCCAACTGGGTGACTTTGGGCCAGTCCCAGACTCTCAGCCCAGCCCACCTCACAGGGTTGTTGCTGTGAGGATAAGATGGAGGAGGAGATGTATTTCCTTGAGCCTTTTGTAGGAAAAAGGCAGGATAGAAATCGATGAATAAATTAATAAAATATAACTCATTTGAATACATTGCAGTTTTCTCCAACATCCCTGTCTCTAGAATCAACGGCGTTTACTTCTGAGTAGGTTTCTATAGGTTTCTGGATTGGAATTTGATCCTTGGCCTGAAAAACATTTTCTTCCCACTGGCCTAGCGTAATGAGAATCCCTCCTGTAGTTGGAGGCAGTAGAAATTCCCACTGCTAATCACAGGTGGAGTGTGGTGAACATACGAGAACAGGCCACGAACATTCTTGTTTGGGAGGCGACAGTACATGACTTGAAGGTTAGAAAAACTACTGCAGACACAAGTGAGTTCAATTTTCTGTGACTCCAACCCAGGATTCTGTAAGCAGACTGACTTTTCCCTGACTGCACAGATTCCATAGACTTGCAGACCACTGCTTTAATTTTGCTTAGTTTTACACAAATTTAATCATAGCAAAAATACACGCCATAGACAAAATATATGATAGCCCTCTAGGCTACAGTGTGAAAACTTGCATTTTTCATAGATTTGTGCACTTTGGGGGAATTTGCACATTTGGTGGTGCAAATTTGCATTATTTTGTTTATTTAAAATTTATATGCTGCCTATCACACCATGGCATCTCTAGGCAGTTCACACTCAATGGCAACTTCGTGCAAATTTTACAGATGCATTTATACAAAATCTAATTCTGTCAATAAGCAGATGATAGAAGAAGGGCATTTGATCATCCAAGAAACAGCCCAGACTGTGTCCATACATCCCTACACATCATTTACCACTTTTGCTTCAAACTGTAGGTCTTGTTGAGCACTGTAATTTTGGTTGGAGTGGGTATATAAATCTGACTACAAAGTGAAGGAGGAGAGTGTCCTAACTCTTAACAATGTTAAGAGTTGGAACAATGTTAAGAGTTGAAGTTCAATGGAACAGGACCTAAAATACCAGTCATCCTAAACAGACAAGGGAATAGGCTGGAGAAAGCCAGGCAGAAAATAAAAAAGGTGAAGATGAAGAGATTGTAGGTGGCTTCTGTTTTTATACCCCAAAACAATGAACAAAGCAAAGGTGATAAGAATCACAAGGCTGATCCAGGAAATGGAAACAAAGCCCCATGAGGAGAAATGGAAAGAAATGGGCATGTTTGACCTTGAGAAAAGAAGACTGAGTGGAGATATGATAGCACTCTACAAGTATTTGAAAGGCTGTCAAAAAGATGAAGGACAGGATCTCTTCGTGGTCATCCCAGAGTGCAGAACACAGAATAATAGGCTCAAGTTACAAGAAGCTGGGTTCCAGCTGGGCACTGGGGAAAGATTCATGGCAATTAGAATAGTACAACCATGGCACCAATGACCAAGGGAGGTTTGTGGGCACTCTCACACTGGAGGCATTCCATATGCAACTGAGCAGCCACCTGAGAGAGAAGGTTTAACTTGGAGTCCTGCACTAAGCCTGGGGTTGAACCCCATGGCCTCCCTGGCCCCTTCCAACTGTACTCTACTATCCTATGAGTCTATGACTCTCAAGATTCCTGGGGGTGAGGGGAAGACTCGTAGAAGCACTCAGCTGAACTTTTTCAGCCTGGCTAGTGCGGAGTGTGCTGTGGCCTTAAACCCCTGCATAAGGAAGGTTGACATCCACAGATGTCCTAACGAATCCGTGAAGGCTCATGGAACAGAACCGTGCATGTTGTTGATAGATTTCTTGATCCTGGCCATGGGCACACTAGTGTTGCCTACTCTGACCCCCAGCACCTTCAGCATGCAAAGCATGCGCTTGCTCCTACAGCATCCTCCCCACACCTGGTATGATATATTCCAGATGTCCGTTGATTTGATTGATTTGATTGATTGGTTGATTGGTTGATTGACTGATCTTTTAATTAGTGCTAAAACACTTTTCCAACTATATATAACACGAAATGTTTTCACTGAAGGACTTAAATAAAAGTGATAATTAATGAAATTGTTTAATCATTTTTCAAAAGAAAGAAAGAAAGAAAAAGAAATCTCACCACCTTTCTGATCTGCATGGACTGTGATCTCAAGTTCACTCCTGGACCCCAACATTCAAACAGCCACTCTGTGGCTTGCGGCATCAGTGGTACAGACACTGCTTCCCCTGGCCATGTCCAGAGGGGGAGGCAAGCGCACTGCCGGAATGATGTAGCTCTTCCCCACATCAGCATTCCCAGCTCTCAGACAGAATGCTATTGAGGAACTCAGCATTGCTCCCTTGTTCAGCATCAGCCAAGCACCTTTTTCCTAAATCACTATTCTGTCCAGGAAGCCTGGCTTCCATTCAGGTAGATGGGGAAAGAATTGCAACCTAAAGCAAAGATCTTAAGCAGATACTCAGTGGAATATCTGAGTAAAGCATTCTTAGGATTGTGTGACACCTCTCTAAACTCTCTCTCTCTCTTTCTCTCTCTCTCTCTCTCTCTGTGTGCGTGCGTGTGTGTGTGTGTGTGTGTGAGAGAGAGAGAGAGAGAGAAGCAGCTTGTAAGATCTGTAGCTCAAGTGCTGAGAAGAAATCAGGAAAAGTGTCGTCATTGTACTCATGGCCATTGTTCATTAATATGGCTTATGGGTTCCCCACACACCTACATTTATATAGCCAAACCAGCAAAATAATTAATCGAGTTTATCTTTCTTTTTCATCGGCCCTTTGTGTTGTCCAGGAGGGAGCATTTCACCACACAGTACAGGCTCACCCCTGCATCTGCCCCGATCCTAAATTCATTTGTGAGGAAGTCAGGCATCCCATTTATCTCAGCAGAATGGCTTTCAATCCACTGAAAGACGGAGAAGTCACATGATGTGCCAGTGACAGAACTGAGTCTCTGGACTCAGTGCTTGCCAGCAGCATCTTTCTGCCACTAGCCATAATTATAATTTTTTGCCATGAATGCCAAGTTAAATTGAGTGAAATATAGCTGTCTCTGTTTCCTGCTCAAGTCATTTACCACTGTTTATGAACTTGCCAATTTCTACTTCTCCTTCCGCTTTCCATCTTTGACTCACTCAGACAAGGAAACTTTTGCACCCCCTTCATGGTCCATGCTAACTGTCTTAAAGCTTTGCTGTGTCTTTTTTTCCATGGCATTTCTGAAATGTTAAACATTTCATTCTGTTCAAGCTCCCATCTTCATGCTGTTTAGGCACCATCTCTCTTTGTCTTCTTCACATTTGAAAAACAGAAAAATGGCTGTCACTGCGAAAGTCATTAGGGTTGGGAGAGGTGTTCGGTCTGTTTCAGGATCCCTACTAAAAATGTCTCCCCAACTGCAAATCCCTTCTTACAACTTGGCATTGACCTCAGATTGCAATTTCTTTACCTCATGAACACGTTTGCTCCCTATACAATCAGAAAGCTGTGAAGAGATGGGTGCTCCATACTCACTGGTCCCTTCCACCATATTCTCATTCCTCAACTCCCATTCCTCAAACCCTCTGCTTCTTAGGAAATAAACATCTTTGTAGGCCTTAATGTTACATAGAACCCTGTGTGAACTGGGTTCCAAATGCTGTGGGGAGATTTCATGGCAGTTACCCTTCCACAGATGTGGGACAATTGCGCCAAGCAGCAGGAATGCAAGGGAAAGGCCAGAGTAACTGATGTGGTCACACAGTCCCACCTGTATGATTCTATTTCCATGGGAACTGAACACCTAAACAGGGCTTCTACTTTGTCCTAACCTGAGCATGTTCTGATAGTTCTGTCTGTCTGGTCCAACTACAGGCTTCAGGGGCCCAACTAATCTCCAGTGGACCTGCTTTTGTGTCAGGTGTCTGTGACAGCCTTGCTTGGTGGCAGCACTGGTGGTCAGTGCCAGCAGTAGAGTTCCCAACAGCACCAGGAGTTTAGGAGCTGCCATTTTAATTTTTCACCATGTGCCAATGTAGTGTTGCTCTGAGCAACTGTAGGAAATTTAAATGGCAGCTCTCTAACCCAGCTGCCCAATGGTGATGGAAGCACTGGGAATGGAATTACAAGTCAGGTTTAGGGCAGGTATCAGCAATGGACTTTCTTGGACCAGGAGGAAACTGGTTTCTCCTCAAGGATGCCATGCAGTAATGATAGACCTGAACATGGATTCTAGTAGAAGATGTCAAAAAGTTTTGTACTTCCTTGATTCTTTTTTCTCACCTTTCATTGTATTTCACAAGCCTTTGCAGCGAGGAAACTAGCCTCATCCTCTGACCAAACTTTGAAAGGAAGAAAACTTTACTGGAGTCAATAAACCATTCAGGAAAGAGCTGCTCTGAGCCCTAACATTTACCTTCTTCTCCTATCTGCTAGTAACACATCAAGTTCTACTGTCTCCCAATCTTCAAGGCCCCTCCTAGCTTTGCCCCCACCCCACAAGATTGTGTTTGTCATGCATTCATTTGCCTCTCACCCCCACACCCTCTGCTCTCTCAGTACTGCCAGTTTCAGTGTTTTGCTTGCTTGCTCTTCCTGGAAATGTCTGTCTGTGCCCCCCACACCTTCACAATGTTGATTTTTCAGGATGCCATGCCCTTTGTGAACTGTTCTATCTGTGCATTTCCCTCTAACATACTTCTTCTGAAAGCAGCCTTCTGCCATGAAGGGTGCTGGCCAATGGTAAATTCTCCAGCATGAGCTGAAGCAAATGAGTCAAGAGAAAATCAAAGTTACAGTCTGTAAAGTCCTAAATGACTTGAGATCAGGTTACCTGAAATAGCTTGGGGTTAAAGATTTTGGAGATGCCTTTCTCTCTATACTTCCACCACCAGTTATGCCTATAGTGGGTTGTAAGAGGGGGTCAACTTGGTGACCATGCCAAGATTCTAGAACTCCTTGCTAAGGAAGGCTAATGTGGTGTCCTCTCTGTTTCCTTCTGCTGGCAGGTGAAGTTGAGGCTAGCTGGCAGACTAGCCCTCAGCATATAAAATGATCTTTTCCTGGAGGGATCTTTAATCAGTTGGTTCTGCTTATCTGTTTTATTATTGTTTTTAATTTATATTTTTCTGTTGTCTTTTCACTAAGTGGCTGTTTTCAGTCTGAACTTTATTGTCAGCCACCCTGTGCACCATCCTTCAGTAGAAGACAGGATAACAATATGGAACAGTGCATTCCTATGGCTGCTCAACAGGGTTTAGAAGGCCAAAGGATTTTCTGGATTCCCAGATCTAAAGTCAGAAAATCACTCTGACCTCACAGCTTGAGATGCACACTCAGATCCTTCTCCCCATCCCTGCAACCAGTGCAGAAAGAGCAGTGCCAGCTGCAACTCTGAGGTCATGACTCTGAAAAGGGGCTTTGGGAGCAGGAAGGAGTGGGAAGGAGAAGAGCAGAGATGAGCATTCTCACAAGCATTCATTCATTAAATTTCTACCCCACCCATTAGCCAGGATGATTCTCTACATGTCTCTTCCCCTTTCCTTTTCCAGCTGATCCACATGACAGGTTTCTAAAAACACAGTCCTTTATTTGAGCTAGACTGATTTGTTCCATGTTGTTGTTGTTAGTCGTGAAGTCGTGTCCGACCCATCACGACCCCATGGACAACATTCCTCCAGGCCTTCCTGTCCTCCATCATCCCCCAGAGTCCACTTAAGCTCACACCAATTGCTTCAGTGACTCTATCTGGCCACCTCATTCTCTGCCGTCCCCTTCTTCTTTTGCCATCTATTGTTCCCAGCATTAGGCTCTTCTCCAGGGAGCCCTTCCTTCTCATTAGGTGGCCAAAATATTTGAGTTTCATCTTCAGATTTGTTCCATGCAGTCTGAGTAATATAGAAGTTGTTAACAGGTAGCATCAGTCAAAGTAACAATCCCTCTGGTTTAAGGGAAAGGCTTCTGCCCATGTTAGAAATTGATTTCAAACCTGAAGACTCCTCTCTCCCTTCCCCAAAAAGCTTTGCTCCACCCTCACGGAGGTTTACATAGCTTGAGAATTAGACAGTGGGAATGCTAAACATTACTGAATTGGCCCATTTGTTTGGCTTGATGGCAGACTGCTGGGTTGATGAACTCACATCCCTCCCTTTTTTCCCCATTATCTCCTCCTGAACAAGAGAGATATTGGTTCCCACCAGCCACTTGACTAATACTGTTTGTTGACCTTGACACTTCATGAATACGTTCCAACTCCTACTTAGTCTGGCTTACTTTCCAAGCCTGAAATCACTTCCTTGGAGTGGTGCAATCTGAGAGAAGTGGGCCCAATCCCACCACCAAGATGCAACATAGCTTGACAGTGCCTCTGCCACACTCCCCACCCCCACTCCAAAGGACTGCACTGAGTTGGCCAAAATGGGCCATGTAAGTGCTCCAGAGAGGAGTGTGGAGATGATCTTCACTTCTATGCTTCTGCTCCCTCCATATATAAAATTCCTGCAATCCTATGAATTCAGAGGGTCTCAGGCATTCCCATGGGATCATCCCCTAAATTAATTATAAGTCCCATATTCTGGAGCATTTGAAAGTGAAAGTTCTGGAGCAGAGAGGTTGGGCAAGGACCACTAAAAGGGATAATACACTCATGACAGCTTTATGTCCACTGTGCGTGCTTCTCTTCAGGTGTGTTGACAGAGAAGGGTTCCTGCTATTTCCCCTGGTTGCAGATTTAACATGATTAAGCAATCAAGTGATAACTGCAGTTCTGAGAAATTAAGCTTGGCAAGTCCTGGTCCACAGGGCAATTCTTCAATCAACTCATCCTCAAAGAGATGACAAGACAGTAAAGGACATTGCCATCAAGGTCTGAGAACTATCCATTTTGCGGCATTTACTCCTAGGGTTATGCACACTAAATGGGGCTGCCCTTGAAGACACTTCAAAAACTGCCATTTGTGCAAAACACATCAGTCAGACGAAAAACCAGGACCAGCAGGCTTGAATGCTTAGCTCCGTGCTGCATCAGCTCTTAAAAGTTTCTGGGCCCAGGTCCAAGTGCTGGTCTTAACTTATTAAACGCTGCACATCTTGCGACTGTGATACTTAATAAAACCCCTCTCCCAACCACTGCCTACACAGTCTCAGTTCCCCAGGGACTTTCTGCCCTGCCCAGCTAGCCAGATGGACCTTCGCCCCCTTGCCAACATGGACCATTGAGACACAGCCCCAGGTTGGTCAGTGGCAAGGGATGACCTGGCAGAGTGCTGGGAGAGCAAGGCGAGAGGAGCACAACAGCTGTGGGCACTTGTACGCAGCCCGTTCTATTTCCCTAGGGTCTTTCCTCCACATGGGGGGTAGTGGGCAAAGAGCCCTGCCCATTGGTGCCCATTTGGTGCCCCGTTGGTGCCTGGTTGGCCCTGAGACTTCGGCCACTGGCCAGTTGGGTGGGTGGTTTGTAGCTGTAGGCTACATGATGATAATGAATTGGTTTAATTTTAATTCCTCTGTATTGCTGCTATTGTTTTAAAAACTGTATAAATTATGTAAATCATTGTGTTTATTGTCTCATGTAGCTGATTTGATTTTGGTTTGTTTTGAAGTTGGATACTTTGTTTTAATATTGAATTTTAATGTATCTTGTATTTTAGTTCTTGTGAACCGCCCGGAGCCTTTTACAGCTAAGTGGCATTATGGAAACCACTACTACCACTACCACCATGGAGAGGATTGTTGCAGGTAAGCCAAAGCCCATTTTTAACCTATCAGTTAGGTTAGAGTAAGCCAAAACAACCCAATTTCAGTAGGAGCTGAACGAGTCAAACGAGCCAGTCCTCCATGTGCTGAATGACACACCCCATGATGCCAGGTGTCTGGCCACACCAACAATCCTGGTGGGTACAGCAGGGGGACAAACAGTTTTTTCTTGTCCCATCGATGCCCATCAATTGAAACTTGCACCCAGTGATCCTGCTTTGCCTGCCCCACACCTTTATCCCTCAGGAAGGGCATATGGGGCAGGCAAAGCCACCACGGCTGAGTTGGCACCTAGAACTGCATTCAAGGCCCACCCCAGGAGGAATCCTGGAAGGTCCCATGGACTTTTTAGGCAACCTAGATGGGCTGGATTAGGTCCACAGACCAGAAACTGCCCATGTTACAGGTAAGTGATGGGATAGCCATTGTGTGTAACAATTGTCTTTTGTGCAACAAATCCACATGCCCCATAGAACATGTGTGCATAATCCCTCTTTGAAGGGGGAACGATGTGTCATTTCCAACAGGATTAGAGAGTTGTATCGCTCCAGTGCAGTTGTTTATTCTGTAGGCCAGATGCAGAATCCGCCACATCCTCTCATGTTCTATTCACATTGCCCTGCGAGTGTGAGAGAGTGAATGAGCGAACGAAGCAAATTAAGCATGCTGGCCCACAGGTATAGTACAATTACAGTTTACCTCAGAATGAAATAAACCAGCTGAGGTGTTTTTCCCCACTAGCTCCTATTGGGCAGTCTGCACTGACTCCCCCCTCCGAATTTTTAAAGTGTGTTACTCTCCCCTCGCTGAGGCACCTGCGTGCTTCTAACATTTGATGTATCATTAAAAATGCCTTCTCACATTTTGGCATGTAAAGCCTGATAAAGTTTCACCTTTTAAAGAAATAAATGACTCAATTAACAAGATGAAAAACAGCAGTATGGTGGCAGACCCTCTTGGTGGCCAAAAAAAGGGATAAAAAAGAATTATCCCAGCAGGGTGTTAATACAGGGAGCGCCACAACAATCAGCAGGCACCCAATTCGACTGACAGCCACCCAGCAAAGAAGACAGATTTGTCGGCTTGCTGACCGCTGGCTCCAGTCCCTCTCACCACCCTAGGAATAAATTGTTGCTCAGGAATGGTGGGGCAAGCAGTTGCTTGTGCTGCTAATCTAATTGAATTTTCCTGTAATGCTGTTTTCATTATCAGGTGCAGATATGGAGAAGGGTGTTTTCAGGGAGGGTAAAGCCCCGTGCAGACAGTCAACGCGTGTGCAGATGCATGCATGGAGTGGGGAATTAAAGCTGCACCTGTGGCCCATTCTTTGACCTTGATGTGTTGGAGATCTATCTGCACGGGGCCCGTGGGGTGCTTATATAGCCAGGCTCTGGTACTTACACAGCATACGCATCCGGAAATGTACCCAAGTGGGCATCTGTGCAGATAGGACCATGAATGACTTGGAGTCGGTGGATGCAATCCCCCCTTTGTTCGTGGGGACACAAGAACACGGAGAGCTGCCACATGCCAAGTTGGAGCCTGGAAACATCTATCGCAGTGTTGAGGACATGAATTTCCAGTGGTTCTCCAATTTTCAGGCAATGGTTTAGCTGGCCCTCCCTGGCAACATCCTGGGCTGAACCTGCGACCTTTTGCATGTACAGCTGGTGCACCACCTTGAGTCACACGTCTCTGCTCTATCTTTTACTTTTGTCTGGGTGTGTGCGCACACGGGTGTGTTTATTGGGATTTTCACGTGGTGTGCTCCTGAACTACATTTTGGAACAGAAAAGGTTGTCATTAAAGGGATAAGTGGATTCTCTCAGACTGGTTTTGTCACTGTTCCAAGTTTCCACCAATTCTTTGTTTCCCTTCCAATTGAATCTGAGGATAAATTCACATTTCACAGTGTTGGTGGCAAGCCGGTTCTGCTTAATAGAGAGCAGGGGAGGATGGTCCTGGGAGCTGAGGGTGGCCACTTGCACATTGCCAAAAAATAGGACAAAAGGCAGTTTTGCATAAATGTTGCACTAGCTAAGGTATATGCATATCTGCTCTTTTAGAAATAATTACTATAATTTAAACAGAAATACAACCCATCTCACTGTAGCTGGGAAGAGTGTGACGGAAGTGGCTAGCATGCCAGATCAGACTGCTGTCTTGAAGCTAACTCTTGTGGGGGAAATTTAAGGATTCTGCTTTCCCTTCTTATGGCCCTCTATCTCTAAAGCAGGGGTGGTCTGGGAAAAGCTTCCAGCAGAGGTCTGTGCTCTGCCTTAGCCTTCAAATACAGGAGTGTCCTCTGTAAAGTAGGGTACGTGGCCATTCTAAAGGGTTCCCCACCACCAAGTTCTCTTGGCTTCATCCTATTTCCCTCCCCTTGTTCAGTCCAAAAGAGGAATGAGTCTCCACTGGATTAAGTAAAGGGAAAAGAAGAGTCTATGACTTAGCAAAACCACTGTGGTATGGAACACATAAACTCCCTGGCTGAAGATTCTTGTAGCAAGGCAGTCGCTCAATTCTCCCCCTTCTCTTCCAGCACTCCTAAAACTACAAGTTAGCAGTGTTTGTTAGAAGAGAAAGGAAAGGGTTCAGTGTTTTTTCCCCATGCTTCCAGCCTGCAAAATCCCAGATACATACCAGAAGAACAATAAGGTCCAACAGTTTTAGCTCTGCTCCAGAAGATGTTTCCAGGAACATGTGTTTTCTGGAAGTCTACAGCAGAATGTAGCAGAGACAGATCCCATAAGCATCTCTATTTATTACTGACTAGCAAAACACCCGATACATGTCATGGCAATGAGGACTGATAGACAAGAGTTGGTGAATTTGGTTTGGAAGCCAAGCATAACTCACAGACATCATCATGATAACAGAGCCAGCTTTAAAGTTTGATGACCAGGGCCAGCAGTGGGCAACCTGGTGCCTTCCAGACATTTTGGGACTGTAAGTCCCTTTATCCCTTAGTAACAGCCACTGGAGTTATTGTCCCGAACCTCTTGCGTTACACTCCAAACCATCTATCCTAGGGAAGGAGACCAGCTCCTTTCAAGTTGCTTAATGCATCCCACTGGTTGGTCTCTTGAAAACTGGCTTCGAGGGTGAGAGGACTTTCAGCATCCCTGTCATCCTACCCACAGGAGTCTCACATCTGCCCAGCCTGGCCAAATTCTAGTGTCATTATAGCATCTTTTCTTTCTTTCTTGAATTGAAACGTGTTCATCTAAATTCAGCTTTGCCATTTTACTAAAAAATTGTTAAGCTAAAGGTCTGATGCAAAACTGTGTCCTTTCAGTTATTCATCAACAAATTGGCCTAAGGAGTTTAAATATTATATGTGATGTCTTATTTTCACTTTATTTTGTGCCATCACTTAGAGTAAGCCAAATCCAAACAATTGCATTAAAAAAAAAAGCTGGCTTCATCACTAAGTGCCAATGGGACTACTCCAGAGTAAGTGGTGTGTGGCTTCCAGCCAGAGCCCACAATCATTAAACCACTTAGTTGCCTCTAAGAGGAACACTCGGGACTGAGTGGTTTAAGGCCTGCAGCCAAATCGACCAAATTAGCATGTGTAATTCCACTCACTTCAGTAGATCTTGGGTTGATTTATACATAGATAGCTATAAGTGTAAGCAGGCTGGTTTTGTTTTGCTGCTCTGCATGCGCATAATCTCATATTTGGAACTGATACCTAATAGATTTGTGCTACAGATTTCTGAGAATTACAACTTCTTCATCACAGTCATCATTTTTAATACAGTCTCATCACGGACATGCAGATTTGCAAATCATATCTTCCCAAAGGCTCATGTTTCCATTTATTGGTGCTGTGCCAACATTTTATTCTGCATGTTTTACTGTTCTCATTCACTTAGACATTGCTTTCCAAAAAAAATCGTACTAGAAAAGAGGATCCTTATACTTATCTTAGGTCTGAGGTCACTGATGGGGACATCTAGGTGTCCTTCCTCTCATCTCTCTGTCCACCTGGGCTTCCATGGCTTCCCACATTTCATGCCCAAAGGGAAAGCTCCTCCCATGGGGTCTTTTCAGGACAGGGAGAGTGGGCAGCTGGAGATGCTGCAGGAGGACAAAGAAATAGAAAAATAAAGCATGCACACAACATCTTTGGCCATCTCACGATAAGGTAAGGTAAGCTCAAAGACAAAGAAATCCAAAGAAATCTAAAAGAAATCCAAAGTGCCCTGACAATAAGGCAGAAAGCTGAGAACCTTCTCACTGGGGAAGGGGACAAAAAAATCTTGGAAGATGGGGAGACAGATTTGGGCACAGCACAACATTTATGAAATGTATTTCGTGTATATGATCACAGGAATCATTACAATTGTGTTTTAAGATGGACTAGAACTACTATTTCAGATGACAGCTGGAGGCTGTGTGAAGCATGGCTTCATTGTGTGTTTCGTGTAGCCCTAGACATCTGCAGGGTAAAGACATCATGTCCAAACTCCTAAAGGGAGAGCTGCATTTTAGCCAAACTTAAGTACTTCTGAATCCCAGTGAAGTCAATGGAAGTTAAGTCAAAGCACAAGTGATGCTGGCTGCAAACCTCATTTTACATTTCTGATATTTTTAGAAGTCATAGCAAGTTCTATTCTACTGCAAAGCTGCAATTTGTTAATTAAGACAGAAATAGCACAATTAGCCAATTCCTCATGGATGTTTAGAAAAGGACAATTAACTCACCATCAGAACAAAGACTAACCTAAGTCACAACCTTTGACTGGCATTCAGGATCACTACTGAATTATTTAGCGCCTGTGGCAGAGTACAGTGGTTAGAGTGTGGGACTGGGGACCCAGGAGATCCACATTCTAGTTCCCATGGAGCTCCCTGGGTGACTTTGGGCCAGTCATTCTCTCTCAGCCTAACCTACCTCACAGGGTTGTTGTTGTGAGGATAAAATGGAGATATATCAGCCACCTTCAGTTCTTCACAAAAGGAAAAAAAGTGAGGATATAAATGCAGTGTAATAAACAGCCTGTCAGCCAACAATTTAGCCTATACCCACACACAGACACTTCAGTAGAAGACTCTCACCTGCATGTTGTTTCTGCAGCCCATCTTTCTCCTTCCTTAGACCTTCCTGTCCCTCTTTTCCCCAGATCACACTCTGGCATTAGGCGCTCTCACAATATGGAGGAGTGGACAGGCTGCGCCTTCCAACTCTGGGAAGGAGCCAGGTGGTCCATGGCAATGCCCAGTCACAGGCTACCTTGTTCCTCAGAGACTCAGAAGAGCTGGAGGGGTCCTTGGAGGACATGGAGACCAATTCCGAGCAGGTGTCTTTGTTGAGGGGACCCCAACTCAGACATATTTTGCAGGGAAAAATCAGGGGATGGAGAGCAGCTGATGGATAATTCGGGTTCGCTCCCTCCTCTTTCACATCAATCTTGCCAGCAGGCTGATGCATGTGATCTCTCCCTCTACCCCCCTCACACAACCGCCTTTCTTCCCGAAACGTGCACTGTTCAGAGAAAAGTTTTGCCACCACACAACTGCCATGCAATAAAATACCAGCATTTTATTTTATTTTTTTATTTAAGGCATTTCTATATAGTTCAATTAGCACAACACTCTCAGAACATTGTACACAATATAATTAAAAATACACCAGATAACAATCAATCTAAAAACAGATTTAAGACAGCCTTGCCTGTCATAAAACATTCATATGACAGTACATTTGACAGGTGTATGCAATCAAACAATGAACAAAGCAAGACAATGCAACATGGACATCTCTCAATTATCTTTGCAATTTGCACCACAACAATTCCTATCTCTTATGGGCCATCCTTATTTTCTAGTCCAGGGGTGCAGAAAGTCATGCCAGATGCCTGCTGGGGATTCCCAGAAGGCCATGCCCCTTTCCCCCAATGACTGAACAGTCAGTGATTTTCCATCTTTTGTGTAGTTTCTTCCCATTTCAAAAGTATAGAACAACTTTCCTAAATCTTCCTTTCTGTTAGCAAGAGCTTTATGTTAAATAATGTTAATACTGGGGAGCTTGAATAGAATGGAAAGACCCTGCTGACAGCTTCTCCTACATTAACTCACCCCATTCTATACCTGCTGAACCACTGTGTGTGATCCTGCCAGAGATGGCTTGTTAAAAGAATTGGCCATGTGCTTTGCTATTCTCCCAGGTCTCACCCACCACCCCACCCACTCTCTAGCATTTAGAGGTCTGTGAGAGGACCATGGCAAATCTAGACAGCATTCTAAAAATCAGAGACATCACCCTGCCAACAAAAGTGCGTATAGTCAAGGCTATGGTTTTCCCAGTTGCAATGTATGGCTGTGAAAGCTGGACCTTAAGGAAGGCTGAGCACTGAAGAATTGAAGTCTCTGAATTGTGGTGCTGGAGAAGACTCCTGCGAGTCCCTTGGACTGCAAGGCGATCAAATCAGTCAATCTTAAAGGAAATCAACACTGACTGCTCTTTAGAAGGCCAGATACTGAAGCTGAAACTCAAATACTTTGGCTACCTAATGAGAAGGAAGGACTCACTGGAGAAGACCCTGATGCTGGGAACAATCGACAGCAAAAGAAGAAGGGGACAGCAGAGGTCAAGGAGGCTGGATGGGGTCGCTGGAAAGGTGGGTGTGGGCTTGGGTGTACTCCGGGGGATGGTGGAGGGCAGAAGAACCTGGAGGAATATTGTCCATGGGGTCCCAAAGAGTCAGGCATGACTTTGCAACTGAACAACAACAAGAAGAAGAGATGACCATGGACTGCATCTTGTCTCTGTGTATATGCTTTAGTCCAAGTCTAGTGTCCACTTCAGTCCAAGTAGAGACATAGGAACACAAAGAGGCGATGTGACAAGCTGCTTTTTCTCCTCCTTCTGAGACCTGCTTTGTACTGCCAGTAATACATATGTTGCAGGACAATTCTGTTTCTTCTAGTGTATCTTGTGCCCAAAGAGTGCACAAACACTCACTTTTCTCTGAAATCAGTGGAGGACAGCTACAGCACAGGAAAGACGTGCAAAAAGAACCGTCCACAATGTGTAATGATAAAGGCAGTGGGAGTCATGCTCTTTGGTGTCAGGGCAGACGTAAAGCAGGAGAACAAGATGTCTTTTAGTCCAAGAGCCAAATTCCATTTTAGGGACACTCTCCGGTCATTAGTGAGTCCTAAGGCAAAAGGAGCATGGCTAAAACAACCCCTCCCCCCAAAAAACCCTGCTTCTCCATCCTATTTTCATTTAAAACTTGTACTACCTGTAGGAGAGAAATTTTAGGAATTTAAGGGATCAGGAAAACAAACTTCAGAAAAGTCAGGAATCCACCTAGACAACAGCAAGTCTATCAATGGAACCCAGAGGACCAGCTTAGGACCCCAGAAGAGTTGGATTTGCTCCCCAGGTCTGAGATCCTGCACCATTAAGACCGCTAACTATGAACTTTAGCTATTATTTATTTATTTAAAACATATATATGCTGCCCAATTGCGCCACAGCACCTCTGGGCAGCTCACAGCCGTAAGATAAAAGTGAAATGAAAACACAATAAAAAGCAGTGACACATTAAAAAAAAAAAGAATAAAATACAAGCAAAAAATACAGAACAAAGGTCTATGGCATTAATTACTTAAAAAAAAAAATAAATAAAAAGGAAGGTCTTTGCCTGGCACCAAAGAAAGTAAGGAAGGTGCCAGGCGAATCTCCTTGTTAAGAAGGTTCAGATTAATGTTCCTGGGCACTAAAAGAACATGCCTGACAGGCATCGCCTGCAGCAGCAGGGCTTCTTTGCCATCTCTGCTCTAGATGTCTGGAAATCATGGAAACGGTTGTTGAAGTGCCTACGGAGCTGATACTCCGCACTTGGGGAAGCTCGACATACGCATAACAGTATCTCAAGAGACCCTTTGGACTGCTGTCCAAGCTATCTGTTGGGGGAATGTTTCCCCCACAAGCAACTGAAGCAAGCTACACAGATACGACCTTTCAAGAGTCACATTTCCTCTCTCTGACAAACACTAGTCTCAGTCCATTTCTCTTGCAAAATGCTCCAGAAGAGCCTCTGAGCATACACAAAGCAGTTTGTTGAACCCAACCTAGCAATTACCTCACCAAATTCTGCTTATGAGCTCATTGCATCCCCACCCTCTGGAACCGGCACGGTAGAAGCAAGCACAGCTCTCTTCCATGCACTTCTCATCCCACTGAGCCTCTCACCTTTGGTGACACCTGGCCACAGGAGACAGCTCTGAGGGGAGGGGCTGACCCCTGTTTGAGCATTTCCCCAGCCTCAGTGGCTCCTCCACTAGCTGTACCTCCATACCATTCCCAGGATCTGTCTGACCTGCCTGAGCTAATCACCTGTGCCTCCTCCTCCTGCTGTATCCCTGCTGTATCCCTCCTCCTGCTGTATCCCAGGACCATGAGCAAAGACCAGCTCCTCAGACCCACCCAAATATTCATCACCTGGCTCAGCAAAAGTGGTGTGACTAGTGTCACATGGGAATGCCTGCCCAACCCCGCCATCACGCTGGCTCTCAACACGACCCACAATGGTGGGGCACAAGGCCATGCGCCACCACAACTGGTCTCACATGTTCTTTCAACACATGGGTGGAAGTTTCGTGTAAACCATCAACTGGCTCTCTCTTGATCGAGAACAGAAGAACAAAGAGAAATCCTTACTCCAGTCAGATTCAGCTCAGTCCAGTGCCACTTAATGACTGAATATACAATAACTCAGTCCACACAACAGGGCTAGAAATGTGTCCCTATTTTTGTCTGGGATGGAGATTTATATTGCCCCATTTTATGTTCATTGTGAGACCTTTGACCCAGTTCTATATTATGTCGATTTTATATACAGCAATTGGAACACTACTTACGCTCAATTTATTGCTTCAATAGATGAGGGGAAAAGAAGAGTCTAGCCTTTCCATGTATTCTTAAAGTTTCCTATGTAAGACACTGAGAAGGCCTTCTAAGAAAAACCCAGATATGAGTTTGAGACATGGGCTGATAAGCAGAGAACTAGACGGGCCAGTGGTCCAGCCAGGTATAAAGAGCCTTCTTTATCTTGGACATTTAGCAGCCTTGCATCTTCTAATTTCCATCTCAAAGATGAACAACCATGGTATGGACTTCAAAACAGAGATGTATATGAAGTGTAATTTATTATATCAGTTTTTCCTGTGATCAAGGGAATAGTGTATAGAAAACAGGTCAAAGGGACAGTTGCTGTTAATATACGATTGATGAAATCCTTGAACACATATTGATCCACCTTTATTACATTTTAAACCTTCATCTCTGAACATTTCCCAATAATCCAATAAGTATAACAAATATAATTTGCTGTTCTCAGTCATGGGAAGTACTCTTTGCCCCTGTAAAATTCAGCATATAAGTACAGTTTACTTCTAGAAAATAAACAGAGAGAGAGAGAGAGAGGATATTAACTTTGTTCTTTTTTTGCATTCATTTCGTATTTCATGGCTTTGTTGACATTATCTGTACTAACACATTTAAGTTATCCATGAAGATAGGATTGGTACCTTTTAACCTGGCAAATTATGAATCATCTTTTGTGTCTTACTGCATTTTCAGCAAAACCTTTCATGCTAGCACTATTGAGTTTAAGCTATTTTACCACAGCACTTCAGTGACTGTACTCTTTCTGTTAGCAGCAAATACTGTTTTATCATTTCAGGAAAGCATTTGATGGTATACTAAATCATTGTTTATAAAGTCAAGCCCATTGTCTGTTTTATACCTGAACTTATGTCAGATCAGAAACCATGGTTTGCAACATTCTGCCATCTTCTGCCAAACCGCAGTTTGAAACTGGTTTGCAAAGTTATTGTTTACATATGGAGCGATATTCTCCCATCTGGCAACACTGCAACAAAATGACATGAGGCTGATCAGACGTAGTGATTGAGTTGCCATCTGTGATTGGCATGCAAAATATACTGTTATTCACTGCGATTATGTTTCTTAAGAGAGAGAACCCCCCCATCCTACCCCACCCCCACACACAATTAACCAAGAAAAAAATCTATAAACAATCTGAAATTGTGTCAAGTTTTTGCAGAGATCTATAAGAAACTTTCCTGATGGAATAAATTGTTGCTACAAATTAAGCCTACTTAATATTGTTAGATATCTACTCCTAAAACAAAACAAAACAAAACAAAACCTTCCCTGCCTTATTCATAAGCCTGAGTAAAAAGAAAAGGCCAAGTTAACTGTCAGGCTTTAGTGTGGGTTTTTTTTTTTTTTTTTTTGTAATTTTTCCTCAGAGCTGCAGAATTTCTCAAGTAATCTAGTCCAGAGGGGGAACCGAAGATAGCTGGCTGCCGAGGAGGCTCCTGTTCCGCACAACCTGAGGCAAAGCAGGCCGTGACCCAGCAAGGTCACCATTTTTGTCAGAAATTCTTAGAAAATCTGCTTTTTGTTGAAACTGGGCCCTGTTATCCAAATCCAAGCTCCATAAAATAATCCATAAACAAGAAACCTGGACTCTGGAAAAACAACAAGACTACTACATAGGTGGCCCTATACATGTTTGCACAGAAGCAAGTTCCATGAAATTCAATGGGATTTGCTCCCAGGTAAAACTGTATAGGACCATAGCTTTTTTTGTATCTATTTTTGAATCACCTTTCAGCCTACATAAAACCCCCATAAGCAAATTACTTAAAATGTGGGAGAGTTTCAAATGTATAAGAACATTTGTGAACCACCATCCAGGGCAGAATTAAGAGGAGAAAGGCATCTTAAAAGCATTTTTAAAGCAATGGAAAATGAAAAGGTTTTAACACCACACCTACAACTAGAGCAAGCTGCAGCCCATCTAACCTCCATTTTGTAGGCATTCCAGTGGAGGGGTGCCTGCCACAGAAAAAGCCATCTCTCATGGACCGGCAGAAGTATACCCAAAGATAATCTGGAGGCTGTTTCATGTGTGGGGAGGCGGCAGTTCACATAAACTGGACTCAATCATTTCACGCATCGTATGCAATCACCAACACTCTCCATTGTGTCCAGAAACAGACTGACAGCCAGTACTATTGACGTGAGGCAGTCACATTGTATGATGAGATGAGACAAATCGAATCATAAAACTGGAAGGGACTTAGAAGGTCCATTCGGTCCAACCCCTGCTAACAGGACACTAGTCCCCGCTCCAAATACTAACCAGGCCTGGCCCTACTCATCCCCAGTAATTCGCACTAGTTGCACTTTCCAAAAGTCCTTCAAGGGTTCCCCTATTCTGAGCATGTTACAATACTAACTGAGAGGTGATTAAGGCATGCATCACTGTGGTCACAACTCTCTTCTTCAGGAAGCAGGGAAACTAGGACATCAATCAAACCTGGACTAAGGTTCTCCCAGCTAGGGGAGCTAGCCAACCTTCCAGGAACAATGTTGGGCCCCAAAGCCCCCAGGCTTGGCCCTGATCCTTCAGAAGGAATGCCCCCCACATGCAAAACAAGCTATAACCCCAATCCCAGGTGAGGGCACCTTTCCCTTATTGGGATTGTGCCTCAAATCATAACCCCACGTCCATTTAGGTCTGCATCCAGGCAGTAGCTCAGGTTTTCCTTAGCCTCCCTGGCATCGGTTGCTAAAAAGAGACAGAGATAGTGTTGGCCACAACGTAGGGATGAGACCCAACCCAATGGGGGCAAGGCACCGGCTTGCTCACAAGGAGATCAGTTTGGACTCACTCAGAGAAAATGATCTTGCTCGCAAGCCGCCACACGGAAAATTCCACGAAAGACTGAGGCCACAAATGCTGAACCGTGACTCCACGGGGGTATACTGTACTGTTCGTCAATTGCCATGAAGGGCCTCCACAGAGCTGAAAGGAGCTCACTGCCCAGTGCGTTTTGGCAAACTGCAATGAGGGAAAAGGTAGCACCTGTTCCCTTGGCATATTAGCATCCCTGACAAATGCTGCAGAACTGCCTTCTCAAAGCTGCTTTCCAGAGGTTGCAAAACCTAAGGAGTAAGGACGGATTCCAAGAAGTCACACTGCAGGATTCAGTTCAATTGTAAACAAAAGCAAATGCGTTCTAGCAGCTTCCCTTTGCTACCATATCAAGGAGATACAGACCCTAGAGTTCTTTGTGTCTGTAACCCTTTCTCTGAAAGTACAAGCAGTAATCTTGTCTCTGTGTGTTTTCTTTCTTTCTTTCTTTCTTTCTTTCTTTCTTTCTTTCTTTCTTTCTTTCTTTCTTTCTCTCTCTCTCTCAGGGAATCCTCCAACCTACCTTCCAGCCAACCATAGAGAGGGAAACACAGGAACTCATTATCACAGTTCAGCTTTAGAGATTTACATTAGAAACAGGGAGCCTTTCTTCAGCACCGCATATATGGTGAGCAATATGTTAAGAGTAGAATGGAATTTATTCCCCAGATAAGTCATTTATTTCACTCCTCAAAGGGGAAAAAAATCCAATATCCTCAGATCAGATGCATATTGAAGCTCGACGGAAAGGGAATAAAACCCGAGACTTAGGCTGGATTAATGTGCTTAAATTGGACAGTCGCCATCTGTGTGCTCCGTGGTGCTTGGTTTGTACATAGTGCTAAGAGGGTGCAATGCCAGAGTTTAGGGTGTGTGGGTTTTTCTCCTGGAGTATCGCCTGGGAATTATTTACCTAGCAAATTATTTATGAGCTCCTTATGTTTGTTGTCATGTCAAAGCTTCTATTGTTTTGCCATTTAAGGCTTTTGTCAATGATGAATTCTTGGAGTTGAGAAATAAAAAGCTGAAACTCCATCTTGCATGTAGACTTGCCTAACAGTATCCCAACAGCTCTTTTGAAATTGAGAAAACACTGCAGGAATGGCTGATTGGGTGATCAAAGAAGGCTTGGTGGTGGAGGGAGGATGCTTAACACTTTTTCCACCCACTATTTCTTCAGATCGCACCAAATGCTTCTCCATTCTCAGTCCAGGGTGGGGGGAAATTAATTCTGTGTACATTTTAATGTGAGCATACATATTCTTGCACTTTTGAACCACTGTGCATGCTTTTGCAATGAAGCTAACCAACCAAGAAATGCAGACAAAGATGTGTATATTAGGAGAAAGGGCATAAAAATACATATATTCATGAAGATAACATTTGAAAATGCATTATACTATGAAAATTGCTTGCAAAAATTGCTTACAAAAATATGTACATAGAAATATTGATATCGGGCACATTAGGTGAAATTGCATTAAAATGCATGTATTGCACCCAAAAATCCATACACGTTTTCATGCAAACTTGAGGGAGGGGGGCTTTTTCAAGGTTTAAGCTGAACTACATATAAATTTGGAACACTTCTCAAACTTTGAGACAAAGCAAACTTGCAATTGGAAAAATGAGGGAAACAGAAAGTGAAAGATTCATATATCTCAAAATTAACATGGAGCTACTCTGCCTCTGCAGGGATCCAGATGTGTATTTAAAGAAGCAGATGTGATTTCCAGTTATCTCTTTTGATAACATTTGGGGGCCTTTGGAGTGCCAAACTAGGAATACCAGCACAAAAATGATTGGTGAGGGAAAGGAGAACAGCTACTTTGTCTACTGCTGAAGTCTGAAGGAAGAAGAAAAGAACATAAAAAGAGTTATGCTAAATCACAATTAAAGTCCACCTGGTCCAGCATTCTGTTCACACAAAGAGCTGCCCAGGAAAAACCCACAAGCAGGACATGAGTGCATTGGAACACTCCTGATTATATTCACCAGCTGCTGGTGTGTAGGCACACTGCCTCAGATGCGGGAAATTATTTATAAAAGTCGACATTGTCCATGAATGTCGCCAAATTCTTGTAAAGCCATCCAAACTGGTGGCCATTGCTTAAGCACGTATGGATTTTGTTAAATCCGTACTGTCTGGGTTTTGAGGATTGTCAAGCATGTTTTGTTCCAGCTTCCATTCACTGACAATACTGAATTTCTCTTATGGGAATTCTGTTCTACATGTGCTAATTTTCATGTGTGCTAATTCACATAAGCAAGAATGTACCCAAATTTGCATATGTAAATGTTCATGAGCACTAATGTGCATTAGTTGATGTTAATTTGCAAAAATCTCCCCAAAAGTGGGGGGGGGGGACACCTGAAACATACAAATCCCCGAAATCTACATTTGCATATTTTAGTCTATGGGTGAGTATGCACATTTTTGGTCAAAATGTTTGAGAGAAACATGTTTGCATACTATTCTGGAAAGTAAAAAACACTCTGCAACTCTGGAGTATCTGCATGACTAAGAAAAAGCTGTGGTTTGGATTCATAGAAATCCAATCTGTTCCAGAATTCTCCCACATCCCTCCCCTCACTACATCTTGTGGAAATGAATCCCACAGTTTAATTGTGCTCTGAGTGAAGATATTCTTCATGTTCTACCAATCAGCTTCATGGGATGTCCCTTGGTTTTATTATTATGGAACAGAGAAAAATGTCTCCCTCTCCACTCTCTCCACACCTTACATACTTTTGTACACCTCTGTATCTCTGTTTACTCACCTTTTTAATAAACTAAACAGACTTGGATGGCGTGATCTTTCATCAAAGGGGTTAGGGTTAGGGTTATCATTATGAACAAGGTCAAAGACACTGGCTCCTGTGGAAGTCCACTGGTATATTCCCTAATGGGAGAATTTACCATTTATTCCTACTCTCTATTTTCTGTTTTTTAACCATAAGAGGATATCTCCTCTTATCCCATCATTGCTATGTTTGCTCAGGATTCCTAGGTGAGAAATTCTGTCAAAAGCCTTTTGGAAGTCCATGTAAACAATGCCAGCTGAATCGGTCCTGTCCACATGTTTACAAATGATCACAAAGAACTCTTAAAGTTCAGTAAAGCAGGACTTACTTTTCTGGAAGCCATGCTGATTCTTTCTCAGTAGGGCTTGTCCTTCCCCTGTAAGGAAAAGGAGAAACTTTATTATTACACTGTTATTTATTCCTTTTGCAAAAACCCAAAGGCAGCTTACCAAAGCTTTCTTCTTTTCATTTTAATTTCACAGCAACACTATGAGGTACGTTAGGTTGACAATGACTGGTTCAAAGATAACCAGTGAACTTCACTGCCAAGAAGAGACTAGACCCTGGATCTCCCAAGTCCCAGATCAGTGCTCTAACCACTACACCACACTGACTCCCCATGATTCATTATTTATTTATTTATTTATAGCATTTTTATGCCACTCCCATCGCAGAAAGCCTCGGGGCGGCTTACAAAGAAAAGATACCTTACATTATCCACATCTAGCAAGTCAATCTTATGAACCAGAAGCTTTAGCAGCAATGGATATTGGCAATATTTTAATATATGTGGTTTAACATATTAATGGAATCCTGTATATGCCTACATAGAAGTCCCATTGAGTTTAATGACCCTTACTCCTTGCTAGGTGGGAAGATGAGCACAGCCTTAGTTACGTGTTCCTTAGTTTCTTTGGCATGATTTGATCATGTTATGTAATGCTATGTAATAGTTATGAGCTGAAGAAAGAGTTGTAAACAATAATGTAAATATTTGACCACCACCAAATTCTATTTTTAAAGATAGAAACAAATATATCTCTAAGGAAGGGAACAAGAATGTGTAAGGGAAAATGAATGTAAAAGGAAAACTGAATGGGAGGTAATGCTGAGCAGAGAAGGGCCAGAGTTTAGTTGTGAATTCCCCACACTAGCAGTGTCTATCTCTACAAACAATTTACTGCTGTTTGCTGCTCTTCTGAAGCGTTACATTGCATTGTGTTGCGTTGCTTTGCTTTTCAAGGTTTCACTTTAATTTAAAGATGACTGTAAAATGTAGTAATAACATTTTAGCTGCCCATTTTAGCTATAAACATAGACACATAGAAACAGCGCGAGTCAGAAGGGACCTCCCAGGCCATCTAGTCTGACCCCCGGCTCCAGCCAGCTCCGCTCATGACATGCCCACCATGCACATGTCCAGCCTATCTTTGAACACCCTCACCAATGGGGCCGCAACAACCTCTCATGGAAGCCGATTCCACACCCTCAGGGTCCTATATAAGTTGCCTTGGGGACCTGTTTGGGCTGAAAGGTGACTCACAAATTTATAAATATTTGGAATCCTGTGAAGGAGTGTGGTGGAGGCAGGCAGAAAGCTTTGAATTGGAGAAATAATGGGTGAACTAAGGGGGAAGCACTCTGTCTTCTGCCTTGTTCCTATTCCAAATTACCCCTTCAGAAGTTGTTTTTCCATAGGAAAAGCAGCTGTCAGGCTTTTGTTCCATGTATGTACTGTATGTCTTTCCACTCCTACTTCCACGGACATCTGCTTAGGATTGCAGCTTTAGAGCACCGTCCAGAGTGAATTAAGCAACAACAGATTAAAACCAGCTTTCAGACACATCATGTTGTCAGGGAAAAGGAAGCGATTTCCATAGGATTGCAAAAGTCATACCTAGGTTCAAAAGATATACTCAGGATTATATGACAGAAGGGCAGTGTTCTTTGAAAAGCATTTCTCGTGGGTCTTTTGGAGCTTATGCCCACTGAAGCAATGGTATCCCACAGGTCAATCGCTCAGCCATCTATTTGCAAAAAGATAGTGTGCTTTGCATGCATAGCTTCCATGTAGCCTGAAGTGCCTGATCCTGCCTCATCTTGGAAGCTAAGCAGGGGCAGGCCTGGGCAGAAGTGGGATGGGTGACTTGAGTGTATGATTCTATGATTATTGCTGTCAACTGCCTAGAGAGCTTTGGCTATGGGCAGTATAAAAAATGTAATAATAATAGGACATAGCAACCATTTTTTGAGTTGCAGAGCCAGATAGTCAACCAGAGATGGACCCGACCACGTGTCAGAAATGCAAAGGAGCACTACTTCTCCTGTCCTCCCTCTCATACTACATGGACTTCCAGCATCCATGGTAGTGACTGAGTGATTGGCAGAATTCTGGGCAGAGCTGAGATGGCTAAGGTGTGAAATAAAAGGCCAGAGAGGAAAATGGTAGAGGAAGGCAAGGACTTCCTCCTGCACATGTGGCCACTTGCAAAGAGGTCAGCAGGATATAGGGAGATGCTAATTGAGATAGTGACCAGGAGATCTGTGTAGTTCGCTCAACCTGCTATGCAGGTGCTGCTTACTTGCTTATTTATTTATTAATATGCCATCTTTTGCCGCAGCCTCAGGACGGCTTACAAAAATATCAATATAAATAACAATAATGGGCTACTTTGACACCCAGCTCTTCCATCGGAAGCTTCTTTGTCTTTA
Organism: Varanus komodoensis; assembly: GCF_004798865.1. Lineage (NCBI taxonomy): Eukaryota > Metazoa > Chordata > Lepidosauria > Squamata > Varanidae > Varanus > Varanus komodoensis. The sequence goes on from NW_025335761.1 coordinate 50,100,668, forward strand.
ATCTGAATTTGGCCTCCATGGCCTTTCAAGGGGAAGATGTCTTCTAGCATCCCTTCAAACAGAGGACTTTCCTCTGCAAATGAGGACACATGACCAGCATACTTGCTGCATCTATAGAAGGACAACCAGCTGAGGAAATCTATGGCATGAAAGAGATAAAGCAGAAGACAGAACAGCTGGATGGAGGCAATGGGACAGGCAAGGGCCTTGCTGATTCAGTCTCACTTTTTGCACAAAGTATTCTGAGGTTGGGGAAAGCTTGCTCTTTCTTGACAGGTTTGCAGGTGGCCGCACAATGTAAGTAGATCTCCTGCTCCTTTTTCCTCAGTCTAAGCCCTATAGAGGCATCTAACCTTTCTAGAAAAGGCACACTGGACCCAGCTTAGAAAGTATTTTTCCTTGGTGAGTCAAACAAGAAACCCTCCCATTAAATTCAATGGGGTATGCAGTGGTACCTTGGCTCACCAACTCAATCCATTCCAAGACTCTGATCACAACCCAAATTGGTCATGAGCCAAGTCAGATTTCCCCATAAGGTTCAATGTAAATAAGGTTAATCTATTCTGTAAATGTTTTTTTTAAATCACAAAAAATTGATGCAAAGTGACGAAGAACAACAAAGATCGCAACCATCCCCCCCCCCCACCCCAAGCATGGCCATCTCCTCCACCCTCGATCACGACCGCGATCATCACCCAATGTGGAGTTCATGACCTAAGACAATTTTTTTCTGAAATTTCTGTTCACAACCCGATTGGGTCATGAACTGAGGCGTTTGTGAGCAGAGGTAGCACTGTAGATAAAAATGCCTAACATTTGCTTTATTTGTATCCTAATCTATTACAGTCCCTTCTGCCAGACTGTTGCTTCCCATACTATAATCCAGTATCCATCTTCTCCTCTCCAGAGTTTTGCCCCTGAATTGGAGAGACGCCCCACAATGATCAAGTGAGGGTGTCAAACTCTTTGCTTTCATCATTTTAAGATTGGCATTTCACATAGTTTTAATAGAGTTATATCATTCTTAATTACACATCCCTTCTGCAATATTTTTACCATAAATATACTCCTGGCATAGTCACTGTACCTTAAAATTCCTTCCTTGCTAAATATGGATGCCCCTAATTTATTTTCATGCAAACAGCCAAGTCAGATTTAATCAAATGTCTTAGCAGCATGCATAATGACATCATTTCCCTTAGGGATGGTCGGGGAAAATGACCTTCCATTTTACGAAAGAAGAGGATTAATTTTTATTGTCTGCCCAAGTTAATGTGTGTTTAGACATAAAGGGCCCATCAATACGACGGCGTGTGGAGTGATTTTATTTGCAGTAGTTTCTAAAAGAACATTTCTCCCCAATTCATTTTTATAAATCACTTTAAATGTCTTACTGATCTTTAATTGGGAGTGACACCTAATCTTTCTAGTTTGGGGATTTCCCAGTTAGGTTTGGCCCAGACAGCTCAGATTTCATGGCTGCAGAATGCCATCTCAGCCTGGTTTCCTGTCGGTACTTACCACGTGGGCCTGGAACATACAGTCGGGGCCTGGCTTGCCATGCAGAACAGGCTTTGAGAGAAGAGTCACCCTTCCTTCTTTTAGTCCTGTATCGCTGGCAAGGCTTCCTTTCTTTGGTTGTGCAGGCATTACTTTTGGGCTGGTTGTGCAGGCATTACTTTTGGGCGAGTACATTCTAGGAATGATATTACATTTAACCTGATGCTAGCCACCCTGGACATCTTTTGCATTACAAAGACGAGACGCTTCCAAGCCAGACTATGGGTCCATCAAGCTCAGTGTTACTCTGACTACCTAAGGCTTCCCACAGGAGCCATATCCTGGCTGCCAGGTTTTGAACCTAGAGCCATTCCCATGCAAAGCCTTCACTCCACCCCTGAGAAGCTATTTGTCATCTTTCTACCAGCTATCCTAGGATGCCCCAGTGTAAAAATACCTGCCTTTTTACAGAGAATATTTCAGGTCAAAAGTGAGCATACAAAGGAGGAAAGAGAGTCCTAATTCCTGAGATGTACAGAACCCTTGTGATGAGCACATATGGTGGTCCCCAGGGGTTCTGAACAGTTTGGAGAGATGGCCTGGGGCTGAGAATTCATGAAATACCTTGGGAATCTCTGTGGCACTCCATAGTATTTCAGCAAGAAGCTGGGGATCTGTGCTGAAATTAATTTTCTATGGTATTGCACCTGTGTTTAATTTTTGAACTTTATTTTAAACTGTATTTAATATTTAAACTATAGTAATTATTCCTAAATTTGCACTTATATACCTGTAAATGAGACTGTGCAAATGTTACACAATTCCATGCCTCCCTGTGCCCTTCATTGCAAGGGGATGATGCATTTCCTCTTGTTTTGGCAATGCATAAATAACCAAATCTAAGCCAGGTCAAATTGTATATTATATTGATTGGGTAGCACATAACTGAGGCTGGTCTTTTTTCAGGTTTTCTTGTACTATAGAGTCAGTGTGCTTGGCCCCAATTCAGACTGAAAATGGTGCACTCTGGGAGAGCAGGAATACCCTTTGGTCCGTATTTGGTTCCCAAAATTCATCCTCCCATAGGATTAAAAGGAGAGAAGACTCCAATGAAGAGCTTCCTTCTTCTTTTTTAATTCCTGCACAGCAGAATTTTGAGTATCAGATAGATCTGGAAAAGGTTTGATCCACTTCTCCAACTGATCCTGATCTGTACTGCACACATTTACTCTAAAGTAATATTTATATGCAACTAAATGTTATGCAATTACCATAGTGGTTGGAGTCATGCAACAGAGTGAACAACCCTGCACTGTTTCCACGGCACATGGTTTTTGCCCAAACTTACCAGTCAAACAATCATTTAGTTTCCAAAATAACATGGTTCCAAAGCCCCCACTCTATTTTCCCAGCTACACTATGATTCCCAGCAGCACCTGTAAACAAAATCTCCATCCGTTCCCTGCTCTTAATTATGGATCTATCAATATTAATCAAACAAATTAGGTGAATTTTATTAAGAACCCAAGAAGTCAGGATTTCGATTCAGCTCTGGTTTCCTTTTCATTTTCCTCAAGGAACACTGCTCTCAACTGCATGGTATTTAAGAAGTCCAGGGTAGAATTTGCATACATTTGTATCCTGGGCTCATAGATTTTGTTTCATGGTTCAGAAAATGTTCAGTGACTGTCCACCAGACAAAGCTTTAAGCACAGTGAATATGCAGACACAAATAGCCACAAACACCTGTAAGGAATAATAGGATGGGAACGATACACGTTTATACAAAAGGATAACCAACACATCATAATGGAATCTTCATTTCTATGGACTTCTAAAGATAGGAAGGTCAGAGTAGTAGAACATCTAATATAGTGGGGAATGTTCTTGCCATAACAGGGAAGATAGACTGTATGACAATTGTTATTTTCTACCTCCCACTTCTATGAATGTCTGATAACCAGAGCGGTTACGTGTTTCACATTTTGATTAAGAGTCAACAGCTGGATTTGCTGCCTAGAATATGTATGAACGTGAGAGGATGGTGATGTCAAATTTAGAAGTTCAAGAACATATATATTGAAAATCATGGATCAGCTGCACAGCAATTACACAGGCTTCAGGGTCTCCTTATTTGTCTGTCCCTTCCCATGCCTTCGGCTCCAAATGAGCACTGACAAACAGAAACATTTTACAATAACATTATAACATGCATATCTATTTTTCCCATCTGTGTGCAACTGTCCGTCTTCCAGCTAGCCACCGACAGAACTAAAATCCCGCATTCTAGAGGGCTGATCGAAGCACAAGCAGCCATGGTTCAAATTGGCTCACTGGGGGAATATGGATTATTACAAGCACCAAAGCAAGCAACTATCACTCTCCTTCCATTTGCTCCACAGTACGTGCGGGTTCTCCAATCCAGATTGGAGCCCTGCTGTGGGGTTTGGGGGCTTTAACGTTTGGCCTTTCAGAGAGGTGGAGTTAGAGGAGGGCCCACTAGGGCATGAGCCCTGAATCTTCCAGCTGGAGTCCTGAACACTTGGGGGGGCCCTCTGCCCCACCACCCTGTTGTCCATGGGCATTTGCTGAAATGGAGGTAAAGGGGCCCCTTATGATCTCTGCTGCATTTGTTTCCCCAGGATTAGCTGGCAAATTGCCCACATGCACCCTGCGGCCCCCCCCGCCATTTCTCTGCCTGGGGGTTTGTTTTCAGGAAATCAAGTGCTTGCCTCTCCACTGTCCATATTCCCTGTTTTACACAGAGGGGCATCCTGAGGGGACAGGATCCTACACACACATATCAGAGAATGAGAAAGACAATGCAAACTTAAACCTTTATCTTTTCAGCAGCTTGCACTACCCTACAACACACACTAGGGTCACAATCCTCAGCAATCCAAAGTCAATGCTGTCGTAGCATCAGTTCTCATAGCTAGTTTGTTTTCTTCAGGCAAGGAGGGTCCAGCAAAGTTTGCAAGGCTCACGGGGCAAGTTTGCAAGGTTTCTATCCCATCCTGAGGAATAGAAGAAGCGTTAATGTAACTGTGAGAATATTGTTTATTTCATTCATTCATTCATTCATTCATTTTTATACTGCCCAATAGCTGAGGCTCTCTGAGTGGTTAACCAAAGTTAAAATTAAACAAAATTTTAAAAGACACACACGCACTAATTAAAAAGAATAAAACCAATAGCTATTACTCAGTTTAGAAGCATAGCAGCATTACAGAATAAACTGGAATATAGAAAAACAAAGTTAAAAAGTTAGATTTATAAAATGCTGAGGAAAGTAAAAAGCCTTCACCTGGCACCAAAAAGACTGTAAAGGCATACCTCTTGGGGGAACTCATTCCAACACGGGGGAGCCACAACCAAAAAGGCCCTCCTGCAGGTAGCCACCAACCTCAATTCCTTTGGAATTGAAAGAAGCCCCCACCCCCAAGATGACATCAGGTTCCAAGTAAGTATATATGGGAGGAGGCAATCCTTCAGATTTTTGCCTCTTTCTGACAACAAACCTGCCCTTGGCATTGAGTGTACACTAAGCAGGCCTTGTAGGCCTCTAACAAGGACCCCCTGTTGCTGCCAAGCAGCCCTCACTGGTGGGAATCCTGTACCTCTGAAATAAATTGGGGGGAAATTTTCTGGGTGACTCAGCAGGACTCCTCTGTGCAGGAACCTGGGCAAATCAGGTTCAAGAACCAATGTGGCAGAGAGGTGAGAGTGTTAGACAGGGGCTGCAGAGCTCCCGCTGCCAGTCCGCACTTGGCCATGAAGCTCACTGATGGATCTGGGGCCAGTCACTGACTCTCAGCCAGACCTACCTCAAACGGTTGTTGCAAGGAAATGGAGGGAAGGAGAAGGACCATGTAAGCACCTCCCTGCCAGAAAAAAGGCGGCATGTAGATAGGATAAATCATCATCACACAGACAAATACCTGGACGACATATGGCCGCGGCCTTTTTCTAGGCCAGCTTTCCAATCTAATTCAATGGCAAGTACATATGACCAGTGGAAACACCTTAATCCAGGTATCGTCTCCCACCAGCTCCTCCATCGGAAGCAGCTTTGCAGTGCATCCATTGACCCACCCAATCTTAGCCATGAAACAAAGGTTTTCCTTCTGCACCATCCAAGAGCCACGTTTTGAATCCTTGGCTTGACCCAAGCCAAGCATGTCTAAAGCATTGCCCCTTCAGTCTCTTTCCACATCATTGCCCAGGTGCCCACAATGTGAGTTTGCCAGATTTGGGGTACACAGATCTTCCATTGTGTTGGCTGGCAATTGTGCTGGAGGCTTCCGGACACACAAGCCTTTCTGCTCCTAGCGTTCAGGGCCAGACACATGTTCCCGGGCCCAGCGTGTCTGTCTTTGCATGGGCTACAAGTGTTGCCTTTTTTGCTCAGATGGGACCTTCGCATGCTGCATTAAGGCAACTTCCACCTTGGTGGTTCTTGGCAGGTTGCCTGAAGTGTTTGGGGGATGCGGGCAGGGTTCTGTTCTATGTGCAGAAGACTGGCGTTGTGGATCCTTGTGGGACAACCCTCTTATATCCCCAGAGTGGGATGCCTCATGGTGGGAGGAAGAAGGTGTCAGGGTTCAGCCATTTGGGACCAAGTCATGGTCCCTTTGCCCAGATGTTGCTGACTCCCAAACCAGGTAGCTTCTCCCCCAACCTTTGCTTCCAGCCAGCTGCACAATTTGGATGACTGTGGATACCTTACCCCATTATGGGTCCCTGTTATCTCTCTCTTCCCCACAAATCATAAGACTTCCACCCTTACCATCCAATTTCATTTCATTCAGTGTGGGGAGACTCATCCAGGGATGTTGAACCTCAGTTCCAAAATCCAACCTGCACTGGGTCCTAATCTGGCTCTCTGGGACTGCTCAGAAAGCCATGCCTCCTTTTACTGGCCCACTGTCTTCTCCTATTCATCATTTAGGGTCTTCCCAGCTTTTGCACAGCATCTCCCTTTCTAAAATTTTCTCCTGTGGCTCAATTACTAGCAATAAAAACTTCAAGTGAAAATATGCTGAAATTTTTGGTATTTCTGGTAAACCATAGAGTTGGAAGAGGCCATTTAGACTATCAATTCCATCCTCCTGCTCAATACAGGAATCCAGTTTCAAGCAGACATGGCAAATATCTATCCAGCATTTCTGACCTTCTCCTTTTCACCTTAAGCCTTCCACTCTGACTCACCTGGAATACAATCCCTGAGAATTGTGTTCTGTCCTTGTGTTGAAACAGATTCAGCATTCCTGGGCTAGGACAAGGAGATCTGCTGTGGGATGCAGTGCCTCCTGCTATTCAAGCTGCCTTTTAAATGTAAGTTCACACATGAGTTTGCAAAGGACATGCACTAACACCACACAACGTACGCTTTGAAACTTTACATTCCTAGGCAGTTATTTAGTTGTCAGAAAAACAACACAACTGTAAGATACAAAGAGCTTCATCCTGGTATTGAGTGGGAGCTAATGGTCTTCTATGCACGTGGACCTCTGCTAAGCATTAAATTTCTCTAGCAAGGTAAGAAACCTTGAAAAGCTCGTTTTCTTCATTGATTGCCATTCTGTGGGAAACAGGGAGCCTCGTTAGGTCATTAAGTAGCAATTTATAATTAACTTATTCAAGTGTCTGTGAAGGATGCGGTAAAGCCAAGGACGGAGTTTGTTCTTCCACCCACATGTTCTCATAAAAGATAGCTTTGCCTTTTACCAGAATCAAAAGATTCACTGAAGACCGCTGTTGTGTAGCTGTTATTTGATGGTTAGCTAGGCCTACAGCAGATAAATTATTTCTCACTGACAAGTGACTCATTCAGCCAAGGACTTCCCAATTTCCACCAACTCCTGTCTTTGGGCCATTGAATAGAATCCATTTTAAGGTCCTCCAAACACCTTCTCACCATTAGGACTCAATGAACAACCATGTACAAAGATCAGCCCCTTGAGGCAAAATCCTACCACCTCCCAACATTATTGGGGAAGGAAGGCAAAAGGATTATTTGGAGTCCCAGTCCAGAGGGGAGAAAAAGGCGTGTGCTGGGAGACAAGGAGGGAAGGAGGTTGGACCAAGCCCCTATACCAGTTCCTATCAGCATCCTATCCTCTCTCCTCTTTCCCCAGCAATCCACCTAGATGTGCATTGAGGGTGTGTGCAGCAGGATTGTGCCCTTATAATACGTTATTTTCTTATTTTCACTGATGTCCCACTACACTATCAAACAGGCAACTGAAGCTGTTAACAATTAAAAGCTATTTGATATAATAGGGAAACATATAAAATAACAGTAATGTAATTTCCAAGTAAGAAGGAATCACTTCTGTTATTCAACAAGCAAAATGCAACAACTGAAATGCAACTCTTGGGACATGGTTCAGAGGTCTCTTGGGAAGCACTTCCAGAGCTTTAGATGGGCTGCTGAATCCCTTTCAGCTGGAAGGCCAAAGCCCATTTGGAAAAGCTCATGGGTGGGGCTGAAGTCAAAGAAAAACGCAGTGGCTGCAAGATCTTTGTGCCTGTAAGAAAGCCTTAGCGTAGGTGTTTCCGCCTTTTAGAATGGAGTGGAGGGAATCCAGGAAATCAAGGCAAAAAATGGGATTCTGGGAAAGAGGGTTGGGCCAGGAGAATGGGAAGCTCAAAGAGCTAGATATGGGCCTCTGTGCACTAAATCTGGGCCCTGACCTGAAGTTTTAAATGCAATGGCTCAAAAATCCAGGATCTCAGCATCTTTCTCCCAAATGCTCCTTCTACAATGACCTCCCCACATGCAAGATCAGCACATATTAGGCAGAGCATCCCCCTGAAAGTGGACCTATCATTCCTTTATTGCAGCTCCCTACAGATCCCCCCCTCAAAACATGTGTGCCCACCCTAGGGAGAGGCCAAGCCCTGTGGGATCACGAGGCTTTCCTTCAGATGTGAGGTATTTCTGTGTGTGTGGATGGGTGCAGAGTCCAGATCAAGGCGCTAGTGTGGAATTAGGGGTGCTTTAATCCTCTTCTCCCAAACCTGAGGCCCAGGGGGACCCAGTACTGGCTATGTGAGAAAGAAAACCATCGATGTGCAGGGGGAACCAGCCAGAGAAGATGGCTCTTCCGGCATCCAGATGCTAAGCTGCTTAGGCTCTCCAGGTAAAGATACGGTAGAGAGGAATCTCTCAAACCGCATTACCCATGTTCTTTGCTGTCATTCATTTTTCTCTTTGGAATTTGGTTGTCAGTGATATTCAGAAAACATCCTAGTAGGATTACACAAATGAAGTTCAAGTGGTTATTATGTTTGAGCAACAAAGAAAGTCAGAAATGTTTGTATCGATTGCAGAAATTGTATTGATGGCACCCTTCCATTGTTCAAGTTGCACTTGGTATTTCTTTCAGCTGCAATCTCTTTTCCAGTTTCGATGGAGTTTTATTTATTTATCTGCCCATAGCCAAAGCTTACCAGGCAGTTTATGACACTGCATAAAGACTGTGCCATAAAAAAACTGTAAAAATACTATAAAATTTTATCAAAGGGAACTTGAACAAAATTAAAAGAAGCTAAAAACATTCATCAAATCAAATTCATCAAATTCAAAATTAGAGTTATCAAATCAAAAGCTAAAATCATTCAATCAAATGACTGGTGGATTGAAAAAGCCACCTTCAAGCCCCTGGATATTTAAAAACTTGGGCATAAAGAGCCACCTTAACTGGCATCAAGTAGATGACAAGGTTGGCGCTAGGCAGGCTGCAATGGGAAGGTTGTTCTACAGATGGGGGGCCACCACCAAGAAACCCTCCAAGCCTCCCTTGGTTTGGCACCTGGAGGAAGGGCCCAGATGCTGCGTGTAGTGTCCAGGTAGACTGCCGTTCAGAGTGGTGCTCCAACAAGTATTGTGGAAGAGGCATTGCTATATCTACTAATGCTGTCTCATTCCTTACTTTTGTAGAGATGGGGCAAGATCCTAAGACTGGAGGAAACAGAACTTGCATTTACAGAATGGGGTTTTCTTCCCTTTCCTCAACCTTCAAGCTTTGCCCTTCCTATATCTGCGTACATATATAATAATGCACATGGACTTTCTCTCTCTCTCTCTCTCTCTCTCTCAATCTCTTTCTCTCTCTCTCGCACACACAGAGAGAGAGAGAGGGGGAGAGAGAGAGAGAGAGAGAGAGAGAGAGAGAGAGAGAGAGAGAGAGAGGGATTTAATTAACTAATTAATTCCTATACTGCCCAATAGCCAAAGTTCTCGGGGCAGTTTATAACAGCACAATAAAATACAATCAAAAAGGCTCCATATTAAAACATCATAAAAAAGCTTACCATACATAATTTAAAGCCATGTTTAAAACAGATTTAAAAATATGCAAATATATTTATAGAGGCAGGAACAGAGGCAGACAAAGAGATGGACAATGGCAACCATGCTTCCATTTTGGGGTTTCAGTGCATGCATCACAGCTGAAGGAGCTTTCAGTTGCATTTCTGAGAGAAAAAGAATTACGATATATCATTTGCCTGCATGGTTTGGCAAAGCAACACTTCTCGCCCATGGTGGTGTTGTGCAAAAGCTCCAGGTCGCAACACCTTGTGGCCTGCGTCCAATACAAAATGTCTCGATAGCATAATTCTACCTAAATCCTTTTCAAAGAAAGGGGGACCCCCTGGACTCGGTGCATCTTGTTGAATGGCATTGCATCCCAGAGAAATCCAGTTGAGCAAACATCCCTTAAACTCACACACACACTCACACGCGGACGCATGCAAACGGGGCGGGGGAAAGGCATGTATAATGTCACAAAATTAAGCAGATCTAAATGAAAGGCTTCTATCCTAACGTTTAGCTTTTATAGAGCTCGTTACTACAGTAATAGAATTCTCGGCAAATTTCAAACTGAAATTTCCATCTGAAGTGTTTTTGGAAGGCTATTATTACCGACCTTCTAATTTCCACTGTAGCTAAGCATGTATTAATAACAAGGAGAGGTGAGGCAACCGCTGATACGTCCAATGGTGCTTGACATTTAGTAGATGAATTAAAGTTTACAGTCCAATTGGTTTTTAACCAGTAATATTAGAGATCTTTGTTGCAATCTTTTCTCTTTTTCCCAGTTCTTTTCTCCTCCACCCCCCCTTCACCTTATTATAATTAGCCATTTCTATTATTTATATTTCTCTTTCCTCCTTTGCCTTGTATTTCATGGCAGTGGAACGACAAGCATTGTGCATAAAGTGGCCGGTCTGCATTTTGCAAATTCATTTGTGAACAAAAAGAGCTGGAGCTAAATCCGACACTAATTTATATCTTTAATAATCATGATATAGAGACAAAGGCTTCATGTACCCGCATAGACTAGAACTGAGGTAATTGTTCTTCTTTCCTGCCCCAGGGAACACTGGGAACTGTAGTTCTGTGAGTGCTGTCAGGGGATGCAGGAAGGATAGGGGTGTTTGATGAAGGATTCCCAACACTTGCACCAAACTACCCCTCCCAGAGTTCTTTAGGGGAAGCTGCGACACCAAACAACATCTGTAATGCAGCTAGGTCCTCAAGGAGTAAATCCATCTCTAGGAGCCAGATATTTAGTGGTAGCGATCGATCAAATGTAGTCTCTATCTGGAGTGCCATCAGAGTGAAACTTTGCATTGGCTCATGAACAGTAAGAGGAGAAAGATGGCTGGCACAGTGCTACAGGGAAAATTCAGGCCATAGGCAACAATGCTAGGCATGCTTGGGTACTTGCCAATGTCCCGCACCCCACCAGGGGCCCACTGGCAAGACCCTCTGGACTGGAAGCACCTGTTCATCATAGCCACCGGCTTCTTTGAGGGCTCTTTTCATGGTGAAAGCCTGTGTCTTAGCCTGCATCACTCTCTGGTCCAGACAATAGTAGAAGTGAAAAAGGAGGCAGGAGATGGAGTGGGTTCATATTTCTTTTAGTCAAGAAAGTGAGAATGATATGAAAAAGATGCTAAAGACCAAGTGATTGGTGACCGTCATGGTGGGAAGGGAAGCAGGGTCACCCAGGGACAGGGCCACTAAAGGGGTCTGAGGCAACAGCCCTCTGAGACCTGGAGCCAGCACTGAATTGGAGAATGTGAGAGGCAATCAGCAGCTTCCCTAAGGAAAATATCTCCAACGACTTCCTGAGTCTAGTACCATACAGGACTGCAAGTTCATTTTGTTACATTCTCTGGAGTTAGAATGGAGAAGACCCAGCTCTGGGAGGACTTGCTTGTTGAAGTCATGAGCTACTGGCTGCTTAAAAACAATATTAAAGGATAAGAATAAACTAAGAAAAAGAGTGAACAAATACGGAGCAATATACTCATGATACCTTTACTACTACTACTACTACTATTATTACTACAAATCCTTATTACCAGCATATCTGATGTATGGAGGGAATGGCCAGATTGATAGCAGAACATCTCAGACAGAAATCTCTCGTGCACTATGGGACACTGGAGGACTCCAGGCTTGTACCACATGTAAAGACTTAGTTAAGGGGTGAAGTCCAATGAGGCTGCCCTTAAACCTCTGAACCCAGGAGATTGTGAGCATCCTATGCATGATGGGAGGAATACTCCATGTACCTCCTGCCATACAAAGCGTTTAGCCCATTTCAGAGACTGAGGGGCCACCAAGATGCCGTGTCTGCTGGAGAAGCCTCTTTCCTCGCCTCCCACATCCTGAAACACCCCCCAAACGGTGTTCTTGAAAGCTCGGAGCTGCAGCCCACGTGGTTCCTTGCCCACCTGCTGCACGAAGGCAAGGGCAGTGCTCCACGTTGGGAGTTCCAGCTCCACTCCCAGGGCAAGTATCCAAGATTGAAGCTGGCCTCTAAAATATGTTGTTGCCATTTGGAGCCTATGTATAGGATTGTGTTGTTACTGTATTTGCATGCCAATTTTCTGAAGCAAACTGAGATGGTCTAGAAAAAGTTCACAACATCAAACCCACCATCAAGCAAAAGTATAGTGAAAAATGACATTAAAACCTTAAGAATCATAGCTATTTTAAAAGCCAAGTTAAAAGCTGTAACTCAGTGGAATGAAGAGGCAAAGTCTCAGAGCTTTTCACCTTAAAATCCATTCAGATTCTTTTTTACTTTTCTTTTTAAGGTTGCAATCTTTGACCACTGGGGATCTGAGTGAAAAACCAGTTTTTTCCCCACTTTTGTAAAGTTCAGGACTTCTGAGATACTCCCTAATAATATGGTGCTTGTCCAAAACTCAACTGCCTTGAGTCTAATCAGAGATAACATGGATATAGCTGAAACGTTTAAGCATCCATGTATAAAACTACTGCATATTAAACATGTCACCAGGCTCAGGATTTGTCTTGGAGACAAACCTTTTCCAAGATCTCTGCAGACATTTTTTAGAAATAGTGAGTAAGTAGACACAGGCATTATTGCACTGTGATTATTATAATGATTTTTTACTTGAAGGTTTTGTTTTTAAAATGTATTCTGATATATACTCATCTTTTTTTCCCTTCAGGTTAAGCCCTTGAAGATGGCCTGTGTGTGTACGTATGCATGCATGCATATCACAGAGCTTCAATGTGTTGGACTATTTCAAGGAATAAGACTACATTTTTCACCATACTGATACTTTGTCTTTCCATTTCAATGGGTGATTTTTGATGTTCTCCAGTTTTATTGACCAGTTAAAGAAATGCCTCCATCCCATTCCTGAATGCAGAAAGAGTGAAGCGTGGTTGCAACTCCAAAGGGAGTGTGTTTCAGAATTTGGGGAACCCCAGTTGTGTTTGGAGGCAACTCACTGTGCTGACTCTTATACCTGCCTTTCCCAGCCTGGGTTCCACCAGATGCTTTGGGCTACAGCTCCCATCAGGCACAGCTACTATGGTCAGTGGTCAGGGAACTGGGATGCTGTAGTCCAAACCATCTGGAGGGGCCCAGGTTGGAAACTGTAGTTTTATTTATTTCTTCTGCCTTCAATGCAGATTACAGAATTCTGACCGATGCTTACCTGTCCACTGGCAATTCTTCTGTACTTTCCTTTCCCCTGGAAGACTCTGGCATTTTAAGAAGCTGTCAGACTTTGACACAGTTTAGCTGTCTTCCATGCAAGAGGCAAAGCCTTCTAATGGCTTTAGATCAGGGACTAAACTATCATTGGGTTTGCTCTGGAAAGTGTAACATTTCCTTGCATTAAAGTTCCATAACACATTTTTCTTTCTAGTAACATTGGACCTTACAGATGAAGCCCCCATACTCAAGTATGCCAAGGAGAAGCACGTTCACGGTGACTAGCCGTGCCCCTCAGGTGTGCCCAGTGGCCACACGGATGATGTTAGCATGAAGGAGGCCCAAGCCCATGAAGAGAATCCAGGTTAGACATTGTTTACTTTAACTCACAAACAGCATTTGACAAAGTCTTTTAGCAAAGGGTAACATAAATGATAAAAAGTTTACTTGGGGGTCTTTGGTAGTTTTCATTATTATTCATGTCCTCTGCCTTTCCTCCACCAAATTCAGGGCAGTGCACATGTTTTGACTCTTACACAATTTCTCTCCACAGCAACTCTGTGAGGTAGATAGCTGGAGGTAGTAAATGGCCCAGGATCATGCCATGAACATCAGGGCAGGTGAGGAATCTAAACTAGATCTCCCCAATTCTAGTCCAAAGCTCTAAGCACCGCACCATTCCGACACTCCTGTGATAAGCAAAAGGGTCCTGTAATGGATTCTAACTGGTTAAAGAAGAAGAAGCAAAATAAACAGGAAGGAAGGAAGGAAGGAAGGAAGGAAGGAAGGAAGGAAGGAAGGAAGGACTGGAATCTTACAAGTGTCAGTGTTGGGACTGGCATATTTTTAGCTTAATCAAAAATAATCTGAAGTAAGGGGTGAGCAGTAAAATAATGGATAATGCCATCAACTTATTCAAGATGATTAAAATTCATTCCGATTGTAAATAGCTCCAGATTAATCAGTTTTCAAAACTGGAAAGGGATCTCAGAGATTCAAATGTAATCTCAGAGGGAGGAGAGGTGTCATGGTTGGTTCTATTTTATCCTACTTGCCAGACGATATTTTGAAATAATGCCTTTTAGGATGCAGTCCTATGCATGTTTAGTCAGAAAAACGTCCTGCAATTCTTAGCATTTCCCAGCTCGTCTGCTGGCTGGGAATTGTGGGATTTTCTTCTGGCTAAATATTCTCAGGAATGCATATTCAAGGAAATGCCTCAATGGTAACAGCATCATGCGGTTCTGTAAGATCAAACATTTTAGGATAGAAAACGGACGGAGAGCAGGGCAGGAGGTGGGGTGAGGAACTATTCCTGTCTCCCCCCACAAAAAAGCAAATATTCACACCACACATGGCTATTTATCAGGTTCCTCTATATATCTGAAAAATTCAGTAGTTGTACACACTGCATAACTTAGCAAATATATAATTACACCTGTATTTTGTATGTATAACAAAGCTGTATTTTTTTCTTAAGTGGAAATAAAAACCAAAGAATGACTGTCTGACCTGTTTTTATTCATTCATTCAATCAGTCAATCATTTTGCATCTCTGCTGAACATGCTTATTTGAAAGCCCCTCATGTACAACACATAAAAATAAAACAATTAAAAGCATTAAAAACAAGGCAGGTTTGGTGCTTGGATTCCTGAAAGTGAAACTCCACCCCTAGGATGCTCCTGCTGGCAGGCCGCCTTTTCTACCAATTTGCTTTTCCACAGAAGCCCACTATGGTAGCCAGCAAACTACCCAGGGGTTAAAGGTCAGCATGGGGGGTGGTCTGGGGATGCAGGAGGAAGGAGGAATCTGCAAAACTCCCCTCCTGCTTCCTCCAGCAGAGCCTCTCTTGGTTCACAGACCCTTCCAGAAGAGCAACTCTGGATTGAAACCATTGCTTATTTGACATAATTGTTTAGTTGCCAAGCTGTGCCCAACCCACCATGACCCCATGGACAACATTCCTGCAGGCTCTCCTGTCCTCCATCATCCCTCAGGGTCCACCCAAGCCCACACTCACTGCCCCAGTGACTCCATCTAGCCACCTCATCCTCTGCCGTCCCCTTCTCCTTTTGCCATCAATCATTCCCAGCATCAGGGTCTTCTCCGGTGAGTTGTTCCTTCCCATTAGGTGGCCCAAGTATTTGAGTTTCATCTTCAGTATCTGGTCTCCTAAAGAGCAGTCAGGGTTGATTCCCATTAAGATTGACTGGTGTGATCTCTTTGCAATTTGATAGATAAGCATCAGTTAAATCCGTGAAGCTCTCCAGCAAAAGGGCTTTGCTGTTCTTTTCTTCTGCAATAGTGTAACCAAAATTGCTTTGTGCTACAGTGGGACTGTGAGCCCTGCCCCTGCCGTGACTGGCTTCCTTAGCCTGGGAACTAGGGTCCCATCCTGAGTGAGGGGCAGCGATGTGCAAGGAATCCATCTTGTGCAGAAAATCCACCAGATTCCCTGGACACAGATCTACTTTGCAGTGGCCCAGAGTTTGGGTTTCTGGTGAGAGTGCTCAGAGTTTGGGCAGGAATTGCACCCCATGTGCTGTGCAAGTGACACCACTCCTCTGTGCCTTCTACAGCCACTGCCAGCGATGGGCAGGGAAGAAACCACTGCTAATTTTCCCTGTCCCTGGAATCCCAGGTGGCAGCGGTGGCGAGGAGCACTTTTCTTCAGCTTCGGCTGATCCATCAGCTGCGCCCCTATCTGGACAGGCAGTGCCTGGCAGCGGTGACCCTGCTCTGGTAACTTCCTGATTGGACTACTGTAACACACTCTGTGCCCTTGAAGACGGTCCAGATACTTCAACTGGTCCAGAATAGAGCAACCAGGTTGTTAACAGGGACTGGCAGGTATGAACATATAATGTTGGTCCTTTTCCACCTACACTGGCTTCCAGTTGAAGTCCAGACCCAATTTAAGGTGCTGGTGATGACCTATAAAGCCTCAAATGGCTTAGGGTCTGGTCATCTGAAGGAGTGTCTCCTTCCATATGTGCCTGCCCATCCCTTAAGATCTGGGGCAGACGCCCTTCTCCAGGTGCCCTCCCTGAAGGAGATTAGGAGGATGACTACCTGGAGAAGGCCTTCTCTGTGGTGGCACCCCAGTTGTGGAATTCACTCCCTGGAGAGGTTTGCCTGGCACCATCACTTTATTCTTTTTAGCGCCAGCCAAAACTTTTTTATTTTCCCAATGTTTTAAGACCTGACTGTTTTAATTGGGTTTTTATTATTTGCTAAATTTTAGGATACTGTATTGTATTTTATTTTTTACATATTGTTAAACTATCCCAAGACTTCGGTAATGGGATGGAGTACAAAAGTTTTAAAGGAATAAATAAGAAGCCTGGCCACTTGGAATTGGAGCTGGGAAAGGTTGCCACTGGTGCAACCAGGGCTCCACAGGCCTGGGCAGACTTCCCGTTGGCTTGGCTCCCTTTGCAAGAGCAAGACAAGCATGAGATTCTGGAGGGAAGGATTGTGAAAGTGTTTTCCCCAGCCCTTGAGAATGGGAAGGCAAAGGAGAGGGGTGTTGCATCAGCCCCCTCCCACCATTTCAGCCATGAATGAGAGCACCCAAGATGTTCTCTCCAAATGGACCCATCTCCTCACAAAAAGTTGGCAACCAGAGCCTGGGAGCCATTCCGCGAGGGTTGCCAAAGCACCAGTGGTGACTCTGTAGCCGAGCAAAACATCCTGGTTAGCCATCTGGAAAGAAATTCTGGGACTGCCGCTGGACCACCTGATTCCGTGAGGAAAGCCCTGGAAGAGTCAGGTCCAGGCCTACTTGTGGAGCCTCAACATTTCCATGCATGTTTATTCATTTATTGTATTTCCATCCCGCCATTTTCCTCCAAGGAACCCCACGTAATCCTCCTGTTCTCCATTTTGCATGCACAACAACCTTGTGAGGTAGGATGAGCTGAGAATGAGTGAATGGCCCAAAGCCATCCAGTGAGGTTCATGGACTAAACCCGGTGTTCCTGAGTCTCAATTCAGCAGTCTAAGCATCGCTTCTCCCTGGCGCTCAACCCAGTTTAATCCTGTTCTTTCCATTCTTTGGCACCACCCCTTAGTGGCAATCTTCCCAGTTACCCACCCTATTAGTCATCGGTGTTTTGTTAGCTACATGTCAGTGAGGCTGCTGGAACTGACCAGAGTTAGAACACATCCAAGTGCCTTCAGCACAAGCCTCACATCCTGATTATGCTGATGTGTAAATTCATTAGATTGCCTTGGCTCAGGAGTTATGCACTTTTATAAAATAGCCCGAACCTATTCTCTCCAACTTCATTCATTTACCTCTATGTAAAATCTACCACAATTGACACAGCTTTTAAAGTGCATAAAGGTTCAAATTACAGTTCGTAAAAGAAAAACCACACTGACATCACATTGAGCGAGATACAGGTAGCTACAGCATCTAGGGCCAGCACTTTAATAGGAGATTATGGGATGCTTTGAAATCTGTGCATGTGAACTCCGGATTTAGCCCTGTATGGCTTTTCCTCCCACTTCCCCGTAGGCTGAGCTTCCACCACATGTTCTGTTTTCAGAAGTTAATATTGCATCCTATAAAAATTTGCCAGGAGCTAAAACTTGGCACCCATAATCACCACACAAGAGAAACATCATTGTTTCTCTCTGTCTTTAAAGAAATAATAATAAGTATGGTTTGAATTATTTGGCATTCTTTTAGGACAGAAGAGTGGCAAGAAAGTTCAAAGCTTTGTGGCTTCACACTTTTTTTAATGCCTCAAAAACTCCAAGTCTACTTTGTATTACTGATGCATTGTCTGAATATTCGAGGGCATAAAAGGGGGGAAACTTATTTGTACCAAGCTTTCGTGTTCGTAGGGTGGAACAATATCTTGGAAGAGATGCAGGACTGCTGCCAAAAACAGTAGGACTGTGTCTCATTACCCACTTCTTCTCTATCACAAGTACTGCAATTTATCCCATGCTCTGATATAATTACACTGTGCATTTCCCAAGTCTTAGGGTGGCCAGGTGTTCTTCTTTAGAAAGGGCAATCCTTAAAGGCATCCTCTATTTGAAGGGCTGTCCAGGCCAATTCTGGTTTAAACCCTACCTCAAAGCGGCTTTCTGTCTGTTGCAGCTTTTCTTTGCAGTTTTACAGGAACTGTCTACATTCTTAATCTCTAACTGCAAAAAAAGTTCGCCACCATAGAGGACTATACATAACTCCTATAAGGCTGAATGGTAAAGCTGAAATGGATGAGTGGTGCCACTGACATCAAAGTCAAGAGCCAGCTTCATTTAAAGATTTTTTAAAAACCCTTATGGACATGGGGCAGCAACCTTGAAGTTGCCTATCAACAGTTAGCGCCTGGGCAGTAGATGGACCAGATGCATGGGTCACCTGGTCACAGTCTCCCCCACTATGGTGAGTTGTATTGCATTTCTATTCTAGATTATAGTCATTATTTTAAAGGTGTATTCATTTCATTTATTTAAATATTTATATGCCACCTATTTTACTAACAGCATTTCTATGCGGCTCACAATATTTAAAAAGTTAACAACATCCCAGCTCACAAAATTAAAAATTAACAATAAAACTTTAAAACACTAATAAACCAACCAATCTATGACTATTACAAGTTTAAAATTCCAATCAAATAATTTATTCAACAGGTCATATTCAGGTTCATGACATATACATCAGCATACGCAAGCTTTATGATCATCTGGATCCTCTTTTGCCCACATTCCCATTTCGGACAATGCCAAAGCGGCCACCCCAACCCTGTTTCACCGCACGGGTGGAGCAAGAAATGAGCACTTGAATGAAGGCAGGCACAAGGCAGGACAGAGAGAAAGGAGGACTGCTTCCAGGGCTGCAATTTCCCGGACGCAGCAGTGATGGAACAAGAGAGGGATCTTGGGGAAGTGGTGGCCAGCTGGACGAAAATGTCAGCCCAGTGCTCCGCTGCTGGGAAAACTGCAAACTGCATGCTGGGCATGTTTAGGAATGGAATAGAAAATAGAACTGCCAAGATTTTGCTTCCCTCATACAAATTTTTGGTATGATCACCATTCGAATTTTGTGTTCAGTTCTGGTTGTCTTACCTGAAAAAGGACATTATTGAGTTGGAAAAGGTCCAGAAAGGGGCAACAAAAATGATCAGTGGGCTGGTTGTGGAGTCGCTACAACTATGAGACTGTTTAGCTTAGAAAAAAGGCAAGTAGGGGATGATATGATAGAAGTGTTCAAAATTGGATAAAAAGGAGCGGAAGATTTCTCCCTCTCCCATCACACTGGAACCCAAAGGGGTCACCATGAGGCTGATTAATGGAAGGTCTCGATAAATGAAAGGAAGTACTTCTTCACACAATGTATAGTTAAACTATGGGATTTGCTGCCACAGGAAGTGGCGATGGCCACCAATCTGGATGGCTTTAAAAAAGGTTTGGATCGATTCGTGGAGGAGGAGGAGGTTCTCAGTGGCTGCTAGCCTCGCTGGCTATGGGCCACCTCCTTTAGCAGAGGCAGCATGACTGCATACACCAGTTACTGAGGAGCTTGGGCAGGAGGAGATCTTGCATCCATCCTGTTTGAGCAATCTGGTGGGCAGCTAGACCTTGGTCAGATCCAGCATGGCTTTTCTTATGTTCTTATGCTTGCTTCACAATCCAGCCCATCATTTCCAAGCCCACAAGCTATAAAGCAAGCTGCAGAACCATATCCCTGGAGGTCAAATCCAGTCCGCCTGGGGTTCCAGGCAGGGAGTCCAAAATGACTGTGGCCTTCCCTCGAGCTCAACCTCCATTTCCTCATCTACCTATTTCCCAATGGTTTTCCCAGCATTCATGCAGGTTTTTTCTCCCCATTCATCTTCCATGGCTTATTTGCCAGCAGTAAAAGTCCAAGCTAAAACCAGCTCTCTGTGCTTACTTATGCTTGTGTTGGTTTTAGCCATTTTTCTGGTCTCATTTTGTCTTCAGCTCTACCCAGCACAGACTTCTGAGATATCCTCAGAAATGGCATCCAGCCCTCTATTAAATTGTTTCATTTATTCAAGCATTCCATAAGTGGTCCTTCCTCATTGTTCTGTGCATGGATCCTGTCAAAGGTTTTATAGCTCACCTACCTCTTGCACTGGCTTGGTCTTAAACCAGGGGAGCTCCCCAAACATTGCAGATGGTGGTGGACCTATTTGGGGGATGGAGTTTCAGACCCAGAGAGAGTCTGTGTTGAGTTCAAAAACAAAGCTGCCATGGATGAAGATCCCACCAACCTAGAAGTCACTGGTCTCTTCTGTCTTAACCTCTTGGACAATGCGAGTTTTCCTTCCACAACTAACAGTAAACACAACAGAGATGGAGAGATTTTTACTGGGAGTTTAACATCAATCTTCACTCCTCCAAAAATACATTAACAACTTGCTGTGTGGGAACAGCAGTCTCATAGACATAAACAGCTGGTGGCGCATGCTGGGAGTTGTAGTCCTACAGACCAGACTAGGGAAGCCCACTCTACATGCTAAATTTCCCATGCCCAGAGAATATTCTGGAATCGTCAGTCATACAAAACAGAGTCATTAATAAGCTGAGGTTGACACTCATCCCTGTCTCAATCAAAGATTGTCTCCTTTTGCTCTGAAAGCAAAAATAAACACTGAGTTATTAGTATTTCTTGGCATTTCTTTGACTTGTAAAATCATTATTAAGAACAGGCCACTGTGTCCTTTCGGGGGAGCCAAGTCCTCTGGGCTGCCCTTTTGTTTCTTTCTTTCTCCCTCTCCAACCCATTGTCTTCAATTATTACCCATACCACAAACAATAACCAGCGAAGCAGCAAAAATCCAGTGCAATTGTCTGGAAAGCAGCAGCAAATCCCACAGTGCTTTCCGCATACCAGGCCAGAGCGTCAACATCTGCATGCAACTTCACCAACACATGCATTCCCACACCCCTGACCTTTCCTCTGCAAAGGCTGGAAATGTTTGCATTTTATGTTTAAAAAAATACATGAGCATATACATAAAGGCTAAGGTTAGAGACAAAATTGCACATCTGGGTCACTCCTGCAAGGGAATGTTATACACTACGATGGTTTGTCTTCTTTCAATTGTTCACATAGCCACACAGACACCAAGGGCAAAGCATAACAAAAGTGGATTGATTTTTTAAAAAATATCTATAAAAAGATCTCAACGGGAAGCAAAATATCAATACCTTCACATCTAAGGTAGCAAGGAAGACATAAAAAGAGCATTCTTCTTCCTCGTCCTCTGCCTCCACCTCCACAAGTCAGTGTTCTTCATCAATCATCATAAGGGTGGAAGAAGACGATGTAAAGGTATTAGCAGCAGTTGGAATGGGGCCGTTCCAGATTTGGTCTGTGTTTGTGGTCAAGAGTTTGCTCCAGGAAGTTTGCTGTTAAGACAAGGGATGGGTGAGGCAGTCATGGCTGGCCCCCTTTTTATAGGGGCGCGACAAAGTTAGCAAATTTCTCCATAAACAGGATAGAAGGATCTTGAGGATTCTTTTAAAGAAATCTGTATGCAAGAGAAAGCAAACAGACAGATAAGGCCATCAAAGAAGAGGGCTTTTCCTTTAAACACCTGGTTGAAACTTGTAAAGAGTCTTCATAAATGGGATGGAACAACACAGAGAAACATCGGAAGCTACCTTACAGCTGTTTTCTGCAAGTTGGGTTATGTTTCACGAGCAAGCCACCTGGAGAACCCATGGCTTGTTCTAGGTTCGTTCCTACCCACAGTAGCTTTTTCTGTCATCTGAACCAGGCAGAGCTACTTCATTGTGGGTCCTCATGAGAGCCACCTGGCACTGCAGCTCCCTGCAATCTTGCCGCTGCCAGTGCCAGACGGTGGCAGCCTTCCTTCAGGCCTTCTGCTCTGTGCTCCTAAAAAGAGGGAGGGAGGGACAATCCTTTGGTCCTGGGGGAATGTGCAGTGATGAGTGACCACTGCTAGGAAAAATGAAGTCAATTTCCCTTCTATTTTACTGTTTTACCATGAGACTAGCACTATTTTCACCTGCATTTTACTACTTTTCCATGTGCGTGCATATGTGTAACAACTCTGCTACTGCTCTGTATCAGATGATGGGTGGACGGATGACAGAGATACATAGACAGACAGACAAAGAGAGAGATGACAGCGCAGTGGGGAAAGCTGCAAGTATGAAGGGCAGCAAGGCCAACCGCCAATAATGGCAGTTGCCGGAGAGAAGACCCTTTTGGAGCTGGTGTTCTTCAGTGTATCATAAAGCGGCCTTTCTAAGGCGGAGGAGGCTGAAAAAAGCAGGATGTGGGTATGCTTGGAAAGACCTTCTTGCCCAAGTGTGAAAAAGTGAAGATCTGTGAGGGAGAAAGACCTAGTGAATGCATTCCCACATTCACAAGGGCTCAGGAAGTTATTTGGCTCAGCAAAGATCTGGCCTTGAGATAATCACCTCCTCCTCCTCCACCTCAGTCTCTACATGACCCATCCTCCCCAATCCCATTGTGAGTTGTTTCACATTCAAATTCTGAATCATCTGGAGTGCAGCCAGCAGTTCATGAGAACAATTGCCCAAACCAGCCTTCCTTCTCACTCCCAAAACTTTGGTCCTGTGGTACCTTCTCAGACCTGAAAAATAAGTATGGAACTTATAAGTCTGAAAATAAGCCTGTTAGGTCACTAGCAAGACCTGTCTCAGGATTCCCCAGTTTGGCATCCTTCAGATGTGTTGGGACCGCAACTCCCATCGCTCCCAGCCAGCAAAACTATTGCAATGTAACACATGGCCGTGCCACATATTGACCCATTCCTACTTGCAAAATCCATCTTTTCTCTGGTCTGGGGTGAGCAGCAATATCCTTGCAGGCTCCTTTAGAACACATGCCAAACTCAGAAACCTGCTTCCTCTCTCCCTCTCTGTCTTTCTTGCACTCCCTAAATTCAAACTTCAGAAGCTGTTCCTTCCACACCTGGTGCTGCAGGTACCTGTCCCTTCAGGTAGCTTCTGGAATGGGTCTTTAAACAACCTGGTCAGCCATTATAGGCAATTAATGAAGCTGCTGTTACCTACCTACTGTGCAAAAACCAAGAGAGAGAAACCCCTTTTCTTTGCTCAGAGCAACAGAAGAGGATGTCCCCTTCCTTGCTCAGGGTTCTCAGCTGCCCAGGAGAATACAGAAGTCCCTGTTTGTGTCGTTAACAGCAAGCTGCTATGTGGAATTAGCAGGTGTGGCTGGCGATATGCATTATGAGTTGTTAATATCTTCACAAGCTGAAGCTTTCCAAAGATTTTGGCTTTTTGTTCTTTCAACATGGGGTGACAGGCTGGGAGGGATTGCTGCTGCACATGTTCTCATGAAAATAGCCAGGACAAGTTATTTTTTTTAAATTCTGAGTTTCCAGAAAGGGGCTGTTACTTGCACTACTCAAAACAGATTTTCTTCCTGATAAAGACTTGTATTACTATTATTCACCTGTCATTACACAGCATTAGACAATTATGTGGTATAAGATGAATCCTCGAGTTAGAAAAAAATCATCTTTTCTTCCTCTTTTTAAAGCAAGGGGAGGGGGGCACAAAAAGAACATTTCATCACAACATACAGATATGGCTTTAATACATATATATCTTTTTAAATGTTTCCAATGCTGCCACCTATGCTTTTAAAAACTTCGTTATGAGAAGTCACTGGGATGAGCAAAAAAGGAGGAGGAGGAAGAGGAGGAGGGGAGGAAAATAAAATGAGTATGAAACAATCTCCACTCACATTTTGATTGCCAGGCGATTGACAAAATAATTTGTACCCGTCGATTTTCATGAAGGAAATTTTTTACAATGGATTTGCCAAGCAGATTTTTAATTTTAATCAGTAATGAAAAAATGACAACATGGATCACAACAAGGCATCAGCCGTTAAATGGGCTTCTGCAATTGCTGTCAGGGTGGCTCCATCAGGAAGCTGCACCTTTGCGGCATCAATCACATTCTTCAAACTCTTGTACATCTTCAAGATCTAATTAGACATTTAAGTTCTTTACTAGCAATTTGCAAAACTGTCACTTGCTAACAATGCAAGACTCCAAAAGAAAGTGTATGTGTGCTCACGCGCATGAAGGGAGAGAGTGTGTGCGCGTATATATATGTATGTATATAATAATGTGAGAAATCGTTTATATGATTCACAAGAGAAGCTACTAAATTAACAACCACAAAGAATCTGGACAATATTGTGAATTGACTAATTCCCCCTTTGACTACCAGACTCTATGATTCAGGAAGCTTTGCTCAGCAAGTGGCCATCAGCACAACTCTTCCTAAGATGATTCCCCAGTGACCAGTCCGTATCCTTTAACCATTGCCTTGCAAAGTATTTCATTTATTTATACAGTGAAAGCTTTTCTATCCCATCCCCTACAGAATGTATCATGTGCATTATAGTGGAGCCTGGGAGATACTTCCTTTCCTCTTTGTTAGCTCAGACTAGCAAAGTACCATTCGATATCCCCAGTTACTTCTTCAGTTCTTCCAAGTTAGCTACTTGTTGAATTCTGTGCTTCAAGTTGTAATGAAAGCCACCAATTAGGCAGCTAATAAAACAGATTAGACAAATTCACAAGGAAGGTACATTCATCTGAATGCAGACATAATTCAAGCATCGGTCCCAGATAAGTTCCAATTGACATATTGCTTTTTATGGAATGCATTTCCATGTAAGCAACCATTGGATTGTAGCCTAGCGGTGTAATTCTAAATACAGTTACTTAGAAATAAGCTCCATTACTTGTGTTCTTACATGTGTAGCTGTAGGGCCCAAATGCACAAGCTGAGTTCGAGTATGCATCGTAATCTGAATGTTCTGGAGAGGAAGAACTGAGTGTTTCTCAATTGTTTCAGATCATTGTCTAGAAGATTCAGGCAATCAATTTCCCCTTGCATTGTTGTTTTGTTTCATACTAGTTTTTTTCTTCTGTATAAGAGATTCTTTTACTTCTTGATAGGATATAACAGCTCACCCAAACTAACTCCACAATTTCCCATTTTCTTTAGGCCCAAACAATATACGAAGCTCACTATGCGTTGATCCCCAAACGACATGTTGGATCTCTCCATCGCCTCTTCCCCACCATAACTTCACTTGCATTTATCTCTGCCATGATGTCACAACTCTTCCCATTTTCCCAGTGATGTGGGGTAGGAAAATGCCATAGCTCTCATCATTATGTGGGTAAATAATATTAGATGGTACCATTGCAAGAAGGAGAAAGGAGTGATTTGCTAGATACAAGGTTCTGCCATTTCCAGTGCCAGGCATGCAATTAGCATGACGTCTGTATGACTTAAGCAGTGTTGATTTTATTTAATTATATTTATGTCCCATCTTTTTCCTTCTTGGGAACTCAGGGCAGCTTCCATAATTCTCCTCCTCCTCTAAATCTTATCCTTACAACAGCCCGGCGAGGTATGTTGGGCTGAGAGTCTGTGACTAGCCAAGGACAGCCAGTGAGCTCCATGGCTGAGTGGCAACCAACTCCCAGATCTCCTGAGTCCTAGCGCCACACTCTTAACCACATGCCACGCTGACTATACATATCGATGGCCCATTACTGATGCATTTAATAAGAAAGGCTATAGACACATTTTGGAGCTGTAGCTGGGTGGACACATATGGAAACTTGAGCGAGTATTGTGGGCATTCCCACAAAATGGCTGCCATGAGGGAAGCTTGCCTATCCACTATGGCTGCCATAGTGAGCACAGTCACAAAGCATCTCTTTCACAAAAGGTAAACAGTGAGGGCTAAGGACATGTTCCCAAGAAGTGAGGTGCAAGGCAGAAGTGGCATCTGGATTCCACACAGAGTGCTCCTCTGCACTCAGTTCTCACCCATGTCATACAAGGCAAACTAATGCCACAGAAGCAAAAAAGAGCAGAAGGGGGGACCGAGCTATATCATATATCAAACACAGTAAAATACCCATTTTGCAGAAAGAAAAGTAGTGGTGCTTGGATTCTCCACACAGAAGCAGCCTCCCCACCCCCACTCTCCAAAAGCCAGGCAAAATCTTCCCTAGCACCTTTTTATTTTATTTATGGTTCTCCCCCAGCTCCTTTTTATTCTCTAAGGACTCTGCTGGGACACAGATACATGGCTGGAAATAGAGATGGCACTGAGAGCAGCACTTCAGGGACAGCTCAGCAGCCTCCCCATTTAAAGGCAACTTTTCCTCAAAGTAGAAAAATAACCAGAAATAACGGAAGGGGCAGAACTCCTTGTGGGCACTAGTCGGGGGATCTGAGGGTGGCATCCTGGGTACCCAGGATTAGAACAGGCACTGGGGGAACATTTGGAGACTTTCCCAGGCTTTCAGCCTTGGAAGGATGCAAGGCCATGGTGGCCTGAGGGAAGGTCTGCAGACTGCCTCCAAGTTAAGCTCATTCAAGCCGAACCCCTGAGTAGCATTCTGATGCACAGAGCTGGACCTAGGAACCCTCTTTGGGTGTTTCAGTGAATGCCCAGAGGCTGGCAAACAGAATACACTGCAACACACACACATATGTTCTTTCTATCCAGAAGGAACATCTCAAAAGATCTGGGATCCCTCTGCAATTCATGGGTCCCTGGAAATGAGAAAAAGAGAAAAGCATAAGAATAAATACACACACACACAGCTAAGAAGTATAGCAATGTCCTCTTTGACATCTCCTCCTGTCTCCTTTAAGGAAACCTTGGCTTACTGCAAACCTTATAGAAATTAATATGAAAGGTGGATTGTGAAAAAAGCCATTACTCAACATGGAAAAATGTGCCCTGGGCGAAGATGTGCAACTCAGAGTTATGCTGAGGTTGAAGCTTTCCTTAAAGTGATTTTTGTCCCATATTTCATGATGAGATGAGGGGGTGGGACACTCCGCTCTCATGCAAGCCGTTGGCACAAATGACTTGTGCATTCGACTTACCCGTGAGAGCATGAACCCTATTTTTCTATTTGTTAGTCACTGCTCTCGGGTGATGTAGGAAGCTTTCCCCATTTTGCAATCGCCACCCTCACAAAGATGACCTCTTTTATGATCCAATGGGGGTGATCCTTGTTCTAAAGCTTCCGCAAGATCTTATGCCCCCATTGCCTGTAAAGGTTGATGATGTTTTCTTTGGGAGCAGTGGGGGTAGCTTGACCTTCAGAAATGGATCTTCAGAATGTGTTCAGACTAAAAGTAGCCGACACCTTTGAATCAGATTTGTTCTTGATTTTTTTTTTAATGGGGACAATTACAGGAAGTTTCAGTAAATCCCCCCAAACTTGGAAAGGTGGGGGGCAATTGCAGGTGTTACAGTGGCTTCCAGAGTGATACTGATGGGGCATCAGGTTGCGGAAGAATCACACAGACCGCATACTTGCTGTTCTCAGCCACAACGGCAGAGGGCAGGAAGAGAGATTTTAAAAACTGCCCTCCACCTGAGGAAAGCCATCCCAATTCGTTTCCCTTTGCTGTTCCTACCTGCTCCTTAAAGTAGCAGGACATTTCTCCTCTCTTGCCAATCCATGCTCTGTGACTTTGGATAAACCAACCTCCAAAGGCCGCCATGGCACGAGCCCCTCCTGCTCCTCATTCATGTTCCCATCAGGCCTTGACTCACTTGAGTGACAAGCGGAAAGCCAAGGAGAAAGTTAGCCATGGTGTCTCCTGGTCTTCTTTCCTTCTCCATTGGCTGAGCCAGAACAAAGGCAGGTGAACAAGCCAATTGCAACGGTGAGAGAAGCAACTCCAGGGGATTTTGTGAGTGAGAGCTCTGGGATACATAACTATGCCTGCCTCTGAGACCCAAAGGGCATATGGTGAGCCTCGGTTGGAAGAAATTTTGGGGACAGTTCTGGGCAAACGGTTCTCCATTTCTCTCCACACACACCCCCCCTCCAGGATTGCCTGTGAGATCGGGACATTTCTTCGAACTGCTTATACTGCTGCACACCTCCATCAAGGTTGAAGCTAAGCCTTCCAGGAAGGCAGGGAGAAGCAGGTCCTCTGAAGAGCACGTTGCTCCTCAGTCCTGGGGTTGGTGGCAGGTTAGGAAGAGAAATTACTTTGCTCCCCATTTCAGAGCAAAACCTGAACTGAAAACCAGTTACCCCTTGAAAATGACACTTCTCCAGTGGTGGAGCTCTGCAGCCTGAATAGGCATGCAAAATACGTATATTAGGAGAACACCAATATGCACACAAATAAGTATATATTCCTGAAAGTAATGTTTAAAGTGTGTTATATTAGGAAAATCACTCAGAAAAATATGCATGTTGCACAAAATTGTGTACAAAAAGGCATCCAATGGGAGAAATGCACACAAATCTGCACATGTTTTCATGAATTTTATTTTAATCCTCAAATATCAAGGTGAACTGAAGACTGGAAAAATGAGAAATAAAGAGAAACTAAGCCTGGTTCAAGAGTAGGCCTAAGTTTTAAGAATGCTCCTTTCTCCAAATCAATCATGTTTCATTTATTTTAACACAAGATCTTACTGACCTCATGAGTGAAGCTTCTTAAATTTGGCTCAGGAGGTTCAGAGTGTTCCTCTATTTTTGTTTCTTTTTATTTTCATTTTAAAGTGAACATATACTTTTAAAAAAGCATATGTCATCTTATACCCCATGAATTCAACTGCTTTTACACTAAAAATCACTAAATCTGGATCCAGCCCTATATTTTTGTGCACAGTCTTGATGATTTGATGAAAAGCTATATAGAAACATTTAAATAAATGCATAAATATGTGGCAAACTGACTCTTTGACCACATAGTCAAGTCTCCATTTATTGGATCACAAGAAATGATCTTGTGGAAAGAATGAGAGATTAAAAGTGTCAGGGTAGACAGAATCAAGGATAATTTCCCATTTTGGGTTCTGAAAAAAGCCCACCACGCAGGCGTAGGATTTCTGAAAGTGGTCACATGCCAAAACATCCAGAAGTCATCTATGTCTGGAAAGAGGTGAAAGTATGATTTCAGTAGGTCTATTTAATGTATGTCTAGATCCAACCCATTGGTAATAAATTATTTCAGGCCTCATATAATATGTTACAAACCCTGTCATTAACAGTCACAGTCCTAAGGGACAGCAAAACTAACAACACATTCAGAGAGATTACTAAGTCAATCTAAGTGAAGGGTGGGTTCATATATCCTCAATCAACACTTGATGACTCCATCAGGAAGGGATGACTTGCAGGTGTGAATCGGCCATCAAAAATAGAGACATCTATTATGACACCTAAAGATACACAAATGATGACAGATGATGTATCCTCTAACTTAGTCTTGTCTACCATGATCAGCAATGGCTCTCCAGGGTCTCCAGTAGTGGGTCTTCCTCAGCTACCTGATCCTGAATCTGCGATGCAGGGGACTTCCTCATGTGGATATCTATGCATAATGTTCAAAACCAGCATTCTAATGAGGTGCAGAAAAACAAAGTGGCCCAGATTCGCATGTGAGTAAGTTCAAAAGGATCACAAGCTGGACAGGTGGCACGAGTCACCCACACGCAATGCAGCTACTGCAATGCCAGGAAAGGGCATTGCCATGGACCTCATACAACTCTACAGGATGAAGCAATGACCATTTCCTAAAAACACCGCATGGAATACATTTGTTCTCGGATGAAACCAAAACTGATCCCTAGTGTCTCTCTCTCTCAGGACGAGTGTAGACAAAGGCTGGCATCCCATTAGGCCTTGGGGCACCTCACCCTCTTTCCTAAATTTCCAGCTTATTTTCCTGGCTCTCCTACTTTGGCCCACTGAAACCAGAGATGGGACGTCCTATGGGGTCATCCAGTCTACTTAGCCCAAAGGTTAGTTACTCAGCTGCCTTATTCAGCTGTGATTCAGTGAGAGCTTCCCCATGACTCAAAGGGACTTTTACTTGGGTGTGCCTCCAACAAAGACCACAAGGCTTGACCATTAAGGTGTGAGCCCAAGAGGTTGCAGAACAGACTGTTGCATCAGTCTGTGGCATTCAGCCAGCTGCACAAGACTGGAAATTCCCAAGAACATCCTAGACCTCAGGGCTGATCCTCATAAGAAGATTACAGCTGCGATATTCCCAGAGTAAATTGTGCTGTTGTATCAGAAGTATCTTTTTAGGCTATACTGACATTCGAGCAGTTTTCCAGAACCTCTTGCAAGGGTCTCGGCTCATGTTCTGGGTTTGCGGAGAGCTAGTCATTGCTTCTCATTCTTGGTCTGCTAGTGCCTTGCATACAGAAAGGGTGGCCACTTACACAAACACGAGAAAGCACTTAGTGCTTTTATTGTAATGGCCACCCAGAGAGTGTGACGCCATTGCGTAGCTTCCAAACAAATTCAACAAATAATAATAATAAAAGAGGGGTGAAAAAGCAGATGTGCCTAGAATGTATATGTGCTAATTAATATGCATACATGGAAATTCAGAAATCATTAATAATATTTCAATAGAAATACGATGCATCTCGCCACAGGGAGGAAGAAGGTGGCCAGGTCAGTCTGCTAACCAAGCACTAGGTGCTGATAGACAACTTCAAATTCCTCACTGGCTGCTCATTATTTCAACCACGCTTGGACTGGCCAGCATCAAACTGTGGGGTGCTGAATTCTTTTAGCCAAATTCCAACTTGGGAAAGGCCACATTCCAGCAGGGGAAAGGATACAGTGGAGGATGCCAAGAGCAGAGTTGGTGTAGCCAAGGCCAAGTGGGCAACACAAGATGTGATACATACCCATGTGAACATTTTTGCACCAAGCATACAAGCCCGCTCAACTCCGTGCATCTCTATTTGGAAGTCAATTCCAGTGCAACAACTTGCATGCCCGCAAAGCACAGTTCGGGTCTGCGCAGCAGTGTTTAGGTGTGCTTGCCACTCAATTCTATGCAGCAGTGCTCAAAGTACGCCTGCAAAGTACACCCAATGAAACACAGTGTATTTGAGATGAGTTTTTGCCCATTAGTGACTGGAGATAGCCTAGCTTGTAGGCTTGATGGGGAAAACTCAGGGTCTGCTTTGGGACCTCCTGGGTTGGAGGCTCCCACATTCCTTTATGCTTTTGAATGCAGGACTATCCACTGAAAAGTACAGAGGATGGCCAACCTATACAAAAATCCACAAGCCTTTATTGTGCATGCTGTTTATGCTTGGGGCATGAACAGCTCTAAGGAAGAGCAGGGATCCTAGAACTCAATATGGCAGGCAAGGCTGGCCTTTCCACTGAGCGTGTTGCAATGTAAGGGCCCCTGTGGGAAGCCAGACAAGCGCCACTGGGAGCCCACCAGGGGAAAACTCATGTATGCAAGGGCTATGGATCACACCATCACAGTTTTAAATAATAGTAATTTGGATATTGTGGCATGACAGGGCTCTACTGGACATTTGTTTTTGTTGTTTAGTCGCAAAGGCATGCACGACCCCATGGACAACATTCCTCCAGGCTCTCCTGTCCTCCACCATCCCTTGGCATCCACCCAAGCTCACACCCACTGCCCCAGTGGGTGTCTAGCCACCTCATCCTCTGCCGCCCCCTTCTTCTTTTGCCGTCGATCATTCCCAGCAGTAGGGTCTACTGCACATTACAGGTGGCATAATAATCCAGATATGGTCCCATGTAAACCATTTCCTTTCCTTTCCTTTCCTTTCCTTTCCTTTCCTTTCCTTTCCTTCCCGGAATATTTCCCACAAATCAAATCAACAGTGAGCAAATTCTGCCCGCATTATTCACATTGGACATGTAAGGGACGTGTGTCACCCCTGCTGCAACAGCAATTTACAGCTTTCAGCCCTTATATGTGTCATTCGGCAGCGAGTTAAGAACCTCCCATAATTTTGTAATACAAAAATGTTTGGCTGTCCTGAAGGGACAGCAGTGAAACTTAACATGCTGTCTGGGAAGAGACCTTAATTAAGGATTGCTTTCATAGCTGGAGGGGAGGCCTCCGTCCGGCTGGAAAATAAATCAGATCTGGAGAGGATCCATTTCAAGAAATGCTGACCAAAGGAACCAGCGAGGCCAAAGTCTGCCTTGCTATTTTCACTCTTAAGGGATACTTTTTGGGGGGAAGGGGGCAGCTGCTGCTGTTTTGTATTTTGCTTTTTAAAAAATGGAGACATCATTGGTGAAAAGCAGGTTTTCTTTTCTCAAATGGGGGGGGGTGGGGATTCTCAGAAGAGTCACGTGATCCCTCTGGAACTTCATAGGATCATGGAATAGCAGAGATGGAAGGGGCCATGACGGCCATCAGGTCCAACCCCCTGCTGTTGGAGGACACCACGTTACACCACCCCACTCAGATGACTGGTTTCACGTTGGATGTCTCCAGTGTGGGAGAGCCCACCACCTCCTTAGGCAGCTGGTTCCACTGTCATATTGTTCTGTCAGGTCCCGTCAAAATTAATGGGAACTACATGAGACTCGGCTGTTCATGGGTGGGGTTGGGGAGGACAGGTGGCAGTTGTGCTGCTGCAGCGTGTTGCGTAGGTGTGTGTTTCACACGGTCACTGAACACCAGAAAGTCTACACACATGCTTCTCTCAGTGGGGCAGGCAAACTGCCCATTTTGGTATCTCTCAGTTTTTCATTTTGCCAGTTTGGGCTGATATTACCCTTTATGGTCTTTTCTAAGTGTGAGTTCCATTTATCTCACACTTTGTGCATGGTTTGAAAAAGTTCTATGTACATGTCTACACATTTTTCTGCATTTTTCTCAATGTTTCAGTGGTAGCCCCCTATCTTGGGAATCACCTCTCTGCCCCAGCCTGCCTGGCACCAAATTTGCCATCTTTTTGTACCAGGTTAAGACTGCCCTCTTTGTGGAGTCTCTTAAAAACCTCCCTGGTCACTGGGGTCCTGATACATTCAGCCAGGTGCCTTTCTTTTATTCTGGGCCACATCTTTTGAAATCATCTTCAATTGTCTTTATTGTCTTTTAATGCTACTTTATGTTATTTTAAATTAATTTTTAATTCTAAATGTTTTGATTTATTGTGCTTTATTCTTTTTATACTTCATTGTAAACCACCCAGACAGCTTGAGCTACAGGCAGTATAGAAATGATTGGTACTGGTCAGGGGTCGGCAACCTTTAACACTCAAAGAGCCATTTGGACCTGTTTCCCACACAAAAGAAAACACCGGGAGCCGCAAAACCCTTTTGACATCTAAAATGAAGATAACACTGCATATATCGTTTTTTACCTTAATGCTATGTATATCTTCATTATGATTTAGCTGCAGCTCTTGTTCAGTCACTAAAAACTGTTATTTCAATCTTACATTATAAACTAGGAGGACTCCTTTCATATATTTTGAATAGGAGAACAGCTTCCTGAAGAGTCAAAGCCAGTGCTAAAGGGCTGCATGCATTAAACAGCAAACCCCATAAGTTCATCAGCAGTAAAAGCAAATGAATCTACCCAGGTATCATTAAACATTTGGTTTTCTTCAGAAACTTTTCTTTGATTTATCCATGGTTGGCCTACCGGGGGAAGTTGCAGATGTAGGTGTGTTTAGTGACTAATTAACAGATCAACAGTTAAGTGATGTGAATTGTGACAGGTCCCAAACACAGCTTTTATCATTCAGAGGAAGGAGATTACATTTGGACAGAAAGAATATTTTCAGCAGGGGTTCCTTTCGTGTAACATGAGAGCCTGCAGGAAGCTTGTTCCACTCTTTCGCTGCAATGCCGCAATTTACTTAACCTTCTAGTGGGGTATTCCTGAGTGGATGCCTCATCATCACCTATTGGTATTTCATAACTCGGAGCCTCAGCCGCAGATCAGTGGCTGTGCCAGCATGTGTTTTGAGAGACGGAGCCGCAGCAGAGGGATTCAAGAACCATGTGCGGCTCCGGAGCCGCAGGTTGCCGACCCCTGGTAATGGTGATGGAGATGGTGATGCATTGTGTGTGCAACTTGCAAAGGATACTTGAGTTTTGAGTGGTGTCTTGGTTCTAAAGTAGGGCGCATTAAAATGCAACCTGGACACATTTCTCTGCCATTTCTAAGCAGTTCTGCTACAGGCTACCAGCAGGAGGTCCTGGTAGGCTTGAACCTCTGCAGAGCCACTGTTCTGTGCTCTCTGTGCAGCACTAACATCAGCTGGATTGTTCCCTGTAAAACAAACCTATGATTGCTGGTCATTTTATCACCATGCCATCGCAATGCTTTTAAGAGAACATTTGCAATGGTGTAATAAATCAGAATGTGGTGAGGTGCACAGACAACACTTCTCCAGAATGCTTATTGGATCTCTACTGACATGAGGAGCCAATAGTGCAGGGCCATTTCCTGTCCTCATATCTGGGGCTTCTCTGTATGGCCATTCTTGTTCTTTTCCTCTCCATCAGGACTTGAGACTGTTGTCTGTTGCTGCCAGTCACCCTCTAATGTCTAGTACCAGTGAGTTACTGATATTTAGAGGTCCCAGTGAGAAGCTTGTTAATTAGTACGGTTTTGGATAGTCAAGGAGAGTGGGGGAGTAACCAAAATGTCAGCTGAGAACTGTGAAGCTCACTCAGCTATCTGATGGCCATGCTTGAGTTGCTTAGAGAGCTGTTCCCCATTGCTTGGGGAGGGTGACCTACATATGGCCTGACAACCAGATGGCTTTGAGCAGATTTCAGCCATCTTCCACCAGGAGCCTGGGATGGGTCAGTTGCTTGATGCAGGAATGAACAGGATGCATATGAATTTGTTTTTCAACTTTCTTCCGCAATTAGTTATGTGCAAAACATATTTATTTTGTCTAGTTTAATGAAAGCAGGTATGATTATGGTAAACACCAACAAATATATGTAAAGTTGGGAGATCTTAAGAGCACAGCTTTCTAGATCTGCATCCTTCTAAGATACAGACAGAGCTGGAAACTCCATCTGCTGCAATTTCTTAGAGGGGTCCCCAGTAGCAGAATGGATGTAAGCACAACAGACTGTACCTATCCTCCCAATATAATCTCGTTCTAGAATCTGCTAATTAACCTCTTTAACCTTTACCCACAATTGCGTGCATTGTCCCTGGATCCTAAAAATGGAACACTGACAAAACATTGCCCCACTCAAAATCAGCAGATATTAAATATAGGACATACACACACCGTAAAGTGGGCCCATGATCCCGGTGTAGGACGGCTAATGTCTGAACGCCCATCACTTGACACAATCTGCACACCATATTCCCATGCATGAGACCGCATCTTCTCCCCCATCGTATTGAATCCAGATCTGGGCTGCTTCAGTATCCAGAATCACAAACACAGTAGAACCATATTCTGTCAAATTACATGCATTGAAAGTATGGAAAATAATCCAATCATTTTATATGCTTCACACTTGCCCCCCTCCCTGATGATTTTTTCCTTCACAGACACAAAGGATCCGGCTATTACAAATGCAGAACCAGAACTTCTGGAAAACGAAACACAAAGCAGCACTGATTCTCTAAGGCCAATTACAACCCCTCTGATTTTAAAGGATTACAGGGAAGCTGACTTTGTG
Organism: Varanus komodoensis; assembly: GCF_004798865.1. NCBI lineage: Eukaryota > Metazoa > Chordata > Lepidosauria > Squamata > Varanidae > Varanus > Varanus komodoensis. The sequence continues at coordinate 50,136,676 of NW_025335761.1, forward strand.
CAATAATTTCCAGCCTAATTACAATTTAGAAAGCATCTTCATTGTTGTCAAAAATATTTAATGTGCCTTGGCATTAGCAAATAATCTAATTCATTTTTTATTATTATTTTATTTTAGCTGGTCACACAGCATGATCACATACAATTCCCAGAGCTATTAAACGGAGAGAATGTTTTCATTTACAACCGCGATCTCCGGCGTGTTCGGAACGGGTAATCAAATGTGATTAGGATTGTTCCCAACTTCTCCACTACCAACCAGTCTATGTTCGCTAATAACCAGCCTATAAGAGTGGAGCAAGCCCTTTATGAATGAAATCCAACTACAGGCAAAGTGAGAGAGTGGGAAATGACCAGTCTTTAGTAGGATTATTTGCTATATAATGGGGGTCAGCAGCCCAATACAGTTAAACAATATAACAAATATAATAAATGGGTATGTATTTAGGAATTTAGGAATTCACCTAAATGGGTAAGTATCAAATTATTTAGTAATAATTAGCCCAGCATGTGTATACTATACATATAGATCTTAGGAGGATAACAAAACAGCCTGCTTTGTTCATTCAATTTGTCACTTTGCTGCCCCAGCTATAAAAGACAGTAAACACTGCAAGCCATAAACTTCCTATGGGTACAGACAGTCCAGCCTGATAGTCTTCTCTGCCTTAAGCACTAGAAACTTGGGTGTTTTTTTTAAATGAAAGTCAGCAGTATCCGGATGCTGAATTCTGCACCTATGCTCAGGTTCCTACTGCAGAACCACAAAATATGCCCAACTTAGCACGCCTTCATTTTAAAAGACATTTTGAAATAGATGGCATGCTCTACAACATGACAACAATCGGGCATTTCTAGCATTTTTATCCCCTCGCCCTATATGCATCTTCAAGCTGTCAAGTAATTGGACAACCGCTGCCCTTGCTTCATGTTACAAGTTTGATGAAATGGTGCAGGCCAGGCGACCAGTTCTCTCACAGATTCTTTAATTAGAGGGTCTCCTGAACCTCCAAACCACCAGCATAAAAAAGAGCAATTAACACTTTTCCCAGGCCCCCTTCATCCATCTGTCACAGCACAGGTGGGAAATTAAAAAGAAAAAAGAAATTTCCTAAACAAAATGCTGGACTCTCGGTATAGGTCCAACCCCTGCCAACCCTTGCCTTCGCTCTTCTAACCATGAGAATAATACCCCTCCTTCCTCAACAGCGGAATAAAGTGGGCAGGTTTTATAATATGCTAACTACACACTAAGTAATCTTGGGAAGAAATGCATATGGAAGCTCGAGAGATGAGCACAAGATGCTTTTAGTCAGCCCCCTTGTCTGTCAAGCATGGCGATACAAAATAACTGCACTTTTTGAATCAAAGCAAGGTCTTGACATCTCAGGGCCCTGTCTTCCCCCACCATCTTTCTCCAGCCACAAATAAGAAAAGTTTAGCAGAGCTACATTCTGAGAGAGGAATTACATCAGTTGACATGAGAGCAGCCTCAGTAGGTCAGTGAAGCGGAAGGATTTTCAAGCTCACATCAGGAGATGCCATTTCTGCCCAAGCATCCGCAAACCCAGGACAGTCACGATGGGTTGATCACTTGCTAATTCCAACATTCATTGGCTGGCATCCAGATATGAATGGTCCAATCAAGATCAAATGCTGCAGAGATAATTTCTGAGTCACATTTAAATGCACAAAGCCCTGAACAACTTGCAACCAGGATACCTGAGAGAGGGCTTTCTCCTTTATCAACCTGCTCAGGCATTGAGGTCATCAGATGGCATGTTTCTGGTGGGTCTGCATGGACCTATGGCCAAGAGTCTGCATGGAGAAGAGCCTTCGGTACAGTGGCTTCATTCTATGGACCACCTTTCCTCTGGGCTGTAGGTTCTACTGAGAGTCTGTTTGAATATAGTGTTTTACTCTTTTTCCTTTAACTTTCTATTGTCTTTCAATGTTAAATGGTAGGCATGTCATGAGCAGAGCCAGCTGGAGTCAGGGATCAGAGTAGATGGCCCAGGAGGCCCCTTCTGACTCATTCTGTTTCTGTGTTTGTATACCATTTTGGTGGCTTTATAGCAGATAAGGTGGTTGTTGTTATTGTTAGTCGCGAAGTCGTGTCCGACCCATCGCGACCCCATGGACAACATTCCTCCAGGCCTTCCTGTCTTCCACTGTCCCCTGGAGTCCACTCAAGCTCACGCCAACTGCTTCAGTGACTCCATCCAGCCACCTCATTCTCTGCCGCCCCCTTCTTCTTTTGCCCTCAATTGTTCCCAGCATTAGGCTCTTCTCCAGGGAGTCCTTCCTTCTCATTAGGTGGTCAAAGTATTTGAGTTTCATCTTCAGGTATACAAGTATTAATAATATATATAATAAATAAATACATCTCAGCAGCATCGTCACAGAGGAAACAGTGGTAGAGATCCAGTAACAGAGGAAGGCACAAATCCTAAGCTCTGCATGAACTGGGAGGTCTCGGATTCAGTCCTTGCTCAAGGATCTCAGTAAGCGAGGCTGGCGAGCACATTGCCTGACACTCTGGGACATTTTCGTCAGGCTGAGCAGGCCAGTCCCAGGAGTCCATGTAAGGCAGCTGCAGATGCATGTGTGGACCAGCCATAAGGGAGCAACTGCACACAGCAACAGTGAGTCCATCATTCATAATGCAGTTGAATGGCATGCGCAAGCTGCACCAGGCAAGGGCCATGCTCTCTGTCTGTGTGTCTCTCTGTGGTTTTGGTTTTTGCTGGGCGGTTTTCAGGTGTATCTGGCAACCAGAAGCACATTCTTTACCTTGCCATGGGAATTTCTAAGCATAAAAAGCCCGGAATCACATTGTAAAGGTTCCTCAGACTGCCTGGGAAACACACAAAATTTTACAGCATGAGTGATTAAGCTGAAATCATAATTAACAATAGTAAAAACAACTATAGGCTCACTCAGAACTCGCTGCTTCAGGTTCGGTCTTGATGCCAATATATGGCTGGTATTAACAATTTAGGAACTTTTGTGCAATATCCATGCAGTTATGTTGATGGTTAACTTGTGCAGGAGCCATACATTGTACATCATCATCATTGTTTATTTATACCCGCTTTGTCTTCTGAAAGGAAGCCAAGTGTACCTGCTTGTCTTCCAAAAGGAAGAATGCAATACTATCAAATAACCATCAAAGGGCAACAACATTAAAAATAATCAGACAATAAAAATCCAATAGACCTATACATACAATTTCAAGTGAGAATTTAAACATCAAGTTAATTGATAAATACAAATTCCATAAATATATTAAACAAGTCAAGGCATAATAAAATGCTGTCCATATTAAAATGAAAGTTTGAAACCCACTCAGGCTTCAAGGGGTAGCTTGAAGCTTGGTCCACAAAGAGACCCAATAAGAGAAATTGCTGAATAGCTTTCTAATTTCCTTGGATAATGGTAAAAGAAACTGGAGGGGAGGGGGAGGGGGAGGGGAAGCAAGCAAGCAAAGTGCAAATATGTATTTTACATTATTGTACAGGCTTTTATCAGTAAATGTCACCTTCCACCTCAACCTGGAAACTCTTAATTATGGAGCAAATAGACATGAGCATGTACTCTCTCTTTGTAATTCTTTGTCTATAATGAGTCTTTTCCTCACAGTCTTCAGAGGGCAAGCATCTCAAAGATTCCCTGTTGCATGTGGCCAAGTGATCGCCAGGTGCCCTTCCTTCAATCACCTCCATCTTCAGTATCAAGTCTTACTCATGAATGACTTCTTCCTGCATCTCCTCCCAGTGGCGCCCCACAGTGAGCGGGATCCTTCACCAAGCAGTATTAAGGGCTCTTCAATTCCAGAAGTATGTTCAATCGACCACACACAGTGTGACAGCTCAGCGGATACACTACATCATAAACACTGCCTGCTTTTTTTTTTGGGGGGGGGGTTGATTATCTATGTGCTGTTGTCCAAATATATTTATCTCTAGTCAGCCTGCCAACCTGTCAGCAGAGATCACCTGTACTGAGGTGGAGAGAGGAGAGGGAAAAGAGTCATTCTTCACATCCAATGGTAATAATTATTAATTATGACAGAAGTAGGTAATGTATTAATCAGAAGAAGGGCAGAATGACAGCTGTCTCTTAATTAGAACAGAATCCCAAGTTCAAAAACCTTTGTTCCTTCACGTTTTTTAATCCCTCATTACCTTTTTTTGTATCAGGATGATATTCCTGATCTTGCTGAGTTACGGAAGTTCTGTGCTTTTGGAGAGATTAGAACAGAGGGACATGTATAAAATTGTATCTCCTGGAAACCTATCAAGAACAGGCAGGGCTAGGGCTATAAGAGGCCTCAGTGAATTCTTGACCTTGACCTGATGTTGACCTAGGTGATAGGCATTGATGTCAGTGGTTGGAATGTGGAAAGAAGTGGATGGTATGGCCCTATCTGCATATACTTGGCCTGACCAATGAGGAAATTCCATATTTCCTGCCAATCAAAGCATCCAGCATGGCCTTTTCCCTTGTGTAACTGATGAGGTTCCAAGATCCACACAAGGCAGTCCATCAGAATAGCAAGCCTGCATTTCGCTTCATTGTCAAGAAGTGCTTCAGCAGAAATAAGCACAGAGTATACCTTGGATAACTGATACCTTTCTCTTAATATGAAGAGCAATACAATTTACCCTGGAGTAAATAGCAAAGGCATGTACTTATGTGCAGGTGCACCCAGTGCACCCACCCACCCCTCCGTGTGTGTGTGTGTGTGTGTGTGTGTGTGTGTGTGTGTGTGTGTGTGTCCTTCTTAATTATTTATAGTTCTCCCTTCCTTTGCCTAACCCTGCATCTTAATTTTCCATCTGACACACAAATCCTTCCTTTATAAACGATTTCAAATTGTTACAGGGCTTGAAGCTATGAGAACTGGAATGTGAAGTGTTCTATAAATGGCAAGAACACTGATTGCTGATATCATGTGTTAATTGGTAATATCTGTGTTCAGAAGTTTCCAGCAATATGTGTTATATCACATTAACTAGCCACATGCCCATGATATCTGATATTAACTATTCGGGTAAGGAGAATTAGTGCTCCTACGAAGGTAGCATTTGGACCTGGAAGATTTGTTTAATTAGCCTTTATGGACTGTCAAAATGCAGGATGTGAAACAGCCTCCATCCAATGTGACAGACTGTCAAAAGTAGGCAAAGCAAGTATCATCTCTCTCTGTCTGCCATAATATCCCCAGGAATCATTCTCTTCTGATAAAGCTCTAGTCTCAGCAACATCAGTCTCAGAGTTCTAATTTCAGTTTTGGCCCACTCAATGCACAGGGCGCCAATGCTTTTTGAACCATGTTCTCACTGAGGATTTTGGCATAATTTGGACAGATGAGGTTCCCACTTGCTTCCCCTGGTGATAGTCATCTTCTCTTTTCCTCTTTGAGGATGCACACAGGCTCCATGTGAACTAGGAAAGCTATCTGATGATTGTATTCTGAGAAAAGGAAAGCCTAGAATCTTATGCTGCCTGGCAGAGTTGCTCCAAATTTTGATAGTTTTCTGCCACAAAAGACATGAAGGGCCAGTTAACATGTAACTGACTTTAGGTTGCATCCTGGGAAACACAGCAGTGCTTTTATACCTGGGCAACTTTTCTTGGACCACTGCAATCTACTTATAGAGATGTCCCTCATTGCAGGTGTAGGATGGCATGCAATGAAATCAATAGTAATTGGGTACACCAGCTATGAACTATGAGCACTGGTCGATATGATACCAGTTGGATCCAGCAAACAACTTTTGGCAATTGGTATAAGAGAAGGATCTGTAACTCATGACTGGTACCAAACTTTGTCGACCACCTTCATTACCTGAGACTAAGGATGTACAAATGAGCAAAATCCAAGCTCTCTAAAGTTCTCTGATTTCTGTTTCAAAGCTCATAGTAATTCAAGTTAGAGTACACACTTCATTGTACACAAAGCCTTGTCTATAGTCTTGTGCACTTTTTCCCAAATGTACGCATCCACTGCACATATTTTTGAAACATGCATTCTTTTCCCAGCAATCAAAGCATATCTGTGTAAATTTTCCAAAAGTTCACATTTTTTTCATGTGCTTTTTTCTGATGTGCATTTGCCGTTGAACATATTTTTGGAGTCCGAAAATCACACTGTAAGCTCAGAAATGCTCGGGCTTTGACTTCAGATTGTGTCCAAGTCCATGTTTGGTCAGGTGTGTACTGGATAAATCCTGATGAAATACCAACTAAAAACAATTCCATCCCTGTCCTGAGACCTGCCAATAGTTACAGAGTTTAGGATAACCAAGGTCACAGTCCTATCCATACTTAGGCAGAAAAAGGGCCTACAACTTCCAGCAACCCTCAACCAGCTGTCTTCTGTCCCAACATATTCAGGATTGCAACTAAATTTTGTAGATCCTTGTGAGACATGCTTGGCAGTGTCCTGCATGCAGCAGAAAGAGGGAAGCAGGGGTTAAACTGGCTCAGAAAGTGCTCAGATACTGTCCTTGAGCCAAGCAGAGTGTTTCTCACAGAGCTATTCTCAGCATCAGCATTCAATAAAAGTACCCTCTGGAAGTCGGAGGGAGGGGACCTACTGGGTTAAAACTGCTTAGTACATGCTAAACATTCTCAAATTTTTTCCACTGTCTTTCAAATGTCTTTTGGTGTCAAAAGCAGATGTGTGAGGTTAAACCCTATCAAGCTCTGTGAGGGTATTAACATTTCATATAGCAGCTGTTTATTATGGGACTACAAAGATGAAATAAAGGCAGTGGAACTGCTCGCTTTGCTGGCAAGAGTTAAGGTTTTACCCTGATTATAAGCCTTATTTGCATAAGGACATGCTGTAGAAAGTGAATTCCTATAACCATTGTTGTCACTCATCTTTCCATGGTTCAGCCCTCACAAGTTTTTTTTAATGTAGTTCTCCACCTTCCATTCATTGTCTTACAACCAACCCTAACACGCCCTTCAAGCTATTAAAGCAAAGCACCAAGTTCCAGGCCCTTGTTTTAATTGTGATGCATCTGCTTCCTCTTTTTTTGTTGTTGTCACTGAATTACCCCGTAAATCGCATCGTTCTATAACCGTTTCCAATTACACATCACTAATTCAGTTTTACCATCGCTTTTCTTATTTTAAACTGCACCAAATTAATTGTGTCTATTATCACTTAAAAAGATATTCACTTCCGTCTGCCAACCCTGCTGAATGATTTTTTAAAATGCTAGCTGGATAATGTTATCAACAACTTAAACTGTATTTAATACTGGGCATGCGGAAGGGGGGAAGAGAGAAATAGACAACAAAAGTCAAAATAATTAATTGTGTGGCACAAATCTGTCTAATAGGGAGTTCTGCTTTTCTAATAAGCTGCTTTGCAGGCGGCCTGATGTCTTGGGCACATTAGTGTATATAATACAACAAGAGTATTAGAAAACATGAACAGTGAAGTTTAAAAAAAGTCTGAACAAGTTAGACAAGCCTAAATGCCATTGAAACCAATCATATTAGCATGCTTACACATTGCTTCAGTTCTCAGATGTGTTCACAGCATTGCACATAAAGGAAGCATCCCAGCTCGTGTCCAATTGCTTTGCTGGATGAGGCCTGGCATCAACGGCTGGCATTCCAGGGAAGCAGCCAAGGCCCAGCACTGATAACCTGCCACAGCCCCTCAAATAGGCTGTGGGCAGTAGAGGGATAATAATAGGTCTGGGAGCCTCTGTTTTCATTTCCTGGAGCAGCAGGACCTCAGGCACTCAAGGGCATTGTGGGAAAGGGCAGCTCCCAGCCAACCTTTGAGTGCTGCCGCTGCCACCATTAACAGGTAAGTCTGAGAGACCTACCAACAAAAGGGGGAATGCCGTTAGGCACATGATTGATGGCCATTCAAATATGCTCTGGATTTTGGTGTCCTAAATGGCCATATCTTGTTTCCAAAGGTAGACCTGAAGCCATAGAAATATTTCATTCTTTGCCTTTAAATGTAGTTATCTCTATTCACCCTAGTGTCATCTTTGGGTTTTGAGTGGATCTTTGCAAGTTGCATTTATGTGGCCCACCTCCTCCTCACGACTGTCACTGATGTCCATTCACTGGTCATCTCCCTCAAACCCTGAGGCTGGTCAGACTGCCTCTTTCATCTTCTATAGTTTCTTCATGCCCCTTTTCACTTGCTCTCTATACCTTTACCTTGCCTGTGGTTACTGGTAAAACAGCTTCCAAAAAGCAATCTTTCAGTGACCATGTGGATGATTGCATTAAGATTCTTTATGCTCATTCTTTATGTTTCCCCTGTGTGTGTACCTGTGTACATTGTTAAAATACTGCAGAAAGAGGAGGAGGAAGAGAGTACCAGGTGACTGCCACCATTCTAATTCCCCAGAATGCTTTTGACATCATCACAATGCACAGCATTGTGGGAAATTTACATGGTGGCCCCAAGACCCAGCCACCCAACACTCAACGGAGTACAGTTGCTGCTGCCATTTAAGCCCTCCACAGGTGCTCACCACTCTAGGAAGGAATGCAACAGGGCACATTTTGCCAAGGGCGCCCAAGCCAAAAAGCAATTTGTATATATAGCACTTTACAAAGTAAAGTGTAATTGAAAAGACCCTACCCCAAACAGCTCACAGTCTAAAGTTTCACAAAGACAGGGCTGTGCATGGAGCCAACATGGGAAGTCAGCACCGCTGGAGTTGGAAGGGGTCCACAAGAAAAGTTGGCTGTGTTATGCCTCCTGGTGACCCATAAAGACAACAAGAGCAACATGCTACCAAGGATGTCGGAATAAATGTAGTTGGTCTTGAAGGCACCACAAGGCCCTTTGCTGCTTTTGCTCTGACAGACTAACATACTACCCATTTGGAAGAAACTAGAGGTAGCCCTTGAGGAGCACATTAATGAATTCAAAGCACTTCTCCCACCTTGTCACAGGCACCCATACAGCAATCCGGTAAAGGCAGGTACAGCTTATTCTCTCTGCAAATGGGGAACTGAGGCTGAAGTAAGTGTGGGCCTGTCTACCAGCACCTAGCAAGATCATGGAATAGGGGAGATATGACCAGATACTTCCCAATTCATAGCTCAGCTGCTCTTCAGTAGGGGAGAATTCTAATGTGCATTTGTGCAAAGCAGGTTTTATGTTGGTACTATAAAATTATTTGTACTTTTTATGCCTCCCCACACACACCTCCTGCAAAGGGTATGTGCATAATATTGAGCAATTCAACACCCTGGGTGAACATGGCTGCCCCTTGCCTTTTTGAACAATGCCAGTGTTCAGATTGTTCCAAAGGGAACCCCTGGGAGCTGAATGCCAGCACATGTTGTTTTGCAGCTTGAGATGAATTGTGGAGTGAACTCCAGTTCAAAAGCTCGAAGTCACAGAGGGCCTTTTATCCCAGCATATCCAAGGTCAGAAGAGAACTTTACAGCCACTTGCAGATGCTGGACTGGGGACAAAGGGGAAGCCTACCCATGGCCTTTACATATTTGCATAGGGAAATACATTTTAAATATACAGATATTTAAAATTATCCATGGCCTGGTTGAGAAGAGGGAAAATGAAGTGTCGTGCAAATAATATTTCTCTATTACCAAGAAACCACACTTTCGCTTCTTGTATATTTCTGTTACCGGTGTATTTTTGGTTGGGTTGAAAAGTGGCCCAGTCAAATAATTTAATTTTGAGAAATTCCTTTATGTGGGTTACTAGTCAACAAAAATGCAATGTCTGATTCCAATGGGTCTGCTCTAATTATGACTAAATCTAGATCCAACACCAGATTGCTTTCAACTACAAGTCCCACCATTCCTGGGGCAGGGAGGGGCTGAGCTAAGTTTACATGGGTGGGGTGATAGCTGGAGCAGAAGAAGGCTGGGGCTGCTACAGGACCGGCCTACTCATGAAGCGGCATGAGGAATCCACGTGAGGCAACGCAGTCGGAGGAGTAGAGAGTTGTGCCACTCCCCAGCTCAGCCCCGCCCACGGCCTGGAGAGCCCGCTCCGCCTGCAGCAGTGGCTCCAGAGAGCCCCGCTAGCCACCTCCCTGCTGTAACATTTGCTGCATCCAGAGCTGGCCCATCAGGCTGTGCAGAAGGCTTTCGTTTTGAGATATCCTGGCCAAGTGCCAACCTTGTGCAAGCGTCTGGAGCCCTCAGATCTGAAATTCCTGCCACCTCCACTGCACAACCCTTCCTCCTTGCCATTGTCGGTTGAAGGCCACAGAGCCCCTGAAGCAGCAGAGGAAAGGCAGGCAGGATTACACAGCAACACGCGTCCTTTTGCTCTGGGCAGCAAGAGAGCTTGTGCCAAGCCTGGGCTGTTGCATGAAAGTTAAGCCAGCCTGCAGGTCAACATCCAGTTTGATGCTCATTCTTTTCTTGGATATGTATGAATCTGGAATCATTTCGTGGTGACAGGAGACAGGGATAAGGAGAGTAAATCTGGACTGGGGACCTGGGGCCACCATGACCTGGAAAGTCCATTGCAAGTGCTGTTGAAGATAGGGAGATCCTCACGAACGTGGAGACCTTGCAAGCACTGTTAAGCCTGCAGTGAGACATGGCAGGGAACTGAAGAAAAGGGACTTAACCATCTTCCATTTCCTGCACCTTGTAGAAGAGATGGCCTGGGGTGCACTGAAAGGGCACACAAGGGCCCAGTGTTCCAATCCCAAGCCGAAGGTGCATTTTGATGCTCCCCTGAGGAAAACTAAATTCCTGCAGATGTTGTCAAGAGCCCATAGGACTGTGCTCTGAGTGAGTTTGCAAGACCAAGGCTGTGATCCTTTATTCCCTTACCTGGGGGTAAGTGTCACAGAAATAAGCGAGGTTTGTGTCTGAGTAGATTTGTATAGAATTAACTTGTGAGAGATGCAAGACAACAGAAAGCCATGTTGACAATAGCATGGTGTCCAGATGCTGATTTTTGGAAAGTCAGATATAATGCTGAAATAAATATGTGTAGCTTGTCTATATTGAAGATCCATCATTTTTTTTAATCATTGCAGAACTTTATATATCGGGTTGGCCAAACAAGGCTGACAAGCCACAGGCAGCTCCTTGAGTTTATTTCGTGGCTTGCAGAGGGGCCCAGCTTGAGAGTAGGAGTGTGAGAGACTGGAAGTGAGTGTGTGAGCACACTACACTTGGTGTGGCCTGGGCCAGGTGGGTGTGTTTCTCCCCTCTTTAGCCCCCTCCGTGTGAGGAGCCCCTGGCTGGGCAGCCATTTTGGGCAAAGCTTTGTTAAGATTTGGTCTGAGGAACCCAAGCTACAAGGGAAGTGAGGGAGCCTGGTCTGTGGAAAAAAGGGACGATGAGTTGACTTGAGGGGGAGTTGAGCTCGTGTCTGTGGGGAAACTGAGGTATGGAGTAGCAAGGAGAAGCTTAGGTGGCAAGCAAGGGGCAGGAGTTTAGTTCAGTGGGCTTTGCGGGGAAGGAATATGGGGAAAGAAAAGGAAAAGGTGGCTAAGGGGCCTGTGTCAAAATTAATGGGAAAGCAATTTGGGATGATTGTCAGAGAACAGCTGCAGAAATGTTTGGGGAAGAGGGTCTGAGGGAGCTTGATGGAGCAATATGGGAGAAGATGGTGATAGAAAAAAGGACAGCTCGGGGAACGCACTTTCAGGTGTTTGCAAATGTGGTCCAAAGGAGAGCAGAGGTAATAAGAGACCTGGAGACAGGATCAGCTGGGCTACATTTGTGTAATTACATTACTTTTGAGTAATGTGGTCAAGGCAGACTGGTGTGTGTTTTGTAGGATAAAGGGGACAGGTGAAGGCATCAGGGATGAAGTGGGTCTGAAACTGAAGTGCCAGTATAGGGAAGAAGCTATTATAACTTCAAGAAGTGGAAGGTAATTGTGGGATTGGATTAAGTGGGCCTGGATGCCAAGAAGTGGGATGTGTGGTGGTTGGAAAAGCAAGTCTTTGTGCTGTGGAATAGGATGCAATTGTTTCCGTGGCATAAGAAGATGAAGACTCACAAGACCTGTACTAGCACTAACTAGTATGATGCTTGTAGTAATGTCTGTCTGGTCATAATAAATAAATATTTGTTCATGTCTTATGGCTCTCAAACATCTGACATTTACTGCATGTGGCTCTTCGGTTGATCAAGGCTGGCCACTCCTATTATATATCATGGACAGTTGCTATGTTAATCAATACGATCATTGAATGATCATTATATCATTCTTGTATTTGTACAGAAAACTGCCTTTTGGGGAAGTGAAATAAATCCAGTTTCACAAGCAACCATTGGGAAAACACAAGGCCTTCTTGAGAAGGCAAAACCCAAGGTTCAATTATCCATGAATTCTGTAGCCAGACTATCCTGTCTCTGACTATCTCTGATGTTTGTAGGGGAAAATATGGGAAAGCAACTGCAGGAACAACAACAAAAAACAATCAGTCACTTCCAAATCCTGATACCAAAATTATGGCAGCTCCCCCAAAACCCATGGCTCTCCTAATATTAATAATGATTAACTATTGTACAATATCTGCATTTTAATTCTTAAGCTTTTGATGCCAAATAATCTGTTCCATGGGATCGCAGGCTCACTTGTAATTTCGTTTTCTCGTTACTTTCTTATTTTCAAGAATAAGACTTATTAATTACCCAGTTAATAAGACACAAAGGCTCAGAGCTCACATGAGAATTTCCCACTGAAGGGAATGGGGAAGGGGTTTTATTATGTATTCTTTATTTATTGGCTTTCTAGCCCATCCTATTAGCCACATGGCACCATGGATAGCTTTACTGACTCCTCTTCCCCCTGCAGCCCCCAGTGTTCCCCCAGTTCTCCCTGAGATCTTTGGGGGGCGCTAGAGAGCATCTGCAGTGTCAGAGAAAAGAGGACACTGGTGTCCTTTCCCCCATTTGTCCTTTCCCCCACCCTTTTCCTCCAGTCTCCTCTGCATCTTTTCCATCCACAAACAAAATGAACCATCTCATTCATGCAAAGGACATTCTGGGCCCAACCAAAACAACTTTTCACAACCAGCTATTCGTCAAGTGTAATCATTGTCCCATTTTCTGGGTGCTTTGTTCAATGTTCCAAAGCTAAAGATTTTTAAAATCCTCATTATTTGTTTCTCTTACTTTCCACAACTTTCCACAAGCTGTGCATAACTCCATCTTTTTCTGCACAGTTTTAGGGAAACCTTGAGTGCTTGGAATCTAACACATTCTATTATTATTATATTTAATATAGTAAGTGTTAAAATACTGCTGCTAATCTTATTTTTAAAAAAGAGCTAAACCCTTCTGAAAAAATCACAACTCTCTCTCTCCTAAATATTTCAAACACTGCCGCAGCACTTCACATTTGGTTTAAAACACTTCAGTTTGAAAGTGATTACAAGCTCGGAACATGTAGTTTCAATTTAAATTAACCAGCTTAGAATTACTGGAACACTTCACATTTCTTAAGCAAAGAACTATACTTTTTAAATAAACATCCCACTCCTCCGAATATCACACTTTGTAAATATATTTGTGTGGGCTTGTTTGTGTGCACACACGCCTGCAAGCACACACAGATATTAATGAATGACTGCAGCATCCCCCTCCTGGCTTTCAGTGTGTTGTACCACAATACCCATTGCTCCAGGCCAGTATGGCAATTGGCTGTGCTGGCTGAGTAATGGGAGTGAGAGTCCAACGCATTAAGAAGGCACCAGAGCTGGAAGAGGCTGATCTGGGTAAAATAACCCTTGAAGAAGAAGAAGATTCTAATGCAGTGAAGGTTATTATCTGGTTGAGGAAAGTTGCTGAGTTTCCATGTGGGGAAAGACAGCAAAGAAGGCCAGTCACTATGCAAAGAAGCTGTGGTAGGATTGCATAATTACCCTGCGTGGTTTAAGCTTTCACATTAAGATTTTAACCCTCTGACTGTCAAGCTCTTTGCCTTCAAAGAAGTAAAGACTGGAGTAAAATGCACTTCAGCTTACCAAATGTGTGCAAGTAAGACTATTCTTTTTGTCATGTTTTATTGTACTTGATGACAAGCTGCTTCTTTGTTGGATGACATCCCTGCATATCTATGTAAGCAGGCCCTTCCTTCTTCCGATCCCCTATTTTTTTTCTTAAGAAAGGAATTTCTGGTGACGGGACAAAGAGAAGCTTGCAGACAGCTACTTGCCTGGTCACCTTTGGTAAGTGAAAAAGCTACAGTTGAAAAGTGGATATTTCTATCTTGCTAAACCAAAATTTCCATTCTTCACTCTGTGTAAGATTGTATTTTAGAGGTAGTTAATCTTTATAAACAGCCCTCAGTTATTAGACAACGTAGAAATGGCATAAACAAGATTAATCTTTTCTGGGGGGGAAATTGCTGGAATTCCTTCTCTACAGCCCAAAGACAAGTGTTTTGTGACCAACCATGCCTGCCATGGCAGTCATTTTGTGAGAGTGCCCACCACACTGTCAGCGTTCCCAATGTGCCCATTGATCTAATGGTGCTGGGAAACTCTGCCATGTATTTGCCTAGTATTATGATTACTTTGTTTTAAGCATCCAGCAAAGACCAGGGAAGAACCATCATTCAATGACAGAGCATACGCTTGGCATGTATGAGGTACCAGGTTCGTGCTCGGCTGAATTTTCTCTACCGTTTGGCAGAGTAAGACAGCTACCTCTGGCAAAAACTGGCCCCAGTCATCGGTTCTTTCTGATCTGGAACATTCCAGCCTAGGAAATGGAAAAATGGAATAAAGTTTGTGGTTGCTGTTTTCAAATACGTTTTATTAATTTTATTAATCCATAAAAATAGCGTACAACATAGATAACATACATACAACATAGATAACATACAACATAGATAACATACATAGATAATAGCGTACAGCATAGATAACATGCTCAATAGCCTCAGAAAACTACTACCTATCACTTTGAATCATCAGCTACTCAGGCAAACAGCATGCTTATTGCTACATCTATGAATCCATCACAAACAGAGCAATCCTATGGCCCCTAGACAATGTCTAAGAAGCCCCAGGATTTTCAGATTACCAGGTACAAGAATAGAAACTGAGCTCTCCCTTCGGAGCCTCGGATCCACCCTTGGATCCTCCTCCCCACCTCTCACAGCCAGCCGCTTCTCTGAGCAACTTGAAGAAGAGAATTGGGGAGGGTGGGGTGAGGAAGGGAAGAAAGTATGAAGACTGGGGCTACCAGGATGTGATGCACCCTGGTGCCACTCCAGCCTCCTTCCCTTCCATTTCAAAATACTGTAGCCAGATGGCCTTTGGCTGGCAGGCAAGACAAGAAAGGAAGCATAGACCACCTCCATGCTCTGCCCAACCTGTAAAGGATTCCCACAATGCCCTGAGTTGGGATGCTGGCAGCATCCCCACTGACTGCACCCTAAATGTGCCTTGTCAATATCTTGGCTCCCCAGTAGAGCATGCTGCCCTGGCAGGCAGGAGAAACAGGCGAAAATCACCTCAACTCTTTTCCTACCTGGCCCAGGATGCCCGCAGTCCACCGAGCGCAGAGACTTACATGCATCCCCATCAAATAGCACCCAGTTAATCACCAGAAGATGACAATGAATTCTTATTATTGTTGATTTCATTTCTATACTGCCCTGTGGCCGAAATTCTCTGGGTAGTTTACAGCCATGTATAAAACAATACAATGCAATAGAAATAACATAAAACAACAATGTTAAAAGAATTTAAAATTAATTAAAAAAGCTTAAACAACAGTAAAGATACAATAAAAAGACCCATCAAGAAGAGGCACCAGAATATTCCCCTCAGGCCCCTGGATAACCAAGGATATCTTTAAAGATAGAGGGCTCTCTTGACCTAGCTCCAAGCAGCCACAATAGAGAAGTTGTTCCAAACTGAGGGGAGGGAGGGGCAGCAAATATGAATATAGGATAAATAATGCATATCATCTTATATTTCACTAATTTCAGAAGTAGCAAAGCAAGGATATAGATTAATTTTTAGGCCATAATTAGTTTTCCAATATTCAAAAGAGGCATCTACTCTCCATAGATTTGGGATTTGTATTTCTACCATCTCTCAGTCTAACTACCTCACTAATTTTCAATTGGTGCAATTTGTCAAACTATCTTAAAACTTTATTCACTTGTAAAATTGTTTTATATTTTTCTAGTTCTCAGTAATAACCATTTTTGCTGCTGTTTGCAAATTGATACCATTAGCTGGGGAAATTTGGGGATCTCAGGTTGAAAGAGCTCTTATACTTTGTTTTAAGGCTCACAGACTAGTTTTAGCCAAATAACCTAGCTGCATCCTTCTGGAATTGTTCTCAGAAATCTTGAATTTGGACACGACCCCTACATATGCATAGTACCAGCCAAGTGCATCCCATATTTCCAAGGGTACAGTGATCTTTGTTTCCTTTCTAGGAAGATCATGTTGCCCATTAAACTCCTCTTCCTGTGCAAAATGCAGCAGTTTGGCTACCAGCTAGAGCCTGGTGTGCACCATCATATCACTGGTTGCCATTTGCTTTCCAAGGCCAATCCAAGGTTTTGTTCTTAACCTTTAAAACCATAAACAGCCTAGAACCCCCAGCTATCTCAGTCATTTCCCTATCAATTTGTCCCAGTATTAAAATCTGCAGCAGAACCATTACCTACCGGGGTGCATTTCTCCTCTGTTGCCGCCAAACTATGGAATTATGATTGGCCCCATTATCTTGCCCCTTAAACTAAGTACAATAGGACCTTTTTTTAATTCTGTCATTTTAAATGTTTTAGGATGCAAGCCAATGCCCCCTGCCCTCAGTGCATGTACACCTCCTCAATCAGAGGCTTATGTCCATCCACTCTGCATTACATCTAGATGGGCATGACATCTAGATCAGCCTTCCCCAACCTTGTGCCTCCCAGGGACATTTGGACTACAACACCCAGAATCCCCAGTCCATGGCCCTGCTGGATGGGAATTCTGAGAGCTGAGATCCAAATGCTTCTGAAGGCCACCTGGTTGGGGAAGGTTGAACTAGATGGTCATTCATCTAGATGAAATAGCACAGATGGGCATGAGCCATTGGCCCCACTCTGCTCCCTTCTCCCACCTGGCATGCCCCCCCCCCGCAGCTAACTTGTGACCTCAGAGAGGCAGCTGGCATGACCCTTTTCACCCCAGCTGTGAAGCGGATAAATGGGAGTCCTAGAGCCCAGGATCCTCGAACAGAGGCTCCAAATACTCCTATCTCCCCACCCCAACAATGTTGGGAGGCCCATCGGATTGCATTATTAATTTTTCAATGTTCTATTTTTTACTATTCCAGCATTTTGTTGCTTTGGATTGTTGTACATTGCCTGTTTGGGCAGTGGGTGGTTAGCAGAGCAGGTGCTATATAAAATTTAATAATACGTAAGTTAATTCAAGTATGGATTTCTCTCTTTATGGTTGACTGTTTTACACATGGATAAGAATATGGAGCTTTGTGAATATCCTGGACTGACAGAAAGACAAACAAGTGGGCCCTAGATTAAATCAAGCCAGAACTTGTCTCGGAAGCAAAATTGATGAAATTGAGGTTATCATACTTCGGGCACATCATGAGAAGGCGAGACTCACTGGAGAAGACAAATATGCCAGGGAAAGTTGCTAGAAGAAGAGGAGGAAGACTAACTATGAGATGGATGGATTCCATAAAGGAAGCCACAATGGTGTTTGCAGGGCCATCAAACACTGGACATTTTGCAGGACTTTCATTCATAGGGTCCCCACAAGTTGGAGACCACTTGACAGCATATAGCAACAACAAATGGAGTCTTTTAATTTTTGCCAGAAATTTTGACTGTCAGGATTCAAGAGCCAGCTTCCGCTTTAATGCCGCAGTCTGTTGATTTCAAGACGGCAGTACCGTAGTGAAAGGAGCAGGGTTTTGTGGAGAATTTGTGCAGAATGGTCCCCTACTCAAGGGGTGGCAGGTCTATGGCCATTCAGGATCTGCCTGATTTTTGATTGCGGTCACCAGTCATGTGCAACATAGTGGAGCAGGCAGCTGGAATTAAGAATTAAGGAAGAAGGTGCCTCCAAGTACATTCACAGCCCAGGAATTTTCCATCAGTTCCAGAGACAGGCCTAAGTCTGGAGCTTTTGAGTTGCTCCTATTGCTGTGCAACTGGGGAACACAAACACTACGGCAACAGAAAGAGGGATTGTGGGTGGGTTGCGGTCTAACTTCTGCTACCACCCCCAGGCTTAAACTTCGCATTGGTTCCTGTCTACAACATACAGATCTGTCTTCCCACTGCAAGGGTGACTTATTTTTTTAAACAGAAGCACGACAGAGCACCAAAAAGATTTATTTATCTTGTTTCTGCACTAAATTTGATCTTTTTTGGCATTGTGTAGTTGTTACAATTCAGACTGGGGCCACTGTGCTTTGGGAGAAAGAGTTAAACCAACCCACCATCTATCCCCCCCCCCCCACATTCCCCATCCCACCATGAGTGGATGCGGGTTAAAAAAGGGAAAGAACTCACCACTGACAACACTGAACACCAGATTGTAGTGGCCCTGATCCAAAGGGTTTGGCACCCTCACACTAAAGCAGGGCTAGGTAATCTTTTGGGGCCTGTGGGCATAGAATACAAACTGAGAAACCAAAATGGATGTGTTTGTCTACCTGTGCAGAGGGCTCAGAAAACTTGACTCTTAAAAGTCTGGCTTTGAATGCCTTTATATTCAATGTGCTTCTGGTAGTGAACTAGGGTTGCTGCCTCATTTCCCTAAAAGGCTGCTTGGCTTTAATATCCATACGGTAGACAAATACAGTCATGGAAGAGCAGTGCAGTGAATGTGGCTGCTGCAGACGGACGAGAATTTTGTTTGGATCATTTTATATAAGGGCTTACCAAAATGTGCAACGTTCTTCATAAAGAACTTGAAAGAGAGAAGTGAGATAAATAATAATAACTTAACTAGAAAAAAGGAATGTAGAAAAAATGTTGTGTGTTCTTTTCAGGTAGCATGTGCCCGTGAGTAGCAGCAGATGCCAGCCAGCCGTCTCCTCTAGGAATGTGTCTTATCGCCCCATAAAGATGCCTAAGTTGGCAGCCATCACTAAAGGACCCATCCTATGGCTACCTCACCTTATCTGGAGGCCATAGGACTATTCCTAGGATTCTTATCACACAGCCAGTATTGAAGGAACCATGCCAGCTGTCTCTCCAAGGATGCAACAGGGCTCTGGAAATGGGGAAATGTGCTGGGGGTGGTGAGGGGAAGAAACTGGGCCTGGCAGCTTATGTCCTTTCCTATAGACCCTCGGCCTCCTTCCCTGCCCCTCTTTGGTGCTTGATCCAGATGTCAGAAAACAGTCTGTTAAGAAATGAATGAAGTACGCAGAGCAAACGGCAATGGTGCTGCAGGACATCCCTCTGTACTGGATGCATGCAGAGGCTTGAATGCATCTGATGCAGAGCCATCAGATGACCCTGAATCTTGCAGAAGCAAGTTCCACAGTTTAGCTGCACACTGTGTGACCAAGAGTCCTGAGTATATCCCTGCTTGCCTGCACCGGATGATCCTGGGCTCTGGTAGGAGAGCAAGCAAGAAAATATCCCTGCTTTCCTTCTTCACACAATGCCTACTTTTACATAGTTTGCCATGCTCCCCCCCACACACACACCCTGTACACAGACTTGCTTGCCTTTTTTCAAAGCCACATAGCCACAAATGGGTAAGTTTTCCATGTGGGGAATTGAAAAGCAGTATAAAAATATTTCAGATGAATGAAGGACGAGCAACCATGTCTGAACTCAGCCTTGCTCCTTTGCCCGAAGCATCATTCCTGTTGGCATTGTTTGGCTTAACATGTTTAGCTAAGAGATCAGTCAGCAGTTAGCAATGATGCATTCCATTCCTTCCAAACAAAAGCTAAGAAACTTTTGTACATACCTATGTGCTTGCTACTGTAATGTTTAATATCCTTTAACAAGAACTGGCCTCACCCACCGCACACAAACTAGGCTCTGTCCACCTGTATAATTTAATTACCCCTCCATAAGTCACCTTTTTATTAAATAAGACTATTTTTTCATGGGTGCAGCTGCACACTGAATCTCTACCTAATAGCATAGTTTGCATTGCATGCCAGTTGTGGGATGTTAAAATGCAGTCTTAATTGGAAACAGGATTCCTATAAAGTTGCATGTTTCTTCCCTTTTGTATTTATTTACATTTATAATTCCCCACCACAGCCTCGAGGGTCACAGTGGATAACGGTAGACACAAAGTTGATCTAAACTATATTGTTCCAATCCATTAAAAGGCAGAGAGAGCGCAGAATAATACAAGAAAGAAAATTCTTCACGTCAGCTTGCCAGACCACATCGAAAGTTCAGCAGTGCTTTGCTACACATGACAACTCAGAAGTAACTCCCACTGCGTTCAGTAAGTCTTACTCATGGACGATTCTTCAATGGTCTGGAGCCTTAATGGCTGTCATGAGCACTACCTGTGTGCCCTGGTGCCCTGTGTGTATTGTGTCCGAGGTATTTCACCTGCACAGCTGGTTTGGGTGGCTGTTCCTGGAACATGACTGGACTTGGATGCTGATGACCGAATGCATCATAATTTTGAAAGCACTCCCCCAGCATTGACTCACCTGTCCTTTCACTGGGGTGGGGCTCCACTTGTGAAGCCACAAGCCACATGGCTTATGGTCCAGTGACACCTGCTAGGAACCTCCAACTGGTGTATACATTCCACTTATGGAATTAACTCTCTGAGAAAGTGAAACTTACCCCACATTGTTGTTCTTTCTTTAGCAACCAAAGACATATTTGTCTAATCTGGCTTCCGAGATGTAACCTGACCCTTGAACCTTGATTGCTGGATGGATTCAATTCATGCCCTGCCTTTCCCCCAAGAAAATGGTTTTCGGGGTGACTTGCTTGGGTGCATTGTGCTATGCATTTAATCTAGGTTTAGGGCTGATGTTTTTAATTGTCAAACTGAGATATGTTTGTTGTGTTGTGTAGCAAAAATAAACCATAATCATGGCAACAAAATGTTAGTGTTTGGAGAGTGAAATGTTATGGGATGGCCAAAACAGGTGAATTAATAAGAATGCAATGTGAAGCTCTGTTTCCTGGGCTGCAAAGAAATGGGTACTTGAAACCCACATTTCAGAAAGCCTTTTCAGGCCACGTCACCAGGCCTCATGAAGGAGCATGTTGTTCATTTGACCTCTGACCAAAGCAAGAGCATAGTGTGTGTGCTATGGACCTATTTCCACCCCTCCAATGTCAGAAGCATTAAAAGTGTTGAACTGTCTCCAGCATTCTGACAGCGGCGCTATGCTAATGCCACGCATGATTCTGTTGACATTAATCTCAGTAGGGTTGAGATCCTACTAATACTTCCTTCCAAAGCGAGGTAACCCCTTCAAAGGCTGACACATACCACCTCACCATGTTCATCAAATATATAATCTTACTAAATTCTGTAATCTTAAATCCCAACCTAGAGTAACTAGTACTGCTTACATTAGCTTCCTTTTTTATTTAAAGTTCATCTAAAAGTGTATGTGCGCGTGTCATTAGTTAATAATTTCAGATGTCAAAGATGACCCAACTACAGCCTAAGAAAGCTGAAGATTGTAGATGCCCTGAAATAGCAATATCTTCGGGTGCAATCCAGTCCATTAATATTCATGGTTGCTCGCCTGCAAAAGTCAAGACCAGAAGGATTATCCAGCCCTAGTGTGATTTGCACCTGTCTTTGAATGGGCCAAAGCAAAACACTATACAGTACTTGTAAGTGTGTGTCCTCAAGTTTCTGATTCTACGCTCTTCCAAATAAATAAAACCAAGTAAACATGAACGCTGCCGGAGAACAATGGTGTGGTTTTTGCAATACAGGCTGTAGAGGGAATTATGGAAATGGCCTCTTGGTGCCAGTGCATGTCGGTGACAGCACACTTTCTGGACCAATTAGAGGAACTAGATTAAAAATGGAAGCAGTTCTTGCCCAGGCTTCAGGCCAGCAAAAGTCAAGATGGTTTTAGTTGATTATTCTGTTTTGCATATGGAAATTTCACATTGCATTTTTATCCTATATTTTGTTTTATGCCCTGTTGTACTGCATTTGTATGAATAGGTGTGAAACACCCAGAGAGGTGGGGCTGTCAGGTGGTATAGAAACAAAACAATGGGAACAAATTCTCCATGGCCAGTTTGTACTGTCTTAGCACGATCTTAAGCAAATCTGCTCAGAAGCTTGACAGGTCTACCCAGATCCCAGTGGGATGTAATCCCAGCTCAGTGGGAGTAGGGCTGAACCCTATCTTAATTATGTCACTTGTAGGGGCCTGTATTGTTGTTTTGTTATCAAATGGGTATGCTGGCTCCAGTTGGGATCAGGACCACCACATACCAGCAAGGGGGGGATTAACCCTTCTCCCACTCCAGCTGCTTGGTCCCCAAAATTCGTACATATGGAGGGTGTGTGCGGTTCTAGAAAAGAAAGAGTAAATGCCATTCTCTGGCCTGCAAGCCTGAAAATAGTACTGGTTATGAGTACTGGTCAGGACAACCCATTACACAAAATTGGCCTTTGCTTTATCATTGCAGAGCATGGCAGCAAAGAAGACGAATCCACCCTAAACCACTCTGTGATTATGTCGTCTTCACTGGTTGAGGACAGCCACTTAAGGCACAGTGAATGAAGGCCAGAATTTAAAACTCTGCTTGAGCCTATGTAAAGTCTTGTGCTAGCCCAGTGACATATTGGAGGGGGCAGATTTGCCTTTGCCAAGAAAAAAATGCTTCTTTCTTCCTCAGGTGCCTCCACTCCTTTCCATATGACCAGGTGCTTTTGCCATTCTTCTGTTCCAAAATCAGATGCCCATGCTCAGTGTCATCACCAGCTGTTGGAGGGCCCTTGGGCAAGACACCCTCAATGGGACTCCTCAGGGTCTCCGCCAGTATCATTACCAACTGCTATTGCGGTTTCTGCTCCTCGTGGCTTCTATTTGCCCCAGGGCATGTGCAAAGCATCATCTGCAGCGCCTCCTCCGAGCTACCTCTGTGGTCTGGGCCAGAATGCAGAGTGAGCAAGTGGGTTGCAGTGGTGAGAAGGAAGAGCACATTCTCTTGGCAGGAAGTCCCATGCTGGGGTACGAGCTCTTGGCAGTTGCCCGCCCTTGTTGCTGGTCCTGCCCTTGCTGTATGAAAGCAGCGATTGTGTTCACGGGGTGGGAAATCGAATCTTCTTCTTCTGAAAGCCATAAGGCTACTTTTGTGGCTCTTTGGATGCTGGTCTTTATGTGTTGTGTTTACTGCATCTGTGTACCTTCTTGTTACCAGTGTTATCAGGGTGGCTCTCAGCTCGTAAACAGTGATGTACTGTTTACCAGACACAAGGAAGATGGACAGAAAGGAAGGGAAAAATCAGCACGTTCTTGCACCTTGGCCTCTGGGATGGGTTATATATGGGTCATCATCAAGGCGATGGAGGCATTCTTGCCATTTCACAACTCCTCTTCAAGCAGGAAGTGGATCACTTGTTGGTGCTGATCTCTCTCTTGGGGACTGTCTGCAAACTCACTTTGGTACACATGGTTTCATTCCCAATTTTGGATACCTATTTTCACATGGTGCCGCTATCCCCGGTGCAATAAATTGCAAGCATTTGCATCCCACATACCACTACCCAGGATAAGCTTTCATGCCAGCATCTCAACAGGGTTCATGAATGCAGGGATAGGTAAGACGGCCCCACACCCTTTTCTCACTGGCAGCTGGAATTGCAGAAAATGGTTTTCTCCTAACACTGAAACTGGGTTACTTACTGTGTTGAAATTCAGACACTCAACTCTACTTTATACTCAGTCTTCAGAGCAGGAAGCATGTTCTTTGCCTATTTTCCATGGAAGCCATGCTTTGTTGGCACCCAGGACAAACTGCCAAATGTGCCCACAACGTTGCATAGCCCTTCCCAAAATACTTTTCTAGCCGCCAAGGTGCCACTGGACTTTCTCCCCATGGGGGGGGGGGGCGGGGGGGCTTAGGCTTATGGCCCAACCTTGCAATGGACTAACATGGCTGTCTGTCAGGTGATGGTACTTTTCCACTTTGCAGTGCAATCCTATGTGTGTTTACTAAGGTTACAAATCCTTCAACACTTCTCCCAAGACAGTTATTTTGTGACGATTCCCATGACCATTTTTCAAGTTGCCACATGTGGCCATGGCCCAAAAGGTTGCCCTACCTCCACATTAACAGAGACAGAGATTACTCCCAAAATGCAGAAGATCTCCTGTCACACTACTGGCATAGATCAATAGGTCGTCCCCTTACATTTCAGTGCCAACTACAGAAATGCAGAGTGGGACAGGTGAGGCAAAGCTGCTGCTGGAAGGTAATGAGTGCTAACACAGGGCTTATGGAGTCAACAGGTCATGGCCTTTCGAGATCCATCCAAGATGTTTCATGCAATCATATAATCAGGCAATAACTTTAAGTAAAATACAAAACTCCTAGCGTGTGGGGTTGGTACTTTCTGCACCTATTAAAACTAGCCTATGATAGGCTACCTGATCCAGATTGGCTATTTTTGGCCTACACTCATATTTTGGAACATGGTTGCTGTGGCCATTGACTTTCCAGGAGATACAGAATTTTCTCTATGCTTGAATCTCTTAGGGTACAATCTTATGCAGATGTAGCCAAAAAGGGCCTACTATACCCAGAATGTCCCAGCCAGCTATGCTGGGAGCTGTAGACATTTTTCCTGTCTAAACTTGTATAGGATTCTGTCTATAAGCTATATGATGGTGGAGGTGGAGGTGGACTCTGTGTGAACAGGACCAAGGATGAGCTGAAACACCCCCAGTGATGCAACCGGAGTTTGGTGGATGCCTGAGGAGGCTGAAGGCAGTCCACCTCAGTCCGTCCACCTGCAGCTTTTCCAGCTCTGATTGTTGGCCTTGATCTTTTCAAGAACGCACCTCATGCACACAGACTCACATGCCTTGTCCTTAGACAATGCCACCAACCAAGCACCCCACCAGCCTCTTCCAACAGACTAATATTACACTATTGAGCAGTTGCCTTCACAGCTGTATGCCATCCGGGGGGGGGGGGTGTTAATAGAAGGGAAATCGTACACAGCGATAACTGGGGAGCTTCATCTACAGCCAATATACGTTTTCAAGTTTTAGTTCAACGTGATTTGATACGTCAATCACCATTCCCACGCATTTTGTTTCTACGTGTGCCTTCTCTTTTATGTCTCATCATTTCTCATTATTATTAATTTCTCGCTTACATTTTTGTGCCAGCTGCCCTCCCCCTTTTTAGCATCAAATATCTTTCCTAGTCAAATAATTGTATACCTCTCATTTTCTAATACCTTCGTATGGGTTTTAGAAAGGAGGAAGCAGGACAAAATGACATCTTCAAATAGCTTTTTACAATAGAGTATGACTGGCAAGTGTCATTTCTTTCCAAAGGGGGAGGGAGAGTTACTGCACCTTTAATAAATTTAATCCACTTCTGATTACAGAGGAAGAAAGCTCCTTTTTTAATCTTACAGGGATGGAATATTGCAATAACTGTTCCATCAGATTTTAAAAATAAGATTTGCTAAAGGTCAGCATATCTCCTGGTCACATATGCAGCAACATTGAAATTTCTTTGGCCAGGGAATAAAATAGATTCTATCATTAAAAATAAAAAGCATGAGGACATCTTGCAAGCCCACAGGGTTTTTTCCCCCTCTTTCTCAGAAAGAGGAGACATTTCGTTATCAACTAGCAATCATAAGATTTTTAAGCAATATCTCTAATCTGCTTCTCTTCACCCCTCCTCCCCTCCCCTTTCCTTTTCACATCAAGGTCTTTTTATCTTCCAATTTTGCATCTAAAGATGAGGTGAATGCCATTAGCTCAATTCAACCTCAAGTGTAGTCAGATGTGCCTGTGATTTCTGAAAAGCACTGTCTAAGGTCACATTAAAATGTATAAGAGCTTTTTCTGTTCCTGAAAAGGGGGCTTATTATCCATCCGTGGTGTAAAGCAGTAATAGCGATGGCTACAGACTTGGGGAAAAACAAAGGGAATGTCAGGGCTTTGGCTTGTGTGATTTTTACTTTTTTACATTTGGGTGGAGAGGGGGTTTGGGAACTTCTGAGATCTCGTTTTTCCCCCACTCTCTGAGGCCCTATTCAGAGAGGTCAATTTGGGAGGACCAGGAAATATCAGCTTTTCCCCTCATTAAACCACACATTTGGATAGTTACACTTCTGTTTAAATGCTGGAAACATTGCTACTTTAAAGTAAGAATCGTTTAAGAAATTAATTTCATTGAGAGCAAAATTTCACCTGGAGAGGTGGGAGTCGTACAAACTACAACAAACAGCAAGCAAACCCAAACCTCTCTTCTCTGATTTCATTATTTCTTGACTGCCATGCTGCTTATGCTTGCACTGCAAGGAATCCTGGCTGGGGCTGGCATGAAAATGTGCTCACCGGAATGCATAAGAGGCATGTGGATCAGGTGTATTTTGAAACGTTCCTTTCTGATATCTAGAAGTTAAACATACCAAAAATCATATCCATGTTGACGTCTGGCCTACAATGCCCAGGGAAACTCACTGCATTGGGTGATGTTATTGTGTTTTTCCTTTTCTTGCTCTCCTTCACCTGATTATCTATTCATGGCCGAGGTGGGGAATGAAAACTGCATCAAATGTTGCCAGAGATTCAGGAAAACCTAACCATGGAGGATGCCCTGGAAGTGTTGGGTCTTCCATGACATCAGCTCTAACCCAGAAGAGCAGGACCTGGTTCACAACTTGGAATCCTGTGTGCAGCACAACTGTGGATGCAAGTGTGTTCTGCTCTCCACACACCTGTCAAAACACACATGCCCTTTCAGGTGTTCAAATGGTAGCCCTTGGAGGAGGGGAATGACTATGGCAGCAACCGATCTGCACTGCTCTGAGTGTCCGCAATGTGCTTCCCCATGTAAGAGGAGCCTCTCTTTTCATGGGATGCTTGGCTGAATGAGGAGAGCCTTCTGTTGTCGCTAAGGTGTCATCAAACAAAGAAAGGCAAAAGAGGATGCCAACTTTCATATGATCTGCATATCTTGATTCATATGTGTAGATGTGAATTTAGCAATAATTATTATACTTTAGGTAGAAATACAGTACATCTCACCATGGTGTGGACCTCAGGACTATGGGACTTATGTTCCTATCCATGCAGTCTGCTATGTAGGTGCTAACTCTTGATGGACACCAGTTTCTATAGTTGTTTATTTCTAAATGGGAAACTTTTCAAGCAGAGGACATATTCCAATAGAGGATAATCCTCTGGCAGCACCACAAATAGAGAATCATCTTCTGTTTAAAAAAGGACACATGACTACCCTGTTCTTTAGGTTGTAGCTCAGGGGTAGAACGCCTCTATAGTTCAGTCCCTGAAAGAATCCTGCTTGAAACCATGGAGAGTGACTGCCAGTCAGTGCTGGGTTAGATGGACCAAGGGCCTGACCCAGCAGAAGTCACCTCCTGTGTAGAATTCTTTTAGCCACAGTAGGTAACCTGTATCAGCTAAACTAGATTTTGATGTCTAAAGTTGAAGACCAATACATATACTCACAAATTAAAAATGCATGTCTGCTTGCTTCCGCAGAAATAGGGAAGAAGTACCATTCTCGTCATATACAAAGAAAGCTACTTTAGAGAATCAAGAAATAGCTGGGAGTACTTGAGAGTGCCTACATCAGCCTGTTCACTACAGTCCAATTATGCTACTAGAACTTGCAGGCAACAGTTCATTAGCAATCACTATTTCAATATTTATTTATAAATTTATGAGTCACCTTCTAATGTGATCTCCAGAATGACAATTTGAAAAAAACATGTTAAAACATCCCATGGCCCTCTAGCTGAAAAGATGCTGAAAATATCTCCATTTTTTTGTTTTCTTGTTGAAGCACACTTTCGGTATCGGCTGCCTACAACACATCTTGCTCCTGTGCAGCGCACACACACACGCGCACTCATCCACCACCCCACCTTGATTCTGAAAGAGCATTGGGCGGAGAGATGTAACCGCTTTCAATCGGCTGTAGATTTCCCTGCAGGGCCAAGGGCATTGTTGAATTACAGCGGTCTGATGTCTTTGAGAGACTGCAGGCATGCTCTTTCTACTAGACAACTCTCAGCTGAACTCCCATGACCTAGCACAGAAGCAACACTGGCACAGCCAAAGTCAGCTGCAGCCCTTTGCAGCATAAAACAAAGGGGTATTTTCTTAACTTGAACAGAATGACTAAAGCAAAAGACAGAAGGGGGGGGGGGGTTGCCCCACAAGAGGATTCTACATAGATTTGTATGTATGTATATACACACCTTGACAACTGCATCTGCAGTATGCCTATCGTGGAAGCAAAAGCACCGCATCCCCTATGAAGACAAGAAGAGCCCTGCAGGATCCGATCATGGGCCAGTGTAGACCAGGCTTCTGTCCCCACTGTGGCCAGCCAGTTCCCTGGGAGAAGAACAGCACCCTCCTGCTCACGTTCACCAGAAATTAGTATCCAGAGGCCAGTGCTGCCTCCGCCCCAGGAGGGATCATAGAAACATCATGACCTGCTAGCCATGAGTGATCTTACCTTCCATGGATGTGCTTAGCCCTCCACCCTCTTGCCACATTCAGCATGGTGAACTCCTACATCCATGCATCGCGATCATGCACAACGTGCAGAGGTGCAGTGGGAAATGTTGAAGTGCAAGACCTCATCTGGCCCTCATCCACCCTCCCTCCAAAGAGTGCGGATGCATGGCATCCCGACCGGTGCATCGTCACCCTGACGTATGCTTGCGCAGGAATAAGGTTCACTGAACTTGGTTATCCTTTCTTGTGACTGCAAAGGCCTAGCATGTAAGAACACCAACAACTTGAACTCTTCAGTGGACTGAGATGCAACCTTTAGCTTCCCATTAGGAACAGAATCGTTTTACAAAAATTACCAACTAAACGTTGGACATGATGTAGGAAGTCATCAAGGAAAGGAAAGGAATCGCCCTGGAACAAGCTGGGTGGTGGGTTGTCATTGCATGCAGGCCAGGCCATTGATTACTTTGGAAAATCTTTGGGTGATGGGGATAGTAGAGAGACTCACCTCCTGATCAAGCCAGGGCTTCCTTGGTCTTAACGATTTAGCGGCATCATGACCACCAGGATCTGAAAGCAAATGCACCGCAAAGTGTTTAATGCGACCCCTTTTGGCAATGCAGGGTGTTAAAAGGCATGTGCCTTCCGATCAGTACGGCCAAGCAGAAGATAACGGCATCCTTACCCATCAGCTTAGGGTACTTGTCATGCAAAACACGCCCACTGAATGCAGCCATCACTGGATAGGGCACCTGTTTGCTTTGGCTCTACTCTTTTGATTAGCCGTCAGCTGCAATCCATGCTGGCCCGAATCCTTGCCTGCACAATGCTCCTGGTCACAATTGGCTTGGATACAGGAAAGTGAGCTAAGGAAATGGTCAAAGGTTTCAGAGCCAGGAGACCACTTAGTTAGTTTGAGCAGCCCCACGTGTCAAATACATGATATAAACACCTTTCCTGTTTGTCATTTATGTGCTTTTGAAGTATAATGAATTGTTCTGCCTGGGTCTGCCAAATTCCGATATTCATAGAAAGCTGGCATTTCACAAATATCAAAGAGTATTGCAAAGCAAGCCAGGCTTCCACAAATTCACTTAGCATCCCTAGAGTTCCCTGTTACGTTATGAGAATTGCTAAATACCATTTAGATCTTTTAGAAGTGGGAAGAAGACTTCTCCTGTTATTCTTTTGGAAATGCTGTCCTGCAGTTCATCGGCAGTTTTTGCACATTCTTTCTGAGCAGATGTTTGTCTGTCCTGCTTCCCCTGCCCAATGCCAAGCAGTGCTGAATTCGACAAAGCAGGGTCTTAGGCTGAGCCATATTCTAGGGAGGGGGCAGGGAGGCACAGGAGCAAGCCTTGAATGTGGCCCTTCGCTATGCACAGTGCCACGTGTGATGCGATGCATTCGGCAGAGCAATCGGAGCGCACAGAAACAGAAGGACGTCAGAGCCAGAGCCGTGGGCTCCCTGCAGCCTGCCCTCATCCCCCTCACCTTGCTGTGAAGAATGCTGTTCCTTCGGCACTGCTGTTTGCTCCGTATGTGGGGGGCGTTGTGTCGTTCCGTGCCTTGGGCAGCAAACGGGGCTTGGCTGGGCCCCGTGCGTGCCCACAAAGAGGCCTCTCCCATACCATCGATCCTTTCCCCCAAACTGGGTGGACTGATCACTTTGACAAGACCATGACCATGCCCACGTTTTGTAGGTTTGCATGGTTTCATTTTGTAGTTTTATGTTTTTGCAAACTCTCTTGAATTTGATTTTGACCTAGAGTGGCACAGAAATGCTTTCCATGAATCAATCATTCAATTAAGCAAGGGCTACAAGGCAAAAGGAGCAAGGGACCGCGGAGGTTGAGGTGGCTGGATGGGGTCACTGGAGAGGTGGGTGTGGATTTGGGTGGACTCCAGGGGATGGTGGAGGACAGGAGAACCTGGAGGAATGTTGTCCATGGGGTCGCAAAGAGTTGGGCATGATTTTGCAACTGAACAACAACAACAATGCTTTGGGATGAGTAGCCTGCACACATGAGGTGAAATGTGAATATAGGAATTACAGTGTAGTAATTGCATACACCCAAAAGGGAAGATGTATGCAATTACCATTTCCTTGCTACATATCAAGCCTCTGTAGACTATTATACTGCATACAATAAAGTCCAGAGTTCTAGTTGTCACCCATTCAAGACAGACTGCATCTCTGTCGTGGCAACTTTCATGTTCCCTGGAGCCCCAGAATTCCCTAAAAGTTCCCTGAAGTTCCTTGCAATTGACATTCAAGATGGTGAAAGATACCACAACTAAGATTAATGAGTTTGCCTCCGTTGTTTTTGGATTTGCTAAAGCAGATGTGATCAAGGAAAATAACATACTTGCTCCACTGAAGGAGCACAGAAGAAACTATTTCACGTGTTTCTTTTATGCTAAGAAACCGATGCCCAGCATAATGTCTGCCATGGCCCTCACGATCCAACCAGCCAAGCTTTCATTTGCCAGTCACTGGTGGATCAGGAGGCACTGCCGCTCCGCCACCAATGGTCACACTGGAATGGTGCAAACCTCAGGATGGGCCTGAGTGGCAAAATGGTTCTTTACCCCACTTCGCCCTTCCGTGTGCATTACATCATACAGTTGCAATTTACTGGCAATCCCATAAGAGAGAGAGAGAGACACCCGCCAACTCCATTTACTGTGCTGAACGACACACTCTACTTTGCAAAGGTTTCCCCTGAAGGAGGACCATCAAGTTGTGAGAGACTCGAGAGATTTACCAATTAAAGCCAACTAAAGTGCCTGTTCCAAAAGCTGAAATGATTAACACAGACCTTTCATAATATATTTATCATGAAGCCTTGTTCTGCCAACTCCAGCCATGAATCTAGAGAAACAGTGCGAGCGCATGCACTCACACTCACTTCCATTTAGCAAATGCTACAGACATTTTAGCTCCTAGCTTCTTTGTCATCCCTTCAGCCATTTGTGTACCTCTACAAAAAGAGGCGAGGGCACCAATTCTAACCTGACCGAACAACATCCATAGAAAAACAAAAGGCTGCCACGGCCCCAGTTAAAGCAAGGCCTGCTTCGTTTCCAGCTTTTCAAATGACTCCTTCACCAAAGTCACTGTCTCCAGGAACTTGGAAAGACAGAGCAAGGGTCCCAGTTGCTGTGACCTAAATAAAGCCTTTATGTAATTATCGTTGGGGGTGGGGTTGCCAAAAACAATTTTTTTCAAGCTCTTCCAGAGACACGGAATGGTGACGTGAACAGACTTGGAGGGGAATGGTGAGGAAGGCATTCAGGAGCCTGCACAGTTAGAACGGCATTAATAAAATAAACTGAATATTTCCATTGTGTGTGCATTTTTCAGAAGTCAAGGTCCCATCACCAGTGTTTACCTTCTAAGCACATGGTTGATGCCTGGCTTAGCTAAAGAGAAGAGCTGAACAAGCAACATAATCAGACTGTCAGGAGTGTTACGGTTTTGGATGTTCCCTCATCATTAAAATCTTGCTGCATGTAGAAAACTAGCCCAGAACTAGTCCAGTCCAGCCTCTCTCTCTGACTTGCTTTTAGTCCCACAAGGGGAAGCATTTCAGTTGCAGGAGACCTAAAGACTGTAGCCCCAGAAAGGTTGCAAAGGGGCTGCAAATGATTTTTTAAAGCTCTAAAGGCTATGCCTGATGAATATAAGCTATTCTTATAAAGCCAGTGAATAAAAGATAAATTATGGAAGAGGAAGAGGAAGAGGAGGTGGTGGTGGTTCTCGTTCTCTCTCCCTCCATGCATGTGCACACACATACACTTGCTTTATGTTAGGAAGAGCTGTGCTGATGGCCACTTGCTGAGCTCAGCTTCCAGAATCATAGTGACTGGTAGTCAAAGGGGGAATTAGTCAACTCACAATATCATTCAGATTCTTTGTGGTTGCTGATATCAGCTTAGTAGCTTCTCTTGTGAATCTTATAAACCATTTTTCATATTATTGGGCTTCCACGGGAGGTGGTTGAGGCCCCATGGGTGAGGGTGTTCAAGGACAGGCTGGACATGCACATGGTAAGCAGGTCATGAGCAGAGCCGGCTGGAGCCAGGAGGCCCCTTCTGACTCGCTCTGTTTCTATGTTTGTATGATGAAACTCATGCTGTACTATAGCTATGTTACTAAGCAAATGAAAGAGTACTTCTCTGCTTTCCTCTGTTTTCCGTTGAAACTGTTCCATTCCCTTCTTTTGTTGTTCCTCTTTGTTGATTTTTACCCTTGAAGTGCCCAAGATAATCACCTGTCTTTGTGTACCTTGTAAAATACTTTGCAGACTGATACACATGCAGCACCAAAAAAAAAAAAAAGATTTAAAATGTGTAGGTATTCCATTTTTACTGTAACTGATTGAATCATTTTGCTTGACTAAAGGGGCAATCCTCACAGGCTTGGGCAGAAAAAAGGCCTACAATTCCCAGCAAAAACCTACACAGGGCTGTACCCTAAGTGCCCCTGGGCAGGAGAGGTGGTGGGAAGGGAATGATTTCTGACACCTGTATTTAGAAAAACTGCAGAATGCAAGCATCATCTGCTTACATGAGAGAAGAAGGCATCTTGAGAAGATGCTTGCTGGAGGATACACACATGCTCCTGTTCAGGCATAAGTAAGAGCACGAGAAAAGCCCTGCTGGATCAGGCCAAGGGTTCATCTGGTCCAACACGCGTTCACCAACCAGCTGCCCAGGACAACCCCGCAAGGAGGAGTGCCACAGCACCATCTCACCCATATTCCCCAGCACTTGGTACACAGTCATATTGGTGAGCCATCAGAACTAGCAGACAGTGGTAGCTTTCCCCTCCATGAATTTGTCCATCATTACATCTTCTGGAAGTGAATTCCACAGTTTAGCTGTGCGCTGTGTGGAGAAGCCCTTCCTTTCATCTGCCTTGAATCTCCCACCAGCTTCGTAAGATGAGCCCAATTTCTAATATTATGAGATGGGTGGAAATGTCTCCCTCTCCATTTTTTCCACACCAAAATTCTCTAACTTACCTTATTTATTTATTTATTTGATTTAAACTAGCCTTTTTTCTTTTTTAGAGAAGTCAAAGAGGCTTACATCATTCTCTTTCTCCTGTTCTCTCTATCCCAGCCCCTTGATCCTTTTAGTTGCACTTTCCTACTATTCCTGCCCATAGAACCTCTCAAAATGATGTTGGGAAGGAGAAGATGAGAGAGCGCAAGATAGTGTAGTATTACAGAATACTAGATGATCTGCAAGTGAGCAAAAACAAATCCGCACTTGGTGCCAAAAGAGAGAGAGAGAGAGAGAGAGAGAGAGAGAGAGAGAGAAATAGTATTGGCTGAGCTTCCCATTTCATGCAATTTGATTGGTAGGAAGGAAAGAAGGAAGGCAGGTAGGTAGATGGATGGATGGATGGATGGATGGATGGATAAATGGATGGATGGATGGATGGATGGATGGATGGATGGATGGATAGATAGATAGATAGATTGAATCATATAAGATTAATGGGTGGGCAGTGCACTCCTGTGCCAATGGGTGAGGGAGCATCTGTCCCAGAAGGCTGACGTCAGAGCTGGCAGTGGGAAGAGTGTTCCAGAGGGTGGAGAGGAGAGGAATGAAGCACTATGTTCCTGGAAGGAACCTGGTGGTGTCTCTCCTCATAAGCCAGTGTAGAAAAAAGTTAGATGGATGAAATTGGCCATCTAAATGTTTTGAGGAATGAGGAGAGTATGAAGGCCATCCTAGCCTCCATGCTCCTCCAGTTCTCCATTGGATTCCCATAAGCCTCTAGGTTTGGAGGGTTAAGTGACATCATTTGTCATCATCATTGACAAGAAGCAATTCCTAAGAAGTTGGCATCTCTCAGCCTTTGCTTTTTCCCTGCTTTCCCCAAACTCTGCACACTCATTGATTTGCAAGTTATCCTATGTAAGCAAAGATGGTGGTAATGGTTGAAAACCAGAATCTGGCATTATTAAAAGAATGTCTAAGGCAGCTGTTCCCAATCTCTTTTGGTCATGGAACCTTTCTGAAGACATTTTTTTCCCCTGTGGAACCCTGATTTTTACTAAGCATTGTGAACCCACAATGTTCTTCCTTCTTTCATCTGTTCCTACTACCCGAGTGCTTTGCATAATGTAGTAGGATTGGAAATAAAGAGAAAACATTTTAAATGTAACAAATGCATAAAGCAATTATATGGTAATATCCCAAATGAATTCTTTTGATTATTCCCATCACTATAGAGTCCTAGGAGCCAAATGATGTGATGCATTTCCTTGTTTGCTGCTTGAACACCAACTGGCAAACAAATAGTTGGCCTTGTGTAGTTTCATTTCAAAATCAATTTTAAATTTGATTGTTGAGATTCCAGAACACAATTTTGGAACTGCTGGTCTAAGGGACAGAACTGGAGCAAGAAGTGGGATAAACTTTTTAAATTATCCTATTAAATCCTTTGTGATGCACCATACATAGGAAGTAAGAATGTCCACACTTAAGACAATGAAAGCTGTGTCAGGCCTCAGTGGCCCCGGACAGGATTCTGTTTGTAGTATAAGAATATCAAGGTTTTGGGTGTCATCAAGTTCTCTTAAGGAATGCAACACATGCTGATTTGTTCACGTATAAATATTCCTTCAGAAATACTAAACTGAAGACCAAGAGCAGGCAATCTTCATAGATCTGGTGAGAAAAGAATACATTGTGATTATGGTCTCCTCCATGTGGAGTCCCTCTATTAATCCTTTCATGTCTCCACAGGTACAAAGAATCCACCTGTCCCCCATGATTCCATTTCAGGATATTTTCTTCAGGCTTCACCTGAATTACATCTGTGTGAAACATCCTATTCTTATTATTGTTTAAGATGTTGTCTGCGCAGAAGGGTTAATTGGAAGCTAACCAGTTGTATATTACAAACAAAATGTTTACAATAAAACAAGAGACAGAAAATCAATATGATGTCAGACAAATTAATTATCAATGGTGTACAGAGTTAAAAATAATGGAATGAGATCATCCACTTAGTTTGTTTTGATGGACTACATTTCTACCAGCCTTTTTCCCCCTTCAGTTTATAGCTTCCACAGCCACTTTCAGTAACAGGAATGCCTACCTAGGGGATTGACAATACTTATCTTGTAACCTTGGTGAAGAAAGTTTTTAAAGACCTACTTGACATCAGAATGCCTAGCTCTAAAGCCAGGTCCACCATTTTTTCCATCTTTCCAATATTTCCATGGTATCCCCATGCTTACATCAGCAACATAGGAATGCCCTGTACTGCCCTGTTCCTTAATACACACACTTCCCTCCTGAGGGTTGAGTCGGAAATACTTATACAGGACTGGGTCATCTTGTTTTTGACTGGACTTAACCGCATGATGTGAGATTATATGAAATACCTGTGTTTGAGCAGTGCCAAAATTCAGCAAAGGGATGTGTGAGGGATCTGCTTTGGAAATGAGAGCCTCTCAGATTCCCCCAGCTTGACCTCCAGATTCTGGTCTACATTCTCATGGCCATTGGCCCAACATGGTGTCAAGCATGCCAAGAGTTCACATGGGTGCCTGCCCAAACTGAGTCTGTGTGAATGTTGCACTAGCAGGGCCCCTCTTCTGTGCAACCATTGTGTTGCACATGCTGCAGAAGAAGTTGTGGCTTGCCCAACCAGAGCTGTGCAAGTATCCACAGATTTCCTCTTGGTTCGACTTGCTTCCTAAGCACATGCTATTGATGCTGGAGGTCCCAGCTTTGATCCGAGCATCTTCAGGTTGCGAAAAGGTAGTGGATGATGCCAACCACCACACTTGACAGGCATCCCAGGGTCACCATGAGAAGGTTCTGAAGAACGAGGAGGGAGGGAGATCTTACAGAAGCAGGAATTGACCAGTAGGAACCCAGGAGAGGCCCAGGCCTTTGAAGTGCCCTCAAGGTCACTCCCCGCAGTTTTCCAGGCCAACCAGGACAGCAAGAATTTTTTGGAAGAGAGGGGGGGAGTAGAAGAAGGTGAGAAGAGAAAGCTGTTGCCTTGCCCAGTAACTCACCCCTTGAGAAATCATTGGGAAAGATGGATTGCCCAGTTTGAGAACTTGTGTAGATCACCCTGGCTGGCTGAGGGTGAAGCCCATACAGTTACTGAAAGGGAAAGGTTTTGGGGAGAAGTCCCCAGCTTTTATTCAAGTATCATTCCTGGCATGTGCAGAGGCTAAGTTTCTAAAATTCACAAGTTTTTTTCTTGTAGCTGCAAAGTGCAGATAAAGATCTGCATTGCAAAGAGACTGTCTGGAGCCAAAGAGCAAGAAGGGGAGGGCTGTGCTCAGGGCAGAAGGACCCCTGGATCTGGAGAGGTGCTGCCAGTTTATGTAAAATAGAGCCCAGCTTGGAATAAAGCAGTTCCTCTTTCCTTAGAATGACTCTTCCCCATGTTCTAACCATCGCCTGCTTATGCCGATGGTTCGCACCCTTTATCCATCTTCTGGAGGTACTCATGCTCAGAGGCCAGAGGCAAACTTGCCCAGAGGTGAGAACACTTGGCGGCAAGGGGGCTTTCTAGAGGAGGGTCCTCTAGAGGCCATATCAGCAGAGAAGGCAGCTGATGCATTTCCCATATGCCCACTCCCGCACATGCGGCGCTAGCACATGGGGTGAACGCCTGTGTTTGGAACATCGCTTTCCATCTCCCTTTCAACCTAGCTTTAGGCTCAGTTTTAGAGCAAAACTGTATTGGTCACCCTGTGAAAGAGACAGAGAGAGGGGGGTGCAACCCATTTGGTTTTTCCTGGACATCTCAGCAGCTTTTGATACCATCAGTACTCTGGGTTGGGAGTTTTACAGTGTTTCAGTTCCTACTTGGTTGGCTGTTTCAGAAGCTGCTGCCAGGGGATTATTGCTATCTTTGGGTGAATTTTCATGGGGCACTCAGGATCACTTCTATTCCCTATGCCATTAAACATCTACCACAACTGCTGGGAGAAGTTACATAGAGATGTAGCTCAAGCTGCCCTCAATGTGTGGATGACATCCAGCTTTACCTCTGATCTTCAGATTACTCTGATGACCCTGCTGTGTCAGTCCCTGAACAAAGTAAAGGACCAGTGAGGGACAACACAATGAAGCTTACCCAGACAAGATGAAGATGGGTCATTTGGCTGCCCAGTTCACAACGTTCAGGTCACCCGTCCAGATTTGGACGGTTCACAACATTCAGGTCACCCATCCAGATTTCAACCAGGCCCGACCCTGCTTAGCTTTCAAGATTAGTGAGGATCAGTCATTTCAGACTACATAGAAGCTTCAGAAAGATTAGATGAACAACTCCCACTTCTGTCACTGAAAAAGAGCCAGGAGACAGTGGGAAAGAATCTATTTAGAAAGGGACAGTAAACTCCAAATTAAGTGTGGGGGTGTCTTCCGTCTCTTGTCCTTTCTTTATGTTACTGGCATTCTATTATCACTTTCAATTGAAATTCAATTGTGACAATGTGTCATCACAAATGGATAGAAAAACTTGCAGACCCTGAACTAAGACAGCGCGAAAGTAACTCCAGTACATTCATGAACGAAGAACAAAAATGCTGCTAAAGATGGCTGCAAAAGAAATACACGAGAAAGGTGAGGCAGACATCCAAAAGGTGAAGGGGGAGGGAGGGAGAAAATGAGAGAAGGTAAGAATGGTGAAGTAAGAAAGGTTTTAAACACTAGAATGTAAGAGAGATTTTTGCAAGGTCTTAAAAACTGTGATGATAGAAAAACAACAGAAAGAATAATGCAGGTTTTCTTTCAATTCAACACTGAAAAAACAAGACTTCAGCATAGATTAAAACCAATTCACCTAGATAGAGATAGAAATGAATCCACTGTGGGATTCTTGCGCACTGGAGGCATTCAAGATGAAACTGGACAGCCATCTGAGTGGGATGGTGTAACCTGGTGTCCTGCACCAGCAGGGGGTTGGACCCAATGGTCTTCTGGCCCCTTCCAACACTACTATTCTATGGTTTTATGATTATGAGCCCATGGACAGCAGGGTAGTAGAACAGGTGGCCTCCCAGAGATTCGGGGTTCCAAATGAAACATTTTGGGTTCCATCCCTAGCAGACCACTATCTAACACCACCTCTGCCAGAGAAGAAAGAAGGTTCATCCAGATTATCTGACTGGGCAGAACTGCTTTGATGTATATGAGAAGCTGCCTTATGCCAGTTAGATAATTTGTCCATCTCAACAAAACTGTCTGTTCTGCCTAACAACAACCCTCTGGAGTCCTGGGCAGAAGGTCTTCTCCATCCTCTATTTATTTCCAGTCATGTTTTAAACATCCAGATGCCAGTGAGTGAAGCTGCAACTTTCTGCCTAGAGAGCATAGCCTTGTCCTGCTTCTTGAAACACAGGACATAAGGGTAGATGGGACACAAATGAGCAACTGATGCGCTTTTACCAGCAACGATGTAATAGATGCTCTGTGTCCATTTCCTGACAAATGAGCACCAATATTCTGCACCAGCAAAAGCTTTCAGATAGTCTTTTGGGGAGGCCATATGTAGATAACCAGATTTCTTTTCGGGCAGAAGCAAAAATCATAACAAAACCACAAAACAAGCTATTTCAAATTACTCTTATCTCATTCCTCTCCCCCACCTCATTTATCATTTTCAAGAGGCAAAACTATTTGTTGTTTTTTTAAAAAATCCATATTATGTAAGCATGTTTGTTCCCAGATTGAGCGTTGGAGTGCCAACATGCACTAAGGGAACACAGAGACGCTGGCACAACCTTAATGATCGGATGCATTTATATCCAACCAAAAAGGAGTGGGGGAAGAAAAGCATGTCAGTTATATCTCCTCTCCACAGTTCCTGTAATAAGTTCCTCTCAGAAGTTTCTTACTAACTGATCACAGCGGACAAGTGTGTGCCGAGTGGGCAAATCAATGCCAGGCCAGATCTACTACAGACAATCAAAGTCAGAACTTTGCAAAGGCTTAGTTGATGATCCCTTGATTGCTGCCGAGATAGAGGTGAGCTTGCAGAAACCCTTTCACTGGCCTGTCTTGGACCAACCACCCCTGGTTCCTCCCTCCTCCAACTTTTTTGGCAATTGCCTTCCCACTTGGTAATTACAAAAATTCATTATGCGACCATGTGGAATAATTCATGCCCACAGTGTCCTCTTTTCCTCTTCTCTCATTGTTTTCCAAGGCGCAGCATCACAGAAGCTGAGGTGACCACCTCAGGCAACAGGTGGTAAAAGGCAGTAGCAAGGTGTTAGAGCAGTAAAGTAGCGAATGGCCTTTGCCTCAGGACCATAACGTCAGCCCTCTTACTCTGCAAGCCATCTTTATCAAATGTGCAGGCAGTCCCTGGGTTATGATCAAGTTCTTTTCCTGAGAAAACAGAAATTGGTCTTTTAGTTGA
Source organism: Varanus komodoensis (assembly GCF_004798865.1). Lineage (NCBI taxonomy): Eukaryota > Metazoa > Chordata > Lepidosauria > Squamata > Varanidae > Varanus > Varanus komodoensis. Next base: position 50,176,756 of record NW_025335761.1, read on the forward strand.
ATGTCTCTATGAGTCGGATCATATACAGTCAGTCCTCCACCTTTGCAGGGACTATGAGTGCAGGACCCCACAGAAGTGGAAAAATGCAAATATCTCTAGCCCCCCCCCCACCCAAACTCACCGGTGCCTCGTCTTTGCAGCAAAGAAATGCCAGAGAGGTTTTCCTCTCCAAATGGGTGGGCAGAAAGGTCTGCTTTGGAGGCCTCCCTCTGCCCCCTTTGCTCCCTCTCTCTCTATGGTGATGGTGCTTTTCAGCATGATTTAAAAAAAATTAATAGGCTTTATGGCAATTTGTTCATAAGTATGGGTTGTTCATAACTCAGATGTTCATAATGCCTGTAATCTGCCTTGAATTCTTTGGCAGAAAAGCTACCTATAAACGCAGTAGTTAAGTACACAAACAAATGAATGGCATCTGGAAAGGTCTCCAAACAGGCACTTCTACAGGGCAGAAGGTGGGGGCTCTTCCTACATGTACACCAGAGGCAGAGGTTCCTTCTTACTATGCACACTGGCCTGATCACACAAAAACTCTCCAGTGGTGATCTGAAAGCTCAGCAAACAATTGGGAACTTAAAGGTTCTCAGATATTACAACCCCACATGGGGTACAGCCTTGCCAAAGCAGCCTTTGATAGCCTCTTCGCTGGGGTAGCAGCATTTGAATCTTCCCTTAAGGCATTGTCCTATGAGTCTCCCTTCAGAGCCTCCCTCTTGGCTGGCACTTACTTACTAATAGATCGTATTCCAAATTGTCTCATGCTACAGTGTCATCATGAGAACATTAAAAGAGCCGTACCGGGTCAGGCCAGCATTCTATTGCCACACCAGCCAGTTCAATGCCTCTGGGAAGCCCAACAAGCAGGACACAGCTGTGACAGCCATGTGTCCCCAACAACTGGTATACTGCCTCCATAACTGGAGGCAACGTGGAGCTACTGTAACTAGTAATCATGGATAGGTTTATCCTCCATTGATTTGTTTAGCCTCCTTTCAAAGCCTTCCAGGTTGGCAGCCATGATTACATCCTGGGGCAATTAATTCCATAGTTTGACTATGTGCTGTGTAAAAGTGCATAATGCAAATATTTCACTTTAGCTGGGTTCAGCCTATGCAACTGGAAGTGTAACAGGGATTTTTTTTCCAATGAATAAAAGGGTATCCATCACTACATATCAAGCAGCATTTGCTTGATATGTAGCATGCAGCTATGTATGGTTTTCCACATCATTACTAGCAGCAGTATTGTTGTTGCTACTTTTATAGTCCATCTTTTTTTCCGGTTGCAGGGAAACTTAGTCCTCTTCCTCTGCATTTTATCCTCACAACAACCATCCTGTGAGGTAGGTTGGGCTGAGAGGGAATGACTGGCCAAAGTCACCCAGTTGCCTCCAAGGCTGAGTGGGGACCAGAAACCCAGTCTCTCCCCATGACACAAGACTGGCTTTTTGAGATACAGGTGTGGAAGGATGGGATACCATGAATGTTTCTGAAACACAAGTCTGTCTCTTCCCTTCCAGCCAGAGTGGTGGCAACACCTGCATCACAGGCAGCCTGCTTAGGAAGTGCATGCACCTGAGCACGCGAAAGGCTCCACTGTGCAGAGCAATGGGCCAATGCCACTGTCCTCACCCCTGGGTCACCCTGCCCAGCAGGCCTCACACCTCCCGGCATCAAAGAGGGAGGTCTGAAGGTTTGCCCTACTAATTTTGGCCTGAATGGAAATAGCACTCTCTGTGTGATTGGGGAGCCTGATAAAGGGCATGGCAAGGTCAGGGACAGAGGCCTCACAGGTGAATGGGATGTTGCAGGTGCACCAGGTGTGGCCAGATCCCCTTATCCAGTTCAGATAATTTTCCAAACACAGCTTCTTCTCAGCCTATTCTCCCTACTCCTGATTTTCCCGCCTTTGCCCTTTTATTGGGAATAACAACAGCTGTTGTGTTGATGCCATTTTTAATATGTTAAGTATTTTCATATTCAATAATGCTTTGGATATGTTTTATTGATTTTATGTACTATTGGCTTTTAATTTGAATTGTGGTATCCTGCCATGGCAATATTTGTGAAAAGGCAGCACATAAACACCTGAAAAGAATCTGAAGAGGACATCCTTGAGCCAGGTCAGGGGTGCCCACAGTTCCCCTGCTGTAAAGGGAAAGCCATCTGGCCTGACATACTGCACCTCCTCTCCATTAGCTCCCAGCAGGCCCGTATCCTGCACCCAGTAATGTTGAGCTTCTGATATGGAAGGGGCCAGGTCCTCTGGGGGTGGAAGATGGACACTCTGAGATTGCAGTCACTGAAGATCCAAAATCAGAGGCCCTGGTCAGAGCAGCCTTTGATCAAATAGGCTTAGGCCCAGGTGTGAAGCTGGCACTTTGGTGGGTCTCCGGCCCAGTGGATCTGGCTTTTCTTCTGGGTCAAAATCCAAGCTGGTGTTGTGGTCTGCATCATCATAACCTTCAGTGAGGAATTCACCAGAGCAATGTGGCACCTTTGCACATATTTTGTTGAAGCATAATTTTAAATGTACATCCATTAATGTATGTATATGCAATGCAAATCCATTCCTCTTTGGTTTTCTTCTCTTCTTTTGTGATGAATTTCCTCTTTTCATCAATTGTTCAGCTGAGAACTTGGAACTAGTGTCTACATGAATACCCCAAACTTAAATATATTTGCAGAGGAATGAAAAAAAAGTCTGCTCATTGGGATCCGTGAACTCCTACATGGTTGTGTTAAAATTTAGGTAATATATGTTAATAATTCTGGAGGAATGGGACCTGGAATAGACACTGCAAGAATATTGCAACAAGTTTGTTCCTGTAAGGGTTCCAGCCAACGAGCTACAGTCTTTTGGAGATTCCCCATCCATGCTGAATTTCTGCACTTTCCCCCGCTTGAGTACAGTATGGCCACTGAGCGAGCTTAATGGATGTTGGGGGTTGGGGGGTGACTTTCAAGGGGTTTTTGTTTTGTTTTGCAGTTCTATTAACCATAGAAGTAGCCCTCTCTTATTCATGGATGGATCTGCATGGATCTACACTTGTGGAATGGGTTTTCTTTCAGTATATAGGAAAATTCAATGAACAAATACCCATGAAGAAATATGAAGTACTGAAAAGCAAATTACCAAAATATATGCTTTTTAAAAGCTGAATGAATTTGTAAAAGGAAAGTTTCAAAAAATAGATTTGACATTTGCTTCCAACATGCATTTCAGAACTCGTTAAAATTAGGGCCTGATCCTCAGCTGATGCAAATCAGCAAGAAAACCAAAGGAAGGAGGAAAAGGAGAACTAAAAATAGTCAGTAGGGAGGTAAGAAAAGGAGAGAGACAGAGTGGAAGCATTATTTAAGTTAACTGCGACAATGCAGCCCTGTCAATTTATTGCTTTGTGGCTTAACCCAAGACAAAGGCAAAACAAAGTGAGTTTCCTACGCTTCTTTTTAGCATTTGAACAAACAATGGTGTTTAATATTAGAACCCAGTCCACATGTGGTTGCTTAGGAATGAATAACATTCCTTGATGCCCTCTGATATGCACCAGATTGCTCTGGGATGTTTTTGTGCATTCGACTTGAGCAGTTACCAGGGTCTGGAGTCCACAAGAACATGACATTGTAATCTTGGTCATGTTTTATTTATACGGAGCCGTGCAGCCGATAGGGTGTGTTAACAAACAAAGATGATTGCTTCAGGGGCAGTCTCTCGTCCTGAGGTAATTAAGACAAAGTAGCTTTCCTGGTCAGGAGATACCCACTGCAAACGACCTTTTTTCTGCACTAAAATGATCTGTCTCAGCCAGGCCAAGAGGACTGAATCAGAAGAAACACGTTTATGTTTTAGCATTGCTTAAAATGTGTCTCATTAAAGGGCAAAGGCATAAATTAGACTTCTTTAAATCCATATAGCCTTAAAAGCCTCCGGATAGAAAATGTCAGACCCCAAGATATGACTGGATGTGCACCTAGGAGAGAAATTTGCAACAGGAATGAGAGACAGAAATATTTAGGAGTCCCTTAAATTGGAAACAAAACAACCCCTTAATGAAATTCCAGATCATTGCCGCTTCACCACCTACACTGTCAAGTATTCTATCAAGTCCATTCTTATCTTTTTTAAAGACAAATAAACAAACAAACCATAAACTATCAAGCTTAGTGGAGCATATGAGAGAAAAACAACAGGATCATCAAAAGGGCAGCATTCACAGACAAATTGTACATCAGATTACAGACGCCCCCCCTTCATGCTGTTACCTCTCTCTGGTGACTTCCAGGAAACTATGCCAAATGCATGTCCTAACGAGATATTACGGGGATGCATGCAACCCATGCTTCCCCTTGGTATCTCACAGGTAACAGCTGGAAAGAGAGAAATGTAAGACATGATACGACATACGGCATTTCCTCTTTCATGCCGAAATTCACAGGCAGATCCTTTCGAAGTAGGAGAAATGATTATTGCAATGGCTTCACAACACTCACCTTTTTTGCTTGATGTTACCGGGGAAAGATGTGAGATGTACATCTACAGCACTATACATCCTGCTATAATGTCTTGTTAGGCCACAGAATATACGCAATGCTAGAAAATTACTCTTTTGCTTTTAGCCTATGCTTCTGGTTGACCTATCAGCTTTCCTGAAGCTGGTGTGCAGGCCAACACATCTCCCAGATACGTTGGACTACGAATATCAACCTTCTCAGAATGCTCAACACCTCTGGAGAGGAGCTGGCTGGGGAAGGCAAAGGATCCCAAAGAATTTCTGTTATGGAATAAAAGAAGATATTGTTCCAAAGGAACAATCACTTTGCTGGATTTGACCAAGGAAAATCAATTGACCATAGAGTCTGCAACAGGAGCCAAATGAAGGTAAATAATCTCTGACCATACAAAACCAAGAACCAATAGAAAAGCCAAGAATAAAGTGTGTTACGAAAGAATAGATTTTAACTTCAACTATCACATGTACATAAATATTTAAAAACAAAATTGAGATGTTTAAAATGCAAAGAAATTAATACAATATTTCACAATAATATCCTGTCTCATAATAAAGATATTATTTTGTGGATCCTGTGTTCTAAAACTTGCATCTTAAGTATCTGTTTTGTTTTAAAATGTTTCATTACACATTATGTGCCTTTAAACTTTTATTTTGAGCATTGCATTATTTTGTAATATATCCTTGTTCCTGATTTATATAGTGCTCCTGGCAGTGGCCGGATATGTGCATTGGAAAGCTCGTGGGCAGTGCATGATGCAAAGCTGTATCGTGGTGTTAACCCTGAGCATCCAGCAATCAGAGATACACCCCTTCTAATTGTGGAGGCCCTACGAAAGGTCTTTCATGAATGCCTCAGATCTTTGAAAATGCATGCTAGGGGCAAGCAACAAACTTTCTGACGTTTCAGACTCAAATCCTCGAAGCGATGCTCTCCAAAGTCTTACCTTCTGCAAGACGCCCCCTATGTGTTGCCTGACAAAGTCAGGAACAGCCTTCTTTCTCATGGGCACCCTATTTGATTATGTATATATTTATTAAATTTGCATAAAAGCCACCTGTTATCATTATGGTCGCTGAGTCTTTCTAGAACATTCTGCTCACAAGCATGCAACTGGCACTGCCAAGCCATTGGTTTTGGATTGGGTCAAAACGCTTCAGTTCACCTAGGCACTTTAAGCTGATCAGGCTGCCTTGTCTTTAATTGCCTCTTAAGGCTGTTTCATGATTATACTACATCCTTGGTTTTGCATTTTTGTCTGAATGACAATTTGAGGGCTATAATTATTGTTCACAGGCCTGAAATCTTTTTATGAAGGGTAGTTTATGAGTATAAATAAGAGCAGAAATAAATCAAAATGTATATCGTGATAATGGGGGGGCATACTAGGTACCAAAAAGCTCAGGGGTTCAAGCTTTTTGGTACCCCCCACTGTTGGGTGAGGGAGGGGACAAAAGCACAATTTGTATGTGCTGAATTTCATATTACATAGAGTTGTTCTGTGTGTGAGAGAGAGTGTTTTAAAGGTCTTGTCTCCTAAGAGAACCCCTGTATTTGTAAAAAGGGATATATGGGCCAGAGAAGGGGTGGGGGGAACCTCAGGCAGGAAAAAACCTCAAGGGACAGGTAGTGTAAATTGAAGGACATGTTGGCAAAGAGTCAGCTAATCCGGGGGGGGGGGGACACGACCAAATGCTACAGCATCATCAGTTTTATTTGCTTTATTTCAGATGGCCTGCCAGAGATTTGGGGCTTCAAATGAAAGAGTCAGGGCTCCAGCCCTAGTGGGCCTCAGCTAAGGCTGTCTTTGATTAATTCTGTAAGTTAAGTACTATGTGAAACAATACTTTTTCTGAATTGTTTGAATCTCCCTACTTCACTGCATGACACCAAACCCATGTAAACAAATAAACAATTATTTACAAAGGAGTAAATGGTTATCTTGTAAATTCCTTTCTTGTTCCTCCCCTAACAGACCCATCCTGTGCTTGTCTGTCCAAAATTACACTGTACCATATTTCTACGTCGTTAGAGATACTTTGAGATGTTCATTCAGTGGCTCCAATTTCATTCCAAGCCCTTTGTTTCTTTTACAAGAGGAGACTCCTGTATTGCTGCTTCCTCGACAGGAAACAGTCAGGGACAGAATAGGGTCACCCATCTTTTTAATGATCCTACATTTTTACACGTCTGCTGTGCAGTGGAAATATGTTCAACCCTATCTGCATAAAGTTAACATCCAGGGAATATACTGTAAGAAACAACCTTGCCTTGTTTGAGGGATGCACAATATAAATTCTAAGCCCTTTATCATCTAAAAAATATAGGATCTTTTTCAAAACAGAATAAGCTGTCATCTATCAGAAAAACATAATACATGGTATAATTTGGTGACTAAAGGTCACAATTTAGAAGTACTGGTATAATAATTCATAATAAATCACCTTTCCTACCTTGCAAATTGTCCGCAAATGTGTGTATTATTAGCAATGCAAACATTTTGCTCTCATTGCACCTTTGCTGTTTATGTACAGTGTGAAGTATGGCTCAGTTTCTTGCTTGAATTCGGCTCTCAGAATCGTGTTTGTGGCATGTGAGTTTGAATACAAAATGTCCACGCTGTCCTGCAATAGCAATTTCTTTTGTAGGGAGGAATAGATTTTTTTTCAATAAAACTGGTATGAAAGGAATGTGCAAACTCTCACATGACAACAAAGCTGACAGTGGTGCACGGGGCTGAGCAAAAGCTTGCCTCCTCCTTTAATTCAGGGCCAGTTTGCACTTGCCGTTCTATAATTTTGTCAAGTGGAACACCAGGACTGCATAAGCACATGAACACTATTTTAATGGCGTACATATACGCAGCCATACAGGAGGATGTCTCATCTGTGATTCTTTCCTCTGCTAAGTATGACACCTCATTGCATCTTTTATTCTGCTGATACAATAGGTAAGCTTTTTAAGTAAGGGGTGGATATCTATTCCAGTCTCTGTTGCAGGTAGCAGAATTCCAAGGTAACTTACTTTCATAAGAATTCCAAGGTAACTTATCGAGGAAACACCCAAGTGGGTACTGGATAGTAGTTCGGTATGTATGTGCGCATCTGAGATGGCAGTGTCGGGTGTGGGGGAGGGAGGATTTTTTTGTGGGGTGAATTTTCACACCTGATTGTATTTTCAAACTCACCATATCGTATGAACATGTGTAAGGGGCACTGCAGAGATATGGTTTGTGCATTGTTGGGATAGTGCAAACCTTGGCAATGCAAACATTTTGGGGCACTTGCTGAAACCTGATCTTGAGAAGGTCTTTGGACTCTGAAAGGTCTGCCAGCCAGCCTCTGCACCAGATTCCACCAGCCCACAGGATAGCCTTGACCATGTAGTGTTCCTGTTTGCGGCCTATTCGGATGGTTTGTGATGCTGATCCTTCTTTTTGTGGCAGGTGACCGGGAAAAGGAGCATGACACATGATTTCAAAGAGCCACCAAACATGAGATGCTTGTGTGAATCAATCTCAAGTCTACACATATGTGAAATAGACTTTAAGAACATATGGGTGCTTGAGCATGTTCATACAGGAACAAAGCCCAGTTCACATCTTACCTTCTTCAGAAAGGATGTGCTGGTATTTTTTCTTGCTACATTTAGAGCAGATGAATCCAGGAGCACTTAGTATGTGAGGGCATCTGGGTGATGTTCCACGAATAATCTACTCCTGACCTCTGGGCAACTTGTATGAATCAGTGATCCCTGAGTCTCCGCTCTCCTTGAGTCAAGGCACTATATTTATATATCAAGCCAAATGGGCATAACCATGTACAGAATTTGCTCTGAAACTCATGGTGTTCCTTCTGCAATGGTTAGTGATCCACCCTTCAGGTTCCAATGGGCTGCTATTTCTCAGCCTGTCAAGTTCTTATTCCAGCCCGGTTCACTTCTTGCTCAGTTGCTTAGACTTTTTTTAGGTTGCTCCTTTGGTTCAGTGGTCTTCTTGCTAGAGGCAAAAAGCCTCTCTAGCAGTCTGCTCCATGTCCCAGGTGCTCCTAATTTTATTGGAAGTTACTGCAGGTAAGATAACCAAAGGTGCTAAGAAATGAAATTAAACATGGAGCCTCAAAAGATGGAATCCGACATAATACTTCAAGATGGGACTGACCCCTGGCAGTGGCAGGTCATGGGTAGTGTGGCAATCACATTTCAGCTTGAAAGCCACATTCAGCTCCGGAGCTCTCAGGAACTGCACTCAGGGACAGAGAAGGGTAAAAGCAAAAGACGGGCAAGGCAAAGGAACAAGGCCAAAACTACAATCCCTTTCCCAACATTTTGGTGCTTAAACTCTTACATCCAGTAACTAAGCCTTACTAAGTGTTCATTTCAGCCTGGAGGGGATAACACAAAAGGATGGATGGCCAGATTTAGCACCCAAGTCTAACAATCCACACCCCTGTATTAGAAGAGATAACTTTATTCTCTTATTACTGGAGTCATATTGATGCTGTTCTCAGGGTCACTTTGCCCTAAGATGGTAAACCTTCATTTTAACTGCATCTGCACAACAGCAAGGGCAGAACAGGTAAACAGGGAGTTTGACAAGTGAACTCAACAGTGAGTTCTTCTAAATAGTGCTTTCTCTCTGCCTGTCTTGTGCGAACAATGTTTTGGGTCAAGTGGTGGCTCTAGCAAGATTTCCCACCCACTCCTCTTGAATCCAAACCTAAGATAATTTTTAAAAATAGACAAAATGCGAGTCTTTCATTCATGTTAGTTCGAACTCCTTCCAATTCCAAATAAGCAGTGAAGACAATATTTGGAGATCAAGTCAAATGTCCAATTTATTTTTTTAATAACTTGAAACTGGAACAAACGTTGTTTTGAACGAGCGTACAAATGAAATGGTAGACACATGCTGAACTCAACAGTGTGACAGTAAGGGGGGAAAAGAGGCCAAAAGTCTTGTACAGAGAATAAAAGGAACAATAAATATTTCACTAAGTGATATTGAAATGACCTCCTGCCATCTCAACATTTTTTATCCATAAAAAAGTGCTCCAATTTTGTTTTCCAACGGAGCACAAATACCAAGCAATAATAAATAGTTCCAAACTTGTTGTGAAAGACAAAACCTCCAAGTAAACAATGAAAGCTCATACAGTAAGTAATAGAAAAAGGTAATAAAAATAGTTTGCCTTGCTGGTACAAATGCAAACAACTGAAATCAACGTTACGTTGCTTTGCAGTTCTAAAATACAAAGAGCACCATAAAATGAGTTTGCCTGTGAAAAACAAAACCTTGGACTGTATTTAATCAGGACTAGGATGAAATGCTGAAATACAATGAAAGGGTACAACTTTATTTTTCGTGTCAGATCCTTGAAAAGGAAAAAAAAAACCCAAAAAATGCTGCACCAGAAATGTGTCAACCACTGATTATAACTGAAACAGAACTTTGCTGTATGGAATTATTCTGACTTAATGTAATTAATTTTGCTGATTTTAGCAGTGTAACAATTGTTATAACAGCAGAGATAACTAGAGTATGTCTGCTATATTGTGCTTACGGCCTTGTAAAAAAGCAGGATTCCTAAAAGCAAAAAAGGAGTGGGGGCATTGTGGTTTCACTGAACACAATGTTTGTGCTTTGGAGTGGCTGATACTGGGTTCACAGTAATTCAAGTGATGTAATAGGATGGCTGGCAGTGGTTGAAATCTTGCTTCATCCAAAATGAAAAAGGCAGTGTGGTACTCACATATGTGAATTCACTTTAGTGGAATTGGTTTGGGATAAAATGACATCTAAGGATTAAAATTCTATGCCTGATTTTGACCAAAACTATGCCCCACTGGATTCTCTGGATTTACTCCATGTTAAGAGAAGGCAGAGTTTCTGGAATACTGTGGAAAATCACTACGCAAAGCTGCAACTGCTCTTTCAGATTCTTTTGTGTTCATCAGGAATAAATCCCATGATTTATTCACTGGGAATGTGATACTCACCAACTGCTCCTCCCTCTGCAACCCATAGCTCCCACCCCCTTTCCAGAGATTTTTCCAACCTCTCAGAAACCTTCCTTTGGCAGTTACTTGCATTCCTGGGCTCATCCTTGAGAAGCGAATTCTGAATTCTCCCCATCGTGAGTTCACCCCACCCCATTTTTCCTTTTAAAAAATATTTACAGCCTGTAATTCATACCTGGCTTATGAGCCATTTCCTTAAAATTTTCACTAGCACTGCAACACCACATCAGTATTTCCCCCTGCCTGCCTTTCCCAATTAAATATAAATGCTGTTGCGGAAGAGGGCCACTCAACTTAGAGGCACAGAATTTCATCCCAGTCCTTCAAATATCGGAGAAATTTATGGAATGTACAATTAGGAGTCAACAGCAGCAAAGCAGACAAAAGAACACAGATTGGCAAAACCTGTACATGGTCCCTTTCTGACAGTGTGGGGGATGGGGACAGCAGGGATGCGCCTGGACCATTTTTTTAAACGCTAATCCAATTCACAGTTGTACCAACAGAATAGAATGCTGCACTTCCATTTTCCCCCCTTGCAAAACAGCTTCACCTGCAAGCTGTGAGGGGGTGGGGGGGGTCAAGGTGGTCACGCACAGGTGCCCTTATCAGGCAAGGGCTCCAGATCAAACACCTCTCAAGCAAAAGGGTGCTGTACAAAATGGAGGGCCTTGCAGCAGATCAGGCTGGCTGAGGTCCGAACGAGTATTCAGAGAGTCGGCACAGAGCGCATTAACAGTGCCGATCTCCTCTTCAGGGATGGTGGAAGGATACAGCTCCTTCTTCCCTCAACAGATGTCAGCGCCATCTAAGCCAGGAGCACTGAATATCTTAAGCACTCAGGAGCAGGGTTAGAACATTTGCCAGGAAAGGTCACCACCCTGTGTCTAAAAAAGGGGGCATCTGTGGAATGTTACGTCAAACGTCTTCACAAAACTTGAATTTCAGTTAACAACAACAGGTGACAGCCATCCATCCTAGTTCAACTATGCCTGGGAGGGCCTTGATACAAGGGGTCCAGGCGGCTTTAACGTTTCTACTGCCCTGTAGGAACAGCGCTTTGTTTCTGTAGGCCATTTCTGACAGAAAAAATATATATACATACATACATACACAAAACTAAAATTGTGAACAGAAAAATCCAAACAAAACCAAACCTGATACCCGCCCCCGAAAAAATAATAATAATAAAAAATAATAATTGTTTTGTTTCTCTTACCCACAGGTCGTCAAACAACCCTTTCATTTTTCCTTCTGTACAATAAGGTCTTGACATACAAATTTTTTTGCACTATTTTATCCTGCCAAATTAAAAAAAATATATTATGGCAGCCTGTTTGTTTGTTTTTATTTTTATTTCCAAATTCACTAACAAAAAAGTACATTAAATCCCTTTAAAAGGACAAGCGTACAGTTAAAAAATTACAAGTTCCAGTAAAAATACAGCAAGTGCCTACATTATATGAATCAACCAATATCAATATCCATTCCAGAAGAGGGGATGGGGCGGGGGAAGATAAAAATAGGTACAGGTCAGAAATGTGATTTTTTTTTAATCTGCAAAGCAATAACAATATTAAGCATTTTTTCTACATACTTTTTCTACATGGTGTAGCAGTCACCTTTTAATCCCCAAATACAAGTTTCTATACATTTTTCTTGAAATAAAAATTCAACACCCAAGGCAGAAAAAAAAATTACTAAAACTCAGACTTTACAGTTACAGTGACAAGAACAAATTTATAGACCCACCATTAAAATTTTACTGCAACATTTTCAAGGAAAAAAGAGAAAAGTTTTTTTTTTCTTTCTGGTTTTGTAAAATGCCCAGGCATTCTCCATTATTACAAATACTGGTCCACTTTTACAGTAATCAAGAAATTTTAATATATATAATATATACTAAAACCCCGTCACCAAAAGAAAACAATATACACATGGCCATTATGGCATTTTAATAACCTATTAAGCAAACTTTGAAAAAAAAGAGAGATTGCTCAAACACACATACACACAATTTTTTTACCCTTGTATGTATTCAATACTGTAAACGTATTTTAAGACAGAGTGCACTAAATTTAACTTTTAAAAAAATTAGCCGTTGTTCCTGAATTTTTTTTTCATTCAATGATAACAACTTGCAATTTGTGTCATTTGAGTTTTAATTCAGCAGTAAATCATTTCCATTCCATTTCCTAAGCAGCGTTGTCCTGAAAAAAAAGAGAAAGGCTGAGAACAATTCAGCAAATGGATCTCCGAAGTTGTGCTGGATATACATCTTCATTTGATTGGGTCTTATGGCATTTTCATGTCCACTATCTTCAACCGGGTTTTTTTTAAAGTAAATGTGGCTCTTTTGTTTGTTTTTAAAACCTAAGAACATACTTTTCTTGTTCTACTTTTTTTTAAAAGTCTTTTCATTTCACAAAAATGTTTGCATTTGTCTCAAGAGACTCAATAGGAAGATCAGTTTTCAAGGCACTCACATCGAATCAAATGGCAGTAGAAAAACTGTCCAATAAATTATTATTTTCTTTATAGTGCCAGTATTGTGAATGCCACGCTTAGCAACACTGACACTTAATCTCAGATGTCCCCCTTTAACAGTTTCACCCACCTCTGGGCCAAGCAAAGACAAAGATGCTGTAATTTCTTGTTTAGAAGCCGCTGGTCTTGAATGCAAACAAAAAGTTTTAAAGTGCGGGTCAACAGAATCAAAATGTGTAGCTTTTACGATGTTGTCCACTGTCTGGATAGACTAGATCAGGGTAATTCAAATTATGCTGTGTTTGTGTGTGTGTGTCTCTCTGTGTGTAAGTATATATATATGTCTATCGCAGGTTAACAAAATAATTAAGACAGGTGGTTGGATGAGGGCACCTATTCTGATTAGAAAAGGGAGGATTTTTAGCCATTATGGAGTCCCAGTATGTATGCTCATGTGAGAGATACATCTGCAGACCAAAAAGCTCATGGAAATAAGATAGATCCCACTGTTCCATGAACCTATTATCAACACAACATATGTAAAGAAGCATGGAAAGACGCATACAGCTTAGACTTTGCAGCTCAATCAACATACACACACTGAACTAGGAGGAGGGAAAAGGTCACAAGGGCATTTCTCACTCTCCTAGCATTCAGATCTTGCATGTAATCATGGGGCTAAATCATAGAAAAGCCAATCTAGATTTAAATTTTAATCTACAACATTTGGCCTATTCCTTCTCCAAAGAAATGCTGTAAGCTGTAGATCTATGGGGGTCTTTCCACTGACTCCACCGTCTCCATCACAGGGTTAATTTGCTATTAGAAAAAGGCAAAAGTTTGAAAAAGACTGCCAAACAATAGTTTCAAATAGAAGTAACACTGAAGTTATCCAGTAACTTCAGTAAAATTCAAAGGGTTTTTCAGCATTTCCACTGAAAGAGTCTCCATGACTATGTAGCCTAACGGAAGAAGATAAGGACAGCCTGTTACCCTAACAAATGCGTAAAATGCAACTGGAACTGAACTGGCAGGCATGCAGGGAAATTTAAAAAGGTAAAATTAGTTTACAATGTCAAAGCTCTTCATTATGTTTTAAATCAATAAATTATGAGTTCTTCTGTCTAAAACAGGCCTCAAGTTCTGTGATGTCAAATGCAGAGTTTAGCTTAATTTGTATACCCTTTCATTGTTAATACTTTTCCAAAGACGGTACTCCCCAAATGTTAAACAGACATTTTATCAATATTTCTCAATTATTTAAATGGAAATATTCCAAAAAGAAGTGGTCTGCAGATCTTTACCTCTTTTCATTACAATAACACAATTGTGCATTATCTGAGAATCTGTTTTTGCACTCCAGAGAAGCATCAAGAACAGCATTATCTTGCTGGTGGACTACATTCGGCTTGCCAACCACTAATATTGAACCTATTAATTGGGCAATGCAAAGTTAGGGACCATGTACTCTTACTATTAAATCAGATGTTCTTAAGCAGGGTCATTTCAAAATAAATATACTCTATTCAGGGGTTATTGTATAAGTGGTTATGATCATCTGGAGAGAAAGAAGACTGTGCCACTATATCCTGTTAGCTCTTATTGTCCTTCTATTGGGAAACCATGACGACAGAGGGGGCACTATGCACACAGGCTCCTCCATGATTTGAAGCCCTCAATAATTCAGGGTTCTACATTATTGGAGGACCTCTGCAAATACAGCAGACTCCTTACTACAGATCCCAAACACAGAGATGATAGAGGGAATCAAGGCCAGCAGGGGACACAATGAGGGAGCTATCAGGTAACACCTACTCCCTTCTTCCACACAATTACAACTACACAGGGACTAATGCCTTCCTCCTATGTGGGTGTAAACTTATGAATGGCTTGCACACATATTGCGAGCTTTTTCCCACTGTGCTGTGAATTAATCTGGGAGAGATGAAAGCTCCAAGGGGGTTGAAATAATCCTGTATGACTACAATATTTGGAGCACAGGAGGCATTGCTGCTCGGGTTGGATTGAGTACGCAGCCTGAGGAAAGGATTTTATTCGGCACACGGGCTTCGGAGATCTGGAGTCACCGATTTGCAAGGCATGCTGAGGTTTACTTACATGCTGCCAGTAGCACACTTTAATGTGGGTTTTCTGAGTTGACTAGGATGGGCTAAAGTGTGCTGGGAAATTGGATCTTATGGTCTTCTGGGAACTTCTGACCTTATTCAGCTATTAATTTTACGCCATGCTGGTATAAAAAGAAAAACAAATGTTGTGACACCTTGAACCCTATCATGATTTTTTTTTAAATGGTGGCAGTCTATTTTTTTGTTACAAAAAACTCAGGGCCAAACTAGATGCTTGTTGGATACAGAGCATGCAACAACCTATCAAGTGTTCCTCTAATTATGCGCAGGTGGTGAGGAAAATCTTACTTGGAATGCACTATGCATGGGGGGGGGGGGTTAACACTCCCCTCCACAATGTGACCAGAAAGAGTCCTGCTCCCCTTCTTGCCTCACTTCACAGCTAAAAGGTTGAGATAAACATTCTCAACAGGTGCCAGTTAGAGGGCTTTTTTAAAAAAAAATCATGCACAAGGGAGATTTCCCAGAATGCACTGCACTGGGAACCCATACAATGGATACCAAATGTGAGTAAGATTAGAGGAAAACTTGATACATGCTAACATAAGAAGAACTGTGCTGGATGAAACCAAAGGCCAGATTTCTATTTGCCCAAGGGCCAGCTGGATGCCTGGGGAAACCCATAAGAAAAACATTGAGTATAATAGCAGCCTACTGATAATGTTCCTTTCCATCTGGTATGAAGAGGTCTACTACTCCAACAAAAGAATGAACATACAGCCATTATGACTAGT
The DNA here is from genome assembly GCF_004798865.1 of Varanus komodoensis. Taxonomy (NCBI): domain Eukaryota; kingdom Metazoa; phylum Chordata; class Lepidosauria; order Squamata; family Varanidae; genus Varanus; species Varanus komodoensis. The sequence continues at coordinate 50,192,656 of NW_025335761.1, forward strand.
AGCCACAGATAGCCTTAGCTTCAATGAACTTGTCTAATCCCCTCTTGAAGTTGCCCAAGTTAGTTCCTCATCAGCAGATAATGTAAAATAAGGCTTTCTCTCCTGGGTTGTACTGCTCTTGCCAATTTTGGTTACTCTGAATTGTGTTTGCCAATTTGGATAGACCTTTTGCAGTCTTCTGCACTTCCTTTTTGCTTAAACTACTGTAAATCTCTTGGTGTCATCTTCAAATTTGGTGATATAGTATTTATCCCAAACTCTAGACCTTTAAGGACCAGTTTATGAAGCACCGGTACCAATATATTTCTGCACTGTTTACATCTCTTTGCGAGATCAGACAATTCCTGTGCTCTGCTTTCTGTTCAGCAGGCTCCAATCCATAAAAGAATATGCCTTCCACATGCTCATTTCAACTGAGAATTCTGGAAGGTTACTTGGTTGGCATCCAATAGTGACACATGGATGTATCCCAGGGAATAAAATTTTGTGGCATTGCTGTTCAAAAGGTATTGGAGTAGTACACTGGAGTTTAGTTCATCCAGGGAATCTGGCAAAGGTAGTACTTAGGCAAGTATAACTGACTGGAGCATCAATAAGCATAAATATAATCATCTCTCACTGAACTGCCTGATGTGATATTGGGGTGACATTCAGACCAAACCAATCATATGTATTAGTGCTATAGATGCAACCTTAATTAATTGATTAGGTTAATAAATGTAAAACTCTCTTTAACAGATATGCAACATCACTCAAAGAAGTGAGTTACACTGTTTTCAACTGGGCTTACTCCCAGGAAAGTATGCAAAGGCCTGTAGAGAACAAGGCATCCATGATTAATCGGGCAATTGTTATTTTTAAAATGGTTTTAATAGAACAACTTCTAAAAACTGCAGAAAGCAAGTATGGTAATAGAAGAGGCATATGTCCCTTACGAACATGGGAAGCTGCTGTCCAGCAAGTCTAGCTTAGTACTGACTGGAAAACATTTTCTAGGGAGAAATTTCAGACAGGGGTCTCTCCCAGTCCACCTGGAGATGATGACTGAGCCTGAGAACTTCTGCATGCAAAGCATGTGCCCTTCCCTTCATTCCCACACAAGATGGAATGTCTCTTTTAAGATGTGCACCTGCTGTAATATATACACATACCATCTAAACATAAAAGAAACTGGTTTTTCCCCTTCAAAAGCACCGTTTGAATACTAGGCAAATCTGTGCAGATTAATTCATTAAGATTTTTTTTACAGAATGACAATTCTAATTGAAATAATCCTTTACCATTACTGTGTGTCTCTGTGCACTGGCATGTGTGCACATCCACACAGGCACGTGCACTTGTAAGACAAACCAATGTTCAATAAAAACATGAACTGGTCCATGGCTGCATTTGCTATGGAATGGTCATTACAGCAGTTGTCACATATTCAGACTATGAAGTGGCAATTCTAATTATCACATGCGCAATGCTGAATGTGAACAAGGCCTCAAAGTAACTGGCACATCTGAGAAAAACAAGTCAGGTTTCCTTTCTGTTGAGCTTTCTAAATTTTCCACTTGCAGCTGCAGCTGGTCAGGGCTCTCAAGTTCTCTTTATTGATTAAGATTAAAAAATAGTAGAAAGGTGAAAACAAGTCATAAGTAACAAAACAAATTCCCTCTAATAATGCACAATTCTTGCTATTGCTTTTATGAATATAGCTGCCTTTCGAAAACCCCTGTGCCCATTTCTTTTTCAGTCTTTTTATGTCTACTCTGGAAGTATGCAAAACAAATTTTTTTCCAATAAAGGCCTCTATTTTTAGTGGCATCCTCAGTGCTACAGATCCAAATCCAAAACAAAGTGCTACAATTTTTAAGATTGTTATCCGCGGTATTATGTCATATTTCCTAATTTTCAAATGATTTTCTTTCTTCCTTTTTAAAAAAAAAGCAAAGGAAAAAAATAAAGAAAAAATTATTACTTAAAATGATGGCTTCTTCACAAGAAATTACACATGCTTAGCATAAGATTCAACAAAGCAGCGGCCCTCTAAAATTATAATTTAAATTGATATGCATCTCCCCCTGTAATGCAAATAATCTCAGGTTACAACTGGGGAAAATTAAAATGGGATACCCAACAAAAAATGTAAAAGAAATCTAAAAATGAAAAAATGTATTAAAAAAAAGTACCTGCACATGCCAAAAATAAAAAAATACAAAATAACCCAATAAATACAGAAATTATTGCACAGTTAAAAGGCTTCACAATTTTTACTGCCTTAACCAATCCTCAGGTTTAATAGAACTTTGTAGACACAGGTTATATTTAAGTGCCAAATTTTGGCACCTGCCATAGTTATGCTAAGTTAGGTTTATGGAGGCAAGTTAGGTCAGCTATTCTCAGTTGGCAATAGTTAAACTGTACAACTTAAATGTTACCTAGACCCCTGATTTTAACCCATTGGGGGCCTTAGCTTCTTTCTGCCTGCTCAATTTTGACATCATTTGTCAGCAAATGTTCGCCATGCCACTTTTTCATGTGTTTCTCCAGGGTGCTGTAAACACTGAAGGGCATCTGGCAAATGTCGCAGCGGTAGACCTCCTTCCCTATCTGGCCATGTGTTTTCATATGGCGCGTCAGCTTACTGCTCTGGGCACATGCATAGTTGCAGAGCTCACATTTGTAAGGCCGCTCTCCCGTGTGGCTCCGGCGATGCACCGTTAAGTTACTGCAGTTCTTAAAGACCTTGCCACAGTACTCGCATGTATCGCTCCGCCGTCCTTCCTTTGAACTGGGTCGACCGGGTCCAGGTCCACTGATATGGGGCGTGCTGCCTCCGCTCGCCGTCCCGCTGCGCCCTGAGAGACCGCCATCCAGCATATCGCCTGGTGGAGTGGAGAAACGCAGGCTTCCATTCTCTGAGGAATGCTCAGAAGAAGTTGCAAAGGGGGATTGTCGGGAGTCTGTGAATCCTAGAAAAGGATCCTTCATGAAGTGTCTTGATGCTGCATATCCTACCAGCCACTGTGAGTAAACATTTTCAGAAGGTATTATTGTTGCTGGTGGCAAGTCCAAATCTTTTTCTATTTTTATTCTTTTTGACGAGTTATTTAAACTGGGACTTGTGATGGGGGTTGGCTTGCGAGGGAACAGACCTGGGAAGGGTTCACCTGGACCAAAGTTTCTCCCGTTGACTGTCCCTTCCTCAGTGCGGTCAAGTTCTCCAGCTACCGAGTCTTCATCACCCGTGTCTCTCTGACAAAGGTCTCTAGGACAGAGATCTCGTTGATCTGAAGACCTTTTCATGAAGCCACCCCTTTTCTGCTTTTCAGCCAGCATGTCACTGTATTGCTGGATGGTGCCGAGGCCTACATTCTCTATGACTTTTCCTAGGACAAGTGATTTTTCATCTGGCAGCGATTTGGAACCATTCTCTCGGTTACGACTTAATTCGGAGTCCATGCTAAAGCTTGACTCGGGTCTACTTTCATTTTCCAGCTCCTCTTCCTCCTCCTCCTCTTCCTCCTCTTCTTCATTGTCATGGCCTAGAGAAGGATCACTTTCATTCCTGAAGTCTGCCTCACTAGACTTGAGTCCCTCTCCAGTAAGTTCACTTGTGCCAGGCTCAGGGGAGCTTGTAGCAGACAGTCCATCATCTGATCTCCCTGTCATGGACCCAGCTTTGTGCATATGTGTTTTCATATGGCGTTTTAGCTTGCTGGCTTGGGAACAAGCATGATCACAGAGCTGGCATTTATAGGGCTTTTCTCCTGTGTGACTGCGCCGGTGGACAATGAGGTTGCTCTGGAACTTGAACGTTTTCCCGCAAAATTCACAAGACTTACTTTTAGCCTGAGGCTGGGGAGGCGTAGTGCTGCTTGGGGGCATTGGTGGCAATGGTGGGGTGCTCAGAAAAGGAGATTTAGGGCTTGGTTGGAAAGGATTTAACAAGCGATGCATAGGGTTGTTGCGATTGGGAGAGACTGGCGGAGGGGTGGAGTTGTTCCCTGCCAGTTCTCGAAGCCTTCTGGAGAAATCCATCGCTGGCGACTCAATTGCCATGGGGTTTAAACGCATGACTCTGTCAAAGGCACTGGGATGCTGGGCAACTAACCCCATTTCTTCGGCACTAAGGCGATGTGGATCCAGATGATGACGAGGTGGTGGGCTGAAGAGGGGAGGTGTGTTGGGGAGTCGACCTTCACCAAAACCAGGGTGTTCACGCAGGATTGGACCTGTCATTCGTAAGAGGCTAAAAGGGTTGTTGTCACCAAGAAAATTCATCAGCGGGGACTGTGCAACAGTCTCGGGTCCCAGAGGAGGAGGGATGGTGATGCGTGGAGTAAGGGAGCTGTTTGAAGGGCTTGTTTCCAGGTAGATGCGGAATCCATGCGTGTTCTGGGCATGTTGAAGCAAGAACCAAGCGCTATTAAAAGGGTGCTTGCAAGTTGTGCAAATATAGCTTGAAGGCTCATCTTTACCTACAGAAGAAAGAGAGAAAGAGGGAGAATTATTAGAAAAGAAACACACTGAGAAATCCATTCACTGCAGACAATACTGAGTTAGATGGACTAATGATATGAGTTATATGGTAGGCTCGGTAGGCTCATATGCCATGCCAACTTCAAGTTTTGAAAGGCTCTTAAGCAGTGGGGGGCCTCCCTCTCAGTGACTGTCATCAACTGCTATGGCTCCTCAACCTCTTTCTCGTCACTGCTACAACTTGCTAGCAAGCAGAGATCCGGTGAGCAAGTGGGCAGCATTATTTTGAGATCCTCCTTCTCACTGAAAACTTTGAGCCAATGCAAGAAGCAGGTGAACAACCAGGTTGCAACAATGAGAAGAAGGAGTAACTCCATGGGTTCTTTACAGTAAATCTCTGCTAAGGCATGAGTTGGCAGTTGCCCGACCATTCCTACCCATTGCCAGCTCTGTTTCTCTACTGTTGCCAAGACCACCCTAGGCAGGCTTAGAATACAGTTCTTCTATGTGCCAGTCAAATGTCCTTATTGGGCCACATTTGAAGTAGGTTCTATATAAAAGTATTCAAACCAGAGCTCATCATTCAATACAGAAAAGCCAGAATTTTTAACAGTCTTGTTTGTGCTTCTAATCTACTCTTGCTTTATCCTCTCAACAACTGAATGAAACTTTTAAAAGCATTCCTGCTTTGGAATTTTTTAAATGGCAGGTATGAACAAGCTGAAACTTTCTGGATTTTGGCATCCCTGGACACACAATGCAAACATTTCATCATAATCTTAAACAGGGTCACTTCCACTGTGAGACTCAGATCCTAGCAACTTCCTAGATACAGCTAAATTCCAGATTCAGAAATTAGGTATGCCATTTCCCAAAGCAGCTAGCTATTCCTGGCAGCCACAAAGAGGAGCTATAATTTTACCTGATGTCCTCTGCACAAACAGCTAACCGAAAAAGAAAAAAAAGCCACTGTCCAGCAGTAGTTGGATACTGCCATCAAGCCTCTAGTGTGTGATCTATGGAATATGCCACACATGCTGACTACAGATGCAATCCCTAGAATTTTCAAGACAGAATGAATGAATGAATGAATGAATGAATGAATGAATGGAAGTGAACCTGAATGAATATGGCTGAATGACCAAATGGCTTCTCCACTCATCAATGGGGGTGGGTTATGATGCCCTATGATACATGCTACTCTGTTGCCCTTCCCTGACTTACAGGCATGTCCTAGCCATGTACACACCAAAATCTGGATGCCTGCTCTCCAGGCTGGCAGAAATAAGGCTCGAACAACTGTCTGAATGCCTTGTGTATCCTGTATGAAGACTCACACCCTGTCCTCCTCCCTGAATCTGACTGACATCATTTAATCTAATTGTACCCATACATAAATAAGCAACTGTCTATATGGGCAGACCCTAAGACTTTATGAAATAAAAACTAGTCAACGGATAAACAGGGAAGCCAGGTAAATGATACTGCCCCGTAAGACTCCTTGTATCCTAACAAAGTGTTGGCCAAGGTAGGCATTAAGCGAACATGAAGAATGTTACCAGCTGGAAAATCCAGTATCAGCGAGCTATTAGATCTACTTTAGGAAATTTAACAATTTATCTCAATGATACAACTTAAGATTTCTGGTGAAGGGTGATTCTCTTCACCATTACCCCACCTAGAACATCAAATTGCAAGGGCCACCTGCTGATCCCAAATACTATATATTGTTCCAGAAGACCAAGAGACACAATTAGATGTTTTCTAGCAGGAAATCATACCAATATTATACACCAAGACTATAGACTAAGAAGAGTCCCTGAATATCAACTCAGAAACTGAAGCATTTGGCGGAGAGAAAAGGGTGTTTTATGTCAGTTCTTAAGATGATTCAACCATCAATGCTCCTATTATTACTTCCCATAGTTAAATTATTCTTTCTTGAGACTAAATGTGACAAAAGAAGTCTAGACCTTTAATGTTTCTTAAACAATACAATGTGTAGTATAAAAAGTGACAGAAATCACTGAGGCAGGCTAAAATATATAGCATATTCTGTCAAAAGCTTTTTTTTTAACAATATGTTTTACCTCAGCTCACCCTTGAATGGACTTTAATAAAGCGCTGTTTTTGAAGTATGATCTAACTGCAACTGAAGAGCAAAATCTTACAAGGTCATATAGTTTCATAACAAGGAGTGTGCAGCACCCTTAACCTCCATTTTATACACTCTAATTAATGCCTTGATTCTCCACAGCTGTTTTGAGTCTTCCATCCTTAAAGTTAAAGAGAAAATTTCTTAAGTATCTCTATTTTCCCTCAGAAATCCCAGATCCTAGCCCACCGAGTAACAGAACTGTTCCCATCCCCAGACACACATATATCTTCATTAAACAGAAAAAGAGTTTACCTCAAGAAAAGGAGTTATGAACTAAGCCACAGACTAAGGCCAGTCTAACAGATGATTTAAAAAAAAGGGGGGGGGAATAGGCCTAAAATGGCAGCTGGCTAGCCACTGGCATTTGTTGCATGCAGCTGATATTTTTTAATACTTTACATTAAACAACAACAAAATCTAACCTCTGAAATGCAAGCAAGAGAATGAATCCATTTCACTTTTGCTTCCCGATTCCCTTTCAAAACCAGCTTATTAGTGTGCATTACCAGCACAACGCAGTGATATGATGAGTTATCGGTCATAACAGTAGCGGTCCTTTCCTTTGTTTTTCTTTCATTTCGCTTTCATGCCCCTAAACTCTTCTGTTTGGCAGCCCCCTGTTCACAATGGCAGAACTGACTGCAGGCTACTCAGCTACCAAGACTCTGACAGATTCACTTATATATTTTTTCTTCTTCTCCTCTCTGCTTTGCTTTCACAGCCCGCAAAGGCTCTCCCTAGACACCCCTTTATTTTTATATACTTAAATAATAATAAAAAACCTGTTCATTTCCATATTATCACTTCATGGCTATCTTGCCTCGAAGTTGCCCTGAGCAGTGTGAATGCTCACTTTTAAGAACAGAACAATGTCAAAAAGTCTTTGAAGATGCACTCCGAACATTTTTATATGCTAAAACTTGCTAAGTATTTTTTTAAATGCTCAGGAACGGTCAGATAATGTTATAAAGCAATCCCTATATGTTAATAATTCAGAGTGCCTGCTCTGCAAACATTTTGCTAGAAGGACAATCTTGATTTACTGCCACCTTGTTAGTGTGGTTTTGCATGAGGGAAAAAGGGGATATGCAAGTCACTTGGACTTCCTATTGACACAAGGGGGACTTGTGGCAGCAAAATGCTCCTATTCTATGTTCTAGCCAGCAATATGCTCTTTCACAATATTAATTCCGTTCTCCCAGTTTTCTCCCTACAAACAGACCTATAATATTCTGTACTACCAAGCAGAATGATGGTCCACCTTCATTTTTGACGCCTTTTTAAAACTTCTGCAAACTTTAGGGTTCATCCAGGCTGACAAATATTTCACACACAAGTGGGCCATACTACATTTATTTGGGCTAGATGAAAACCCACATTCTGTGCATAAGCTTGCTAGGATCCTTCCTATGTTATTTTAAAGTAGACATTTCAACACTGGATGCAATGGCCAACTTTAATCATATTTCCATAGGGAGCTGTGTAAGTTCTCCATAAACATGCCTGAAAAATGGATACGCCTGTGTATCCTCACTACTTTATCTTTTTAATTAAATGTTTTTACACAATGTTTTCACAATAAATCTTTTTACTAACAAACACCTGAAGGATTTTTCTTTTTCCTACCCCCATATTAACAGATTAAGACAAAGTAATGAATGCAATTCTAATTAATTCTCACAATGTAATTCTCACAAGGACCAACCAAATACATCATATTTGCACTGCTGCAGAAGGTTGGTCAAGAACATTATAATGGTATTTTTATCCAGGTCCTGGTATTCAAAGACTCCTTAATTTCATTGTGTGTTAGAATGTGGTCGGAACACAAAATATGATCAAACAAGAGCACCATGGAGGAGGGTAAATGCAGTCTTAATCAGCAATTTGCTTCACTGGATGGCACTTTCAGGAGGAGACAGAGCCCTGTTTCTACTTCCCAATCTGGGCTATCAGAATGCTGTAAGGATGCAGTCTCTGGCCCCTTCATGTAATTCCCTGTTGCCTTTAGTTTCACAAGAAGAAAGCTGGGCGGTACCACTCAGGAGGATGAACCTGACTCAGAGGCCACCAACTGCTAATCTCCAATTTAGCAGCAGAAGAATTTATCCCTGTGGTCATATCAACCCCTTATCCCAAGGCCTTTTCCATCCTATTTATTTTTGGAACATAACTGGGATCAATTTATTCCAACAGTTCTTAGACTTGTAACAAATGAATCTTGCTAGATTAAATAATGAGCCATTCAGTATCCTAACGCTTAAATCTATGCAAGTAATTATAGACTGTGCATTTGGTGAACCCACCTGCCTATTCTGAGAGTAGATTTTTTTTCCAAAAATAAATAATTGTTCTCTTCCTCACTCTATGATGGGCAACATTATGTTCAAAATGTGAATGCATTAAAAAGGTACACAGCAAAAGCCTAAGTTAACACTCCCACACACAGCACAGTTTCTCACTGTGGCTTTGTCCTGGGCTTGAAGCAGGTTTTGCACTGGGCAGTCACCAAAGAATACATTTCACCTTTCAAAGATTCCTTTTTTATTTAGCAGTCTGATTCAGTCTGTTTACCAGTCCCCATTCCTCTACATGTGCTGTCATAGTCTTGCAAGTTGTCCCTTTTATATAGACATTAGCTAATAGTGCTAATTTCTATCATATTTTATGGCGGGGGGGAACTAAGCACTAAGTGAGATTATGCAATGGACAGGTTATGTATAGAACCCCCTTTTTGGATTACAAGAGTTCTTTGTATAATACAGAAAGACGGGATGCAGCTATCTTCTTAGGAAAGGAAATGGAGTTTGGACATCCTTCCAATAAGCATACACTTTGCCAATTTACAGGAAGAGAGGGCTCACTGAGGCTAGAATTACTGCACACTGTGCAGAAGTGACAGTGCCGGTTCAGGGTTCTCAGGTGACCTAATGTCCTTTTCCAAGGTAAAAACTTAAATGGAAAAGGCTGAAGCCCCCTTGCAGACACAGTCCAAATGTGCAAATAAGATGGGTTCTATTACATGTTGTCCTTCTTTGCCTATCATAATAGGCAGTGGGGTAGATGTTGCTTGGGTCCAGGGGTAGAATTACTACACAAAGATGAAACAAAACATCTTAGCAATTATGTGACTGATTTAAGGTAGATTTGATTTTGATTTTGGATTGACATAAAGTTACCTGTGCGTTTAACATAAATCTAGGGTTTTATATTCCCCCAAAACCCCATTTCTCCTTAAAATTACTATCAAGAATAATATAACAAAAATGCTCATAGTTGGAATTCCTTGGAATTCAAAAGAACATTTCTAAATGGCACATACAAAATTAATTATAATTTATGTAAAGTAGCAACAGAAGGTTTCCTGGGGAAGAACTAATGGCAACTAGTCGCAGGTATACTTCCATTAGGGGAAATATCATCATATTACTCTCCATCCCTTCCATAGGCCACAGTTGGAGGGCACATACCAAAAGCTTGTTTTTAGCATTCTTTTTAGAAAACACTGAAGGTTCACTTTACAAAGCTGAAACAGAGTAATAAAAACATTAGAGATTTTAATGCTGCTTCAGTGCAGCTTTAGAAATTCAGTAAAATAACAACTTACAAGATTTTAAAGCAAGGGCATGTTTATTATTAACACTCAGGAGCAGACATGTATCCGCTTCCTGTATAGCTACTTCCACTGCTTTTTTTCCTATAACGAGCATTCATATAATTGCTCCCACTTATGCTTTTGTATTCTAATACCCCCAATAATGGTAGTGTGGATGCTCAATAAAAACCACACCTTTAATTGAATTATTACTGAATTAAAATGCTTTAATTGAAAGCAGTGGTTTAACAAGGCTTCTTGATATTAAAGGGAATTAAACCGTGAAAAGGTTTCATGTTTCTCAATGAACAAAAACTAGAGGGAACCCAGCATTTGCCTGGCAATCTATTTTATGGTAACTGGAAACGGAATCGCCAATACACCTAACATTTCTGTGCCATACAAAGTAGCAAAGTGAATATACTATTTACTCTCTCATGTCAGGTGCACAAACCTGGTAAAAACACAGTACTAGGATTTGTACCTAACAAGGACTAATTGACATAACCATATATAACATCTGATAACTATGTTGTGAGATAGCAGTGATATTAAACAGCTAAAACAGGTGAGCTATCATTTGTATAACCTGGTAACAACCCCGATGTTCCATTCTCTTTGTAAATCTACCACTGTCCATTAAAGTATGAAATTTTTTTTTAAATCGAATGTCCTAACATAGCCCCAATAACCAAATGGTTTAAATAAGTCGTACAAGAACATCAACACAATGTGCTATCAAATTCAGCCGGGATGGCTCCTTTAAATTGCAACACATGACAGGCACATTTTCATCAGCATTGTCTGGGAGTAGCTTATCATATTGTCTGAACCCAGGAGGTATGGCTTATTGTAGAGGAGAAAACCCTCCAACAGCCCACTGATAGCCCAATCTTGTGACTACAGCACAGACCTCTTTGGGCCTACTTAGGTCACACAGAGCTCTCTATTCTGCACTTCTGCTGCTCCTAATCACAATCTGCGATCCACTGTAGGTTTAAGAAGGTGATGCACAGTGCTGATATCTTATGGGCACATTGTATGTAGCTCTGTGAATCTCTACTGGAAATCAAATAAGCCACTTACTATGCAAACAGGAAGTCACAAGTATTGTACATTTGCCCAGACAAGAAATTTTGGTATTACTGAGGAAATAATAATCAATGTACACTTGATTGATATAGGACAAATGTTTAGGATCAGAACACTAATACCTTCTGGAATGGGCCTAATTCATCAAGACAAATGTACCACCAACCATTTATATAGCTCCCCCATGAGCTGGATAAATCTATTTCTCCTTAATGCCTGAGGCTACAGAAATAGGGAGTTGTTAAGTATCTGGCAGATGGTTAGTAGGCTACATTTAGTAGTGTAGTTAGGTAATTTTAGACTCTGGACTTTATGGTATTATTACACTTAGTTCAAAATGTGGTAATCTATTCCTGTTGTGTGTGGGGCCCACCTGCTCATGCTTCTCAGTGGGACCTCTGCCCCAAAGTCCTGCCTTAATGGCAATGCTGGCTGCATTCAGAATGGAGCTCACTAGTTGTGCAAGCTTGATCTAGCAATTGTTGAAGATAGAAGAGTTGAAAGAATAGATCCCTCCCATGTGAAGGCTTTTGTTTGTGTTTGAAAACTATATAGTTTAATGAAGAAAAACTGGAGAAAATTAGGACATGATATGAATGTTGTGAACTCTCCAGGGAACTTAGGCTTTTAGGCAATATAGAAAATAAAACAGTAATTGTAAGATGGAAGAAAGGTTGAAAACTGTAGGCTTTCCAGTAGCATCTAGCTGGCCAATGTCAGAAACAGGAAACAGGTCTAGATAGGCCTTGGGTCATTTTGTGCTATTTTTAAAATAACGTTATAGATATGGAAGCAATATGAAAAATGAAATGACAATGCAATAAAGTGGAGGGGACAGCAGTTGGAGAGATACCAGATAATTCTAAGGCAAGGCTTTTATGTTGAAATTGACCTGTTTCATTCATTAAGGGTGTTTACATGATGTTGTCTTCCATTTGTAACTCTCCCACATTTATCTACCACTTCTGCCATCTTTTCTCTTACCAGAGAAAATCCATTGAGAAAAAGATGGAATAGCTGCACAACACATTCCTACCTATTAGTGCTAGGAGCCACCCATCTGAACCCAAGTGCCAGAATGAATAACAGACTGAAGGAAGGTTTTGAAAAATTCTAAAGCTTGGGATTGGGATGTTCGTTATGGAAGATGCTCCACTAACCAAGTATCCCTTCACAGCCTTTAGTCCTAAGGAACAATATTGTCTACTTATCTTCAAAGAGCTGAAGAAAATTAGATGATGGATAAATGATTTTATGATACTTGGCCCACTAGTAAGTATACATTTATACTCTACTAAACTAAATCAGGGTCTGAGTGGAACTTCTGGCATGGACCACAACTAGAGGAAAATACAGGTTAGAAACATGGAATTACAGCTGCCAAAGAAAATGAAAACATTTCTTTTCATTGACCTCTATAGGCAATGAAGTCAGCTAACAATTAATTCCAAACTGGATTACTGACTTCTTGCATGTCTTCTCTTCTGAGCAAACAAATTAAATATATTAGGTACTGTAATATAAACAAATATTTTAGGTACTGTACATGACTGAAAATTAATACATCTGTGGAAATACTAAATATGTTCAGGGGGTTTTTTGTTTGTTTTTGGTAATCTAGGAGGAACATTTGGATATCGGTATATAATAATGGTTATAAAAGAGAGTTGAGACATCCTGAAAATAAAAATATATTCAATCACACTTTGATCACAATTAAATCCCTATAAATATGAAGCTATTCCACTAACCTCCATCCTAGTCCTTAGCAAAAGGTATGCTGTATCACCAAAATTAAATAATTCACTAATAATAAATACCAATACACAATTTACAGCTCACCAACACATTTGTAATACATGTGCTGTAGAACAAAAATCTTATGCCAACCCATCAGTAATGTCACCGCCAACATTTAAAAGGTTCCATCACTGCTTGAGAACCCAACTCATGCTATGCAACACTGGAAATGTAGATGCCCTTTAGACGTTCATTCTACCAGTCTTGGAGAACCTGGGAGAACATCTGAAGGGCATTTGAATGAGCTCCACACATGTGCACAGAGCCCATATGCGTGATGCACAGAGACCACAAAGAACAACACCAATATCAAACGGTGACTTACCCCCGCAAACCACCATGCAGCTACAAAGTCTATTTTCTACAAGTGTTATCTTGTACAGAATGTATGAAATATTTGTCCAGTCAGGCTTAAATCATCAGCACAGACTATTGACAGATATGGTCATTCACCCTATAAATAAAGCTAACAGCTCATTATTTTAAAAAAGAATACCATCCTAGCAATGCCAATTTTTCAAAAGTGGTTCTGACTGCTCCTTGTATGACACCATAAAACAAGGTTTGCTTTCAAAAGACTGAAGTGCCAAAGCACTTGAAACCACTAAACAAGTTTGGGAATGTATCAACATTTCCCTATATGTTTTGAAAATGAGAGAATTGTCAATGTCGTGGTATCCCCATGGATGCCAATAATCAATATTGAACTACAATAGTTGTTCTATCAGAAGGAGAGAGAAAAGGGGATAAATGCAGAGAATTGAACAACAGGCTAATTTTTAAGCTAACCTTTTGCTTTCCATCATATCAACCATATCTGCTTTAATTGATATGGGTTTTTTTTACTGGGTTCAAGATAGGAATCCTAAACCAGAATGGACAAAATATGCATGTATGGGATAGCTTAAAAATCAGCTTCTTAACATAGAAAGGATTTAACAAAAATGAAAAAGGCATTCATATGAGGTGGAAAAGATTTGCCCCTTAGTGAAATGAAATGGGAAGGCCGAAGGATGTACCTGTGGTACGCTGATTTTATATACAGTACCACATTTATAGCCCTTGAGGAGGGGAAAAAACCACAATTCCCAAGGACATTTTAGTCTTCTTTTCCCAAAAGGCATTCAAATACATTTGAAATAATGTCAGTCTTTGCTACAACATATGAAATAAGCCAGCAGCTTGCCTCGAAAATCTAGCTTCTATACAGTAGTTTGTTTGAAAGCTGGCAAAGGGGTTTTTCCCCTCTCTTTTTCTTTTCCTTCCAGGACAGTATTCCAAGTTTCTGATCTTACAGAACTGAACCACGATTCCAGGTTTCTGAAGTTAGGAGAAAAGGAGAGGAGAAGGGAAATATTAAGAAAAATGTTCTAAATTATTTAAAATGAAAAATCCAGCGTGATGGTTAAAAACTATAGAAGGCCCCAAAAGGTAAGAAACAAATCTGACATGCACTTTGTTCCCACCCCTTGCTTGAATATCTCACTGTGTGTGTGTGTGTGTGTGAAGGGGGGGGGGGGGAGAGAGAGAGAGAGAGAGAGAGAGAGAGAGAGAGAGAGAGAGAGAGAGAGAGAGAGAGAATCAGGGTACACTCAGGGGGATATTAGGTATCTATTTTCAGCTAGTAAACGGAAGAGCATTTTTATTTTAATTCATTACTTCTTTAACAAACATGAACTTACTATGCCTGGTTCTTCAAATCCACAAAATCCCCACGTTCAAGCCTAAGAAGTATTGTAAGGGCTGTAAATCTTATTTTAATGGAATGTACATTTAGCTACGAGGAGATAATTGACGTTATGGAGAGCCTGGATACTGAATTATATAGGTTATCTAATACAAAGGGGACTCATTACTGAAGCACTACAAACAAGTAGTAATGTATGTATATTGTTCAGAATGGCGTTATAGCCAAAGTGTTCAGGTCCATGGGGATTTATAAAACACAAGAAAACAGCAGACATGCACTTGTAAATTTGTCTCATTTGTCTCTGAAGTTAAAGGTTATTCCCTTGATCTGAATTTGTAATAAAAACATCCTAGACTAAGGTTTGTCAGGAATGTTTGAATATGCAAATCGTGTACAATGATAGGAAATTATAGGGTAAAAACTGGATGTGAATTTTAAACGAATTAGGCAGTTTATAGTATTTTTTCCTCTTTAGGTGAAACATTTAGGTGTTGCTGCTCTTTATACATGTTACAAAAGACTGTATTCAGAAACCCATTTGAATGACAAAATAACAAATTGTGCCATAATACAGCACAGTTTTAAATACAGGAATATTATATAATGCACTAATGGGTCAGGTGTTGGATGTTCAAGGGCAACTTATACTGATTTTTCAGTCCTGCCAATCTTCAATGAATGCTATGCAAATATACATAAACTGAATAGGTTAAAAGAACTTTAATTTTAATGGGCTTTTCTGCTAGTTTTTCCTTTAGCCAATTGCTGCCCGTTCATTCTCTCTCTCTCTCTCTCTCTCTCTCTCTCTCTCTCTCTCTCTCTCTCTCTCTCTCTCTCTCTGTATTTTAAAGGCTTTTGCCTCAAAAAATCCAAAGAAAAATGAGATGATATTGTGGCTGAAGATAAGGTTTTCTTCTACTCCAAGCACCACAGTCTGTTCAGGTTAACCAACTGCAGTGTTAGAATAACTCCAGCTGACTTGTCACAGAGTACAAAAGTCATCGGCAACTGAATGTTCTTTTCTGCACCGCAATTAAGACGAATCAATACGACGTGCCACAAATGGTATTTTACTCTCAATAAGAACTCGGGCTGAGTTTATTCAGAATATTTTAGCGCTTCCCCAGGGGATTTTGGTCCGACGCAGATGGCAAATAAAGTACTCAGCCTAGGGCTAGAGCACATTATGCTAATTCTAATGTCAGATGTACTTTAATATACAGCTCTATTTAATCACCCCATTATTTCACATTTCCATATGAAAAAACCTGCGGCACTTCTGCAGAGCTTTCACTCTGCGACAATGCCAGCTTCCTTCAACTAGCTCACTGTGAAATGGGGGTGGGGGGGAGGAGAGGAGAGACAGAGAAGCCTGGTCATTCTTGCCAGTCAAAATGTTACAGTTTCAAAGTTGCAGCGTTTCTGAATTTAAAGTGGACTGCCCAACATAATTAGTAAAATTGCTGATGCTGATGGATGGACACACACGCGCGCGCTCTTGTGCTAAGGAAGTGCTATTTAGAATTAACATACACACCCCCAAAAAAACATATGCAAAAGAGCAAAACAGAGGGGGGCATGCTGTCACAGTGCAGTGCAACCCATATTCACAACACTGTCATCAACAAAATCACCGAGGTTCTTGGCTTTGCCGTTTTCCTTACTTGACACGACTGGCACAGCTGCCAACCTACAGATGTCTCAAAATAAAACCATCCTACAAGACTATTCTCCCCCCTCCCCCTATATCAAACTGCTGTAATTAAAGTCAAAGGCATAAACCTTCAGTAGAAATTATCAGTCTTCCCTACACCCCACCCGGCTTCTGCTGCCCCATCATTGGTCATCCTGAGATTTAAGGAGGTTTACCCCCAAGCCCCGGATGACTGTAAGGACAATTTGAAGCTCCAGCCTTCAAACGGAAATGACTCCAGTGATTTTTTTTCTTCCCCCAAGGGCATTCCACTATACAATGTGTTTGCATATTATCTAAGGGGGTGCATATTTGTGATCACTTAATGCGGATTAGCTGTTCCTTAACCACCCTAATATAATCACAAAACAGGGTGGTGAAAGGATGGATTTTCCCCCATTCCAACCTTTCAAATGCATGAAGTGGGGATTGTAATTCACATGAGTAACTGTGAGTAGGAAACTACAAGGTGATCGTTATTCTGGATGAATTGACAAAGAACACAAGAGTGTGGTTTTATGCAGGTGGCACAATAAGATACATAAACTGAGGTCACCGAATCTTATGTTCACACAGAAAACTGGTAAGTTTAATCACTCCACAATGCTTTGTTCCGACACATCTTACAAGTCTGCTTTATTATACTGGTGATCCAGAAATCTGGAATCTGGACAATCTGGGCATAGATAATGAGAGCTGTATAGTCTCAATGACACAGGCAGATTATTGACACTTCAATACTGAATGCATTTACTACACTAAAGCAATTTCTTCAGATTTCCCCAGAACTTTTAACCAAATCATTATGTTTGGGGCAATGGTCAATGCCCCCTACATAACAGACCTAGATCTGAGAAAATGATGATGCAAGTTCCACATGACATCATATGGCCTTAATCAAGTTAAAGGTGCAGTTCAAATCCTCCACAATAAATGGTGCCATGGACATAGAAAGGGGCAGGAATTAGCGCCTTAGCTTGTTAAAATATTTTCATTGTTTTAATTGTTGCATTATATGTTATGAGTGGCCCAGAAAGCCTATGGCTAAGAGGGTGGGTTATAAATCAATCAATCAAACAAACAAACAATAATTCTGGTGCTGAAGGTTTATTGGATTTCCTGGACCCACACTTTCTATGTGGCATGGGTCCAGGAAATCCAATAGATCACTATTATTTCATTTCTATACTGCCTGTAGCAGAAGCTAATCTCCCTAAAATCAAGTGGAGAGATGCTTCTGTATGTACCATCTAGGCGAAAGCAACAACAGACAAGAACTTCTCGATGGATACACCTGACAGCTTGGCCTACAGTCTTTATTTACTTATTTAGCATTGACTCTTTTATCTTATAACAGATAACCTGCCTCAACTGTATTTACTTTGAAAGTATCAGTTTATAATGTATTATAATTTTAGGTCTAGTAAATTCCCCTTAGTAATACCAAAGGATCAGAAGGGCAGGGTAGAAGTTAAGCACCAAACTACCATCAACCTTCCTCTGCTTCTTGGATTGAAGGATGCTATAGAAATGATCAATAGTTATGGTAGACTATATACCCCTGCAGGACTGAAACTATTGTGTGTTCTATAGAGAGGCTGACACATTTCTAGCACTGTATAAATATGTAATAAAATAGTAAGTACTATCTGAATTAAGTACAAATAAGGCCTTGTTTTGTAGAGATGGCCGATTCCTGGAAGATCCAACATCTAGGTCATGTAATGGAATGTGCTTGACATAAGATACATCTCATGTACCATTGAGTTGCTCAGATTGTTTGTGACATTAAAATCCACCCAAATCTAAGGAAAAATCCCCTCTGAAAGTCCTATATTTCCTCTCTTCTTTCTGTTCTTCAGCCTAACCTAATATTCATACCTTAAAATTGTTCAATAATGCATGCAAGAGCCGGCACCTGGGGCCAGACCTCACCTGGTTCTACCGTTATGAGTCAACATTTAAAGATGCAGAACTCTGTTGCTGTGAGTCAATGTGGCATATGTCACACAAATTAAATGCTCTGTTTTAAACATACTGGGTTGCAATCCTTAGATGCAAGCCCCAAAGGGCTGCTTATCAAGGCTTCTTGGTCTAATAAAAGGTTGAGTTCTCAATTGCTTGGGAATGGACTAATCACTAATTTGTCACTTCTGCATTGAGATTTCAACCATAGGTCCAGTCTTCCAGTTTCCATATCAGTCTGCATTGTATGGAATGCACAGAATTTGCATTTATTTTCATATGCAATTTCTCCTAGCATATAGACCTTGCACGCATTTTCCCTCATATACCATTTTTTGTGTGCAACTTTCCCTAATATTTGTCACTTGTAAGCAATTTCCCCTAATATGCCATTTTTGTATTCAATGATGCCAATATCCATATTTTTGTAAGCAACATTTTTGTATGCAATTTCTCCTAAGAAGCTGTCTAGGCTGTGAACCATCTGGAGTGCTTTGCTTATTGAGCAGTATATAAATGAAATAAATGCATCAATGGTATGCATTTTGTAGGCAATATCTGACCTGAGAATTGCATTGCAGAATGTGGAGACAATATGAAAGATATCTGCATTCTAACCCACTTATTAGTCCTGGGAGCTCAATTTAACTCGATTCACTTAAAAATGCAGACCCAATTAAATTCTCCCCTATCCTTGAAACAACAAGTTTAGGCATTCCTAAGAGCTTGGGCAGTTTCAATGAGATGCTTGGCATTTTTTCCTGAAAGAGTAGACATCATATCATATCATATCATCCCAAAACTCTTTTGAACATTCCATCGTTTTCACAAATCAGTTCACCCAGTAGCGTAAGAGGCTGATTTTTCAAAAACACTAGCCCAATAAACTCTACTTCTTGAGCACTCTGAACAAGATGCATGGCATTTGTTGGATCCTGTTGTCTGTTTGGTGTAACCATGCTGGTATGCAGTATAGCTGTGACTAAGAACAATATGATGCAAATTGCTAAGGACTGAACATTTGTTCCTTTTGGCTTCCATGCTTCCTGTCCATGGTCCTGCTATTAAGAATTTCTCTAAAAGCTTTGTTCACAATTACTCTATGAACCAATTCAGATGAACAGCAGTCCAAAATTGTCTGAGGAAGCTCCTAGAAAGGTGCCCCCCCACCCCCTCAGTCTTTGCAAAAAGCTCTGTCTTACACACTGTGCTAGCTGCTCATCAACAGTTGGCCAAAGGCCTCAAGTTGGCATACATAGGAATTTCAAGCATCTGCCACTGGCCCTAGCAGTCATGTGAATGGGCCTGCACTGAAAAATGATTCCAGGATATTTATGTCTGGGAGCAATAAAAAGGCTTTAAAAATACAAACAAATGCAAATAATTGTTACTTGCTTACAGATCCAACTTCAGTTGGTGTAGAAGCCTATAGGCCTTCAAGTTACACAAGTATCTTCAGGAAACTAAAATGCACACATGCATTATCACAAAGCTATCAAAGAATTATTATATTAGTAATCAACTACACTATCTCTCCCTGATAAAGCGTTGTGTATAACCTGAGAACTTGCATGTTCCTTTATCAACTTCAATTCACCCAATAATAGCATTTATCAGTACAATCCTTTGACTTTAGTGCAGCTTATTCCTAAATAAACAGATCTAACATTGCAGCTAGCAGCACCTGAAAGGGGCCTCTGGGAAGGACCCAATGGTGTCAAGTTTCCACAGCTACTTTATATTGCACTGGTGTAAACCAACGTTTGTGCAACATCTTTGACACTTTCTAATGTGAACTGTTTCCCAAGAAACTCATTGCAAGCACACTTGAACTAGGAAAAACAGGGCTCAACATAAAAAGCAAGGCAGGGCCTTTTCAGTAGAGGTTCCTGGCTGAGGGGGAGGAGGGGGGCTTGCAAATTGAAAAGCAGCAGTTGAGAGAAGATAACTAAATCTTTTCACATCTTGCCATTTATTTCCCCAGGGACAGAGTTGAAAGTAGAGCAATTGGGGATAGAGAAAGAATAGGCTGGTCACTAACATAAAAAGGTAGAAATGCATGGTCAAAACACAAAACAAATAATGATAGTAATCTGCATAACTTTTGAATATGTATAAGTATAGAAGTAACAATTATAAGTCTAAATAGAAATACAATATAGTTTCCCTATGAGAAGCAGCTACAACAACTGGAACTGTTCAGCTTACAGAAAAGGCAAGAATGGGGAGACATGATAGAGATGCTTGAAATAATTCACTGTGTGAAGAAAGCAGGGAGGGAAACATTTTTCTCCCTCACCCATAACACTCGAACCTGGGGTCATTTCATGAAGCTGGCTGGTAGAATGTTTAGAACAGATAAAAGGAAGTACTTCTCCACACACATAGCTAAACTGTGGGATTTTCTGCCATGGGTATGGTGATGGCTGCCAATCTGAATGGTTTTAAAAAGGGTCAAGACAGATTGATGAGGGAGGGGGCCAACAGTGGCTACTAGCCTTGCTGAGGAGCTTGGGCTGGCAGAGATCTTTCATCTATTCTGCTTGAGGGATCCTGGGGGCAGCTGGTATGTCACCATGTGTACGGAGTCTGGATTAGATGGACCTTTGGTCTGATCTAGCGTAAATTAAGTACTTAAATTATTGGAGAAGATGGAGCAGATGACTTGTGTGCCTGCTAAGTCTACAGTTCAGGACCTGTTGATAGGAAATTTCATTGCCCAGGTCTTCTTCCATAGGGTTCTTTGACACTGAGTCAGACTTGAGCTGGTCACTTCTTCAAAAAGAAAATACTTTCAAAACAGTGGAATATGTTCTATAAAGGGACGGCACCTGCCCACCCTGTGGAGTGGAAACAATGGTCCAGCATCATCTTCCAAGTTTCCACTGGTCTACTTGAAACTGCATTCAACTTTCTCCAATTTGTAGGGCCTTCCTACAATCCCTCTGTTAAGACAGGGGCCTGCCACCATCACACAGAGATACTCTCCTAGGACCCTTCTTCTCAGTACTTGCATTTAACATCAGTAATCAAGCTAATTGAAATACAAAAGCAAAATATGTTGGTTGAAATTAGCAAAACTGGGGAAATTTTGCTGCCTTCTGCAAGAACATTACAATATTCTGAGGGGGAAAGATAAATATCTTTCCTCCATTCCTCCATTTTAGATAAATGTAAAGGATTCTTAAGGCCCTCTTATTAAGTATTGCTTGTATGAATAATTGCTGAAACTGGCAAAACATTATTTACTCTGGGTAAGCAGGGAGTGGAATCCCAGACATTCTCCATCATTATGGAAATTACTTTAAAGTCAGAATGCCCAGTGTTATATCTTGAATAAACAATAGACGGGGCAGAAATGGGGTGCTGCTTTGACTGTTGTACTGGGCTTTATAACTTTCATTGCTGTCCCAACATTTGGAATTCCCTTCCTGAACATGAAAGTGATGCCATTTTTCTTCTTTTAAATCCCTCATCAAAATGTAGTTTAGCCCCTGAATTTTCACTCCTAACTATAAACAAACTTTAACCACATGTACCAGCATTTGCCTTTATTCTTCTCTATCTCTGTCCCTTTCTCCTTCTCTATCTTTGTCCCTTTCTCCTATCCATTTTCTATTTTAAACTACAAGCATTTTGAAGGCAGAGACCTGTCTATATTTTTCCTCTGCAACTCTTATAGCATTTATTATTGACAGTATGATCATTGTTATTAAATTAATTTCTGTACCATCCAATGGCCAAAGTTCTGTTTAGCACCATGTATACTGCATAACAATGCATAATACATTATTATAAGTTATGTAAATAAAGCTGCAAAAAGAGAAAGTGAAAGTTTATAGGCACAGATATAGATAGAAAAAGAGAAGTGGCTGAGGAGAGGTATGCCCCCTTGGTCTTTAACTGCTGTGTTTTAAAATTGCCACATTTCTATTTGCTGAAAATATACAGGGATTGTATTAAAAACAAACCCTTCAAATTTTATTTCAATATTTTTCAGGCTAATAATTTCAAGCATAGCATGATGAAAGAATGGCAAGCCTCTCAAACCTTGAAACATCTACCGCCTGAAATTATTTTTAGAACAATTCCTGTAGCACTGTTTCCGAGTTGCAGAGCACTGCAAATCAGAAAGACAATTTTTCCTCTATTTGCAGAAGTGTGCTGGTTTTCACTGGAAAGGCGCCTGTGTTTTGTTTGGCTGCTCTTCACAAACTGCCTTGGCAGGCTTCCCTTGGAGCGCTTACAGTGGATATTGCTCTCACATACAGTAGCGCTCCCATTTTAAGTGTCCCAGCCGCCCGTTTTCTAATAACACAGAGAGAGACAGAGCACCGAGAGAATACAGCCCTTCTTTGAGTGTCGTTCTCTAAAGGATTAATAGAAAAGAGGCACAGTTGGGCAAGGTCTACCTTATCAAACTGAGCTTTAATCAGGAAAATGATGGTTTAAACATAAAGCTCTATGAGAACTTGTTTTTAAAAAGAGAAGGAAAGAAGAAAGCACAGCAATACTCTGATTCTGTTGAGTCAGTAAGACGGAAGATGCTAGGTAACAGCAAATACTGCAGAATCCTGCCCAAAGTATTTTCATACAGCCTCATGGAGAAGCCCCAATGAATTGTGATCCTGCCACTGAAACCAGAACTTATGCACCCCCCTCTCCACTGTGCAACATCTAAGAATGCACACACAACTTGCAGTGTCATTGTGCATCACTGTCTCTCTCTGGTAAGGAGAATAGAGTAAGGCAAGAGTGCCATTCAGTCAAGTGTTGATGCAATATGAAACACTTGAGAGGTGAGTTTGATGCAAAGCTCTTTTTAACAGGAGCATATTGTGCTTGATACCACAACCTAGGGTGCTCAGTGAATGTGTGGAGAAGGCTCATCATTGTGTCGGCCGGACAAGTCATTCACGATGACTATATATCCCCTGGACATTGTGTGTTCTGCATCAGCAGAGAGGACTTAGACAGCATCCGAGAACACTTCCTCATGATCGGGAATCTTGGGCCAATCAGGATCTCTGGCTGTAAGGATCTTTCCTAGTAAACTCTGAATGCACAAGCCACAGGTAATCTGGAGAGTGGGCATGGGGAAAAGCATGGTCAGCTGATACGATCCTATTCTACTACCCTACAGGAAGTAGTATGATGTTTTCTCTTGTTTTGGCATGATTAGACCTAGAGTTGAGTCCATCATCCTGAAGCATGCTGCATGTATGTGCAATCCTACCTGTGGGCAATAAATACATAGAATGCACAACATAGATCACTACCTGTAGAATGAGTAATATTTCTACAGACTGCAGGCTTACAGTCTAGTCACTTATCCAGAAGATGAAAGTACCTAAAAATAGGAACTGATGTTCTGCACTAAGGGGGAAGTGAACTTCCTCATGAAGTCTAGAGACTTCTACAGTCTCCCTTATTAGTAGCTTAACAGCCTAATGATAAAAGTTCTGACAAAAGTTGGAGAAAGACCCAATGGAGGACACCCAGCTGACTGTACAGTGTCCACCAGGGTTACTCATGTATCTTCAGATTCACATTCCCCAATTCATTCACAGATTTTCTCATGACATTTTCCTTGCATCCACCTAAGCTACTCACAAAATATGACAAGTTTATAAAGAACATGAACTTGTCAGAAGATGGCAGCTACCTAGGCCAAATTGCTGCAGGAAAACCCTCCTGCACCACCATTCTTTCAATACTTAAATAAGTGATGTGTATAAAGAACAGGAAAGAAGTCATTTCATTCCTACGATGATAAGGGCCATGACATGCAAGGACAGTACAACAGATTACAAGGAGTAGATGGCTGTCACTGAAAGGGAGTACAAGGCTGCTATCAAGAAGATAGTTAACTTCCTTTCTGTCCATCTAGCACAGCTTGTGTGAGAACTAACACTCAAATTTACTTATTTACTCTATCCTCTCACGATGTTTTCCTATTTCCCGGATCTCTGAAAACTGCCATGAAAAGTTTAATATTAGTAAGAATAACAACAATGGGTTGGATGTCATCTTCACTGAGTACACTGAAACCAACAGGACTTAAACTAGTCATGTCTAAGCCACATCCCAGTAATTTTTGTGTGTCTACTCTTCGTATGACTAAATCAGAGTCTAACCCAATAATATTAAATTACTCCACATCTTGACAGAATTCCCCTGTGTATTTTTCCCATCCCTGCCAGCTAATGACATGGAGGGAGAAAGGGAACACATACCTCAGTGACATCAAGACACAGGACAAGCAGAATGAGAACTCCCTGAAGGTTTTTCTCTGGGTGCCCAAAACCAAAGGTTAGCAGATAAAGAGCTTTATTTATTGAGGCATCCTTATTAAACCCTCCCGGGGCTCCTTACCTGGCACCAACCTTGATGAAGTTTAGGCTCCACGAGCAGATGTTTTTACTTTCCCAGGTTTTTCATCATCATTTTGTTCATTGCTGCTTAAAGTTTTATTTACCACCTTTACCTTCTTAACTACTGTTGTTGCTGTGTTTATTTCTTGAGTTCTGTATGATGCTTTAATTACATTTTTATAAATGTTTGTAAGCAGCCTAGAGAATTTTAAGAGGTATAAGCTTCTAAAATAAGTAAATAATGAGTAGATGGAGATTATAGGCTACTGTGGCTGCTGTTTTTAGGGGGGATTTTGAGTTCCTTGTACCATATCATTTTGCCCCTATGTACTGATAATACTTTTTAAAAATCTTCCCCATCAGAGCTGTTTCCCCTTTACACCCCTTATGTTTTGCTTTTTATTCTATCTACTTCTTTCTCTCCCTTGTTTACAAAGGTTTCATTATGTTTTCAACTAATCAGGAAGGCCTGCTAATACACAATTAACATGTGATTATGAAAAAAATAGCTTCCAGAAGAAGGAAAAGTAATTAAGTACAGAACACTTTTCAATAAGTGCTCACTTTAACCCATTGTCAGAACACAGTCTAGGTTAGTCCACAATGGATGGAACAGATGCCAAGGGCAAAATGTTAAAAGCAAATAAAAAGGACATTATTTTCCTTGGGAAAAATAATCATCAGCTCCACAAAACCTTACACATGAACAGAAGACTTCAGTTGTTTCTGTTGTGACCTCCTGCTCTTTTTCTCCCTTTGCTTTTCTGAAGGGTTCTTTGAAAAAAAATGTAAAAGAAGTATTCATTCTTCCTTCAGTGTAGAACTAAATGGGCAAATTGTCATCAAAATATGAAGACCATTGAAAAGTGACTCATGTGATGAACCCATCACCAGCCCATCCACTCAAGAAGCAGTACTTCCAGCATACTGGTGGAAGCTTTGCCCATATATGGCATAACTGGGGCCACCATACCCTTCTAGCCAAGATAAGGCTTTGCTACTGTAAGATATGAAGAAGCTTATGTTCAGAGTATTGCTTTCTATATCTGACAATGCAGATTAGTTGTCCATGCAGGAATGGCAACATATTAGCCACCATGTGGACTTTCACAGAAGCCACGAGAAAGTTATTGGGGTGGCTGAGGCTCCATCAGTGAAGGTGTTCAAGGAAAGACTGGACAGCCACATGCTTGGGATTACATGAGTGGAGCTGGCTGGAGCCAGGGGTCAGACTATATCTCCCAGGAGGCCACTTCTGATTCGCTTTGTTTCAATGTTTCTACGTTATCTGAATCTAGGTTCTAGATTCACCATCAATCATGGTCAAAGGGTGTGTAAGAAGCCAATTTGCCTCTGCAAAATGCACTGACTTAATGCTTTGCCCACTGCTTTAATGTCTACTTTCAAACAATAGCGTTATCATGTGGACTGGTTATTGGACCTTTTCCTTATGCCATGTGATAGCAACCACCTATAGCACTCACAACAGCTAAAAGATTGCTCACTAACCTTCCTTCGGCAGAGTTCAAGTGGGTCTTCAGTGTCTTTAGCCCAAGACATACCTTACAGGGTTGACAGCCCAGAGCTAGACTCTCTAGAGATGAGTTCAAACATCAGTTCAAACAGTCAGTCAGGTGCAAACAAGCCACAGTGTGCCAAATGGACAACTTAGCTCACAGTCAGTTGTTCATACCCTCCCTGAGAGCAGGACTGGCTCCTCCCTACTCCAACTGCAATCTCTTTTCAGTTTGTCACAGCTTCCCCCCATCTTTAAGCATTTTCAGAGATTGCAATCTCCAGTCTGAAAGCCAGTTTTTAACAATCTTTGTTCCGAGCAGATGATCCCAAAACATTACCCAGCCAAGGCTCCCCATTTCTGCACTTGTGACTCCACATTTTTGACAAATGTAGCTAATTTTTAAAAATACTAAAATATTTGCACAATTTTGGGGCACACACACAAAACAAAAAGCAAAAGCAAAAAATTAAAGCAAAAAAACCAAAAAACAAAACTTGTTTGCCGATCAGTTTTTGCAACAACCCTTCCAATGCACCGCTTGGTTTTTTCAAAGGGGCTGTCACTGGGTTTTCTTATGTGCTTTCAAGTGATCTCCAAGTTATGACAATGCTATAAATGAAAGCCCCCCAAAATGTCTCCCAAACAGGAAACTGGAAAAACTATCAAGAACAGAAGAGGCATTTTGGGGAGGGGGGGGGACACACAAAATGGTGATCTGAAAGGGGTTGTAACTACTTGAACACTTGTGAGGCAGCCAGCACTGGCCCGAATAAGCTTGGTAAGAGTAGCAAGGTTCATAAATGGTTAGCCGCCTGGTTCCTTGCTCTCTCAACTGGGTCAGCCACCCAAGTACAGATGACATGATAACCTATCATGTGTAAAATAACCTCCAAAACAAGCTATGGGTTGTCATAGTGGTGTGTTGTCTGCAAACAAGCACATCTCAGGAAAAGACTCGAGGTCGGCACAACAGGACAACTCGCACCATGTTTTCTCCTTCGTGATGGGTTGTTCTATGATGCTAACCCTGAGTGTGTCTCTTTCTTAAACAGTAAACCAATGTTTTATCTAACTAGATTTGGCCATTTTGGGGTCTTGCAATTATCAAAATGTATCACAAAACTCTCCATGTGTCTGATGCTTTTGCCAACCCTCCTTAGCAACAGTGATTCCCCTTGGAGGGGTAATATTTTTGATGTCTACCCTTGAAATGGAATCTTCAGGGAGAAAGAGGGTGGGCTAGTTCTCCCTTTCACTCCCACTCCAGAGTTTCAATACTTTTCAAATTAAACAAGAGATCAGATTGTGTGAAGAGCAATGCTTCTTTACAAGGATGAGGTCCTCACCAAGAAAAGATGGGATATGAAAAAGGCACCTGGCAGTCAGAATTGCTTGCTAGGGCCCAAGTTGGCCTGCTACTCCCCAGGGAAATCCACACTGCCCAACAGTTCATATGTTAATTCATGTAAATGTATGCAATCACATAATGGCCCATTGCTTAGCACAGCAGCTAAGCTTTTTAAAAAAGCGGTCAGGCTGCTTTAAAAGCTGGCCAAATGACAACACTAATCACAACTGAGCACATACAGCAACGGTTCCTTTTCCTTAATTTTATATTCCAAACTGCGCATCATATTGCAGAATATATTTTTTCAACCACTCCAAATCCCATTAGTTTCATTGGCAGTTTAGGTAATACGATTTGCATGGTGAAAATTCCATTTATATTAGATTGGGTCCAAAGGACTTGAAGGACTGATATGATTGTCAGTAGAAGGGCTAGATCTGGAGGGCTGGTTCTACAGAACGGTTTCATTCATTTCCTTGTACAAAGCCAGTAAGGGTTATACAGCCAAATCCTAACTTCTTACTATGGGCCATATCAGAATCATTGGGATTAATCGCCCACTCGAGGACTGAATCTATGACACTTCCTCAGGCTGGTTTCAATGCAAAATCATGTGGAAATATGTGCTACCCAAGAGAAGCAAGGGTGGTAGGCACGAGGCCAGAACAATATACTTTTTCTGTGTAAAAATTGGCAGGCCTTACTGAACTCTGTATAGGCTTTTCCCCTTGAGTAAGAACAAGATGATGCATCTGAGAATAAGGGAGAAATAGGAAAGCAGTTGCTGTTTGTCTCTAGACTTCAAATATAAAAGGAGCAGCATTACAGTTAGAAGGTAGTGTCCCCCCTCATAAATATAACAACCCTGGGGCATGACCAACCCAGCCAAAGCCAAGCACCATTAAACTCCAGTGATTTCAATGGGAGAATTAAGGTTGCACTTGCATCTTCCCCATTCAATCTACTGAATTTGAAAAATGAAAACTGGGTAGCTCTAGATCAAGGCACTGACATTTCCAGTGTTAACTGTTCTAACAGTACATAACAAAGTGCAGTAAATGTACTGTTAGTTCAGCATGTAAATCTACATATTCAAATTGTGATGACATAAAACAGATTCAAAGATTAGACTTTTTATTTTTAGGATTGTACAAATAAAAAACAAAACTCTGGCAGAAAGGTTAAAGCATGCCGTTTAAAACAGAGCACCTAACATCTGCATGGTCTGTAAACATTTTGGTTTGATCTTCCTCCAGCAGTTTCTCTCTCTCTCTCTCTCTCTCTCTCTCTCTCTCTCTCTCTCTCTCTCACACACACACACACACACACACACACACACACACACCATTCAAACTACAGTTTGGCAATGAAATTATCAGCTATGCTCTCAGAGCCTGATCCATTAAAATGTGCTGTCTTATATAGGGAGAAGGCAAATTTTAAATTAATGCTTTGTAGAAGGTAGGTAAAAGCACTGCTGGGAAAATATATCTGATACACCTTAGAAGTGGGAATAGTTTTAAAGCCTGTAAGTCCTTAAGTGTAAATTGTGGCTTCTTAGAAGACTACATTAAATAATACAGATGTAGACTGAGAAATTAAAATATAGATTCAAAGGAAAAAGGCAGTGGTCTAATGACCCAGAGGTTATAGATGGAGACATGTTTAAATTAGTCAGAGACTCTGTGGGTTGCTTTAGTCTCATCAGTGACCTGGTTTGTATAACACCACAACCCATTCATATTGTTTTAGGGTAATCTGAAGTAGTCTAATCCTCAAACAATCCCCTTCACCCATGTTCTTATAAGGCAACAACCCACAGCAAGCCAGACACCCAGCTGCACCATGCAAAATGGCACATGGGAATACAGCATAATGCAACAGCTCCTGAGAGTGAATTAACATTTGGTGGACTGTTGCAATAACTCAGTCTCAATCTGCTAAGGAAAAAAGTGACCAATCTGAAAGGGTTGTTATGACTCACAAGGCAGTTAGAGATGTAACCTGGTTTTACCAGTGTCTCAGAAGCTAAACCATTTATATCTAGGAAACCTCCACTCCCACCAGGAAGCAGCCCCAGTACTAAGATCTGTAGGAAAGACTCATCTGAGGAACCCTTTACCTGCAGAGATCTATCTGTTGGGAACCCACAAAAAGGCTTTCTCCTGTACTTCTCTGAACTAACCCAATATACTCTCTGAAAGAGTATAGCTGACTCTTGAGAAAGGGTTTAAAGACACTTCTTTTGAAAAGTTTGTTCTCCTTTGAAAAATTTATATGAAATATTTCCTGCTTTAACATTTTCACTGTTTCTGTTTTTATTATTCAGAGATATTGCTTTAAATTGTTATATAACTCTTAACAGCTTTTTTAGCAGATAAAGGGGTATATAAGTGTTAATAAGAAATTGTAAGTAGATTGTTCAGCCCACATTACTAAACAGGTGAGAAAAATGTGTTACAAATCCTGATTTAGGGTCTATGGCCACTCTTTTGACTTGGGTTGCTTGTAACAAGAAAGTGCTATAGTGAATTCCCCTGCACAACTTCTCAGTGTGATGGTAGCCACCATGTAGAAAGTTGGAGCTGTGGCAGAACATATAGTAGCTTGTTGTTACATGCAAACCTGTTGGGCTGGACTGTGAGGACAAATGACAAGCTACCACCCCAACAATCCTCCTCCTTTAGCTCAGTAAGGCCAAGCTGCATTCAAAATGGCAGTGCTGCCATGACAAAAAAACAGCATGGGAATTCATCCACATTGGCTGCTTATTATGTGCGAACCAAGTCTCTATCTTACTGGTGCACAGTGACCTGGTAGTTTCCATATTCCATCTTTCCACCCCACAAAATATCCTTTTTGCTGTTATTCTGCATGCTCTGTTGTCATTACATGGTATAATGTAACACTGGGCTCTATGTTAAAGCCTTTAGTTCCCAAAGAACGTAGATCATTAAAACAGCTCTCTAAAATCTACAACAAGATGCTCATGCAGCAAGGTATGCTTATTATCAAGGCAGCTTTCCTAGCAATTACTGTCCTAGGAAAATGAGTTTCTCCACTCAAGCAATTTCAAAGACCTGTATCATCTCCTGGGCAGCAGTAAAAGCAGCTAAGAATGGGATGGTTTCCAGTGGGATAACAGCATGAGGAGAAAGAGTCAAGAAGCTTCCTTGTGCTTCCATCTGTAACATTCAAGGCCACACATATTTAAAACCATAAAAAAGAATCATAGAGTTAGATGGGTTCTTGAAGGTCACTAGTCCAACCTCCTGCTCAACCTAGAACCTGCAATACAGGATGAAATGACATCATCCATGACAGATAGCCATCCATCCCCTGCTTAAAATACCTCCAACAAAGATCCAAACACTATTGTTAAATAACTCTTACTATTAGAGAGTTTCTCCTAATGTTTTGGTGAAATCCTTGCCATTTTTACCCTCTGGTTCTAACCCTGTCCTCTGGAACAAGAGAACTGGTTTCAGACATGTCAAGACTGCTTCCCTGCCCTTCTTCAATCTCCAGAAGATACATGCAAACAAAATAGATGACGTTTTTCCCAAGCATGTTGGATGAAGGAAGATACTGAATGCTGGCAAAATAACAGCATGCTTAGCGTTTAGATCTCCCAGAGAATTTGAAGGAGAGGGGCCCCAAACTTCTGAGGAGAACATCCTATTTTCCAAGGAGTTGCCCCCCATTTCTGTTGAAGTCCCACAAGTGATCAGTAAACAGACTTGCAGCCAGAATAGTTCCAATTATTGTTCCTGCAGCATAGCTTTAAATATATGGATAAAGGTATGTGCAATGGGCTTAGTCTGCAATGCAACCCAGATATCCCCAGGATTTTGGCATGATTTGGATATTTTGGTTTCTGTTTTTTAAATATCTTTTTAAAAAGTGTTTCTGCTAAAGTAACAAGTGATTGCTAGTTACCACCTCTTCAGCCTGTGCCATATCACATGTCTTTCCAGATAAACATCTCACAAGAAGCAGGAAAACAATTAAAACCCAGAAGGTTATAAAGGATGGAGAAGACTGAGAACAGAATTCTGGCCCAGTCCCCCACCTTCCTTCATGCCAAAAAATATATATAAATCTGAGCCTTGCAAGGGGAAAGCTGGACAGCAGGGTTGTCCGCAGTTAATATGAATGGGAATTAGATATGATCGAATGGGCTCATTGCATTTTCAACAGCACATCCAATCTTCTCCTCACCCCCCCCCCTTTTCTAATGGAATACATGACAAGTGATACTGTAACCAAGCAACCGGACAGATGAAGGGTTTCAAAGTTCCAGCATATGATCGCTTTGCGGCTGATCATTTAGGTGATCAGGATCCAACCAAAGAGGCACAATCCATTTTCAAATGCACCCACCTATTCCTCACTCCTGAGTTATTTCTCCCTTCAGATTCCTAGACTAAAGAATTCTACCTTTTTGCAAATTAAGTTCTCTTTGTGCCTAATTTCATCTGTTATGTACAGCAAGTTGTCATGTATTGTCAAAGCAGAATCATAAGTCAACTGCATATAAACAACAAACCAGTCTTCCTTTTTTCAGATTCTACTTCCATTGTGCATGCACACACTCTCTCACACAAATACCCATCACATGCAGTGTGTAAGTGCATATACCAACCAGAACTTTCAAGGCCATGAATGCCAGGAACATTCTGAATGTCCTCTTATGCGCAATGCACAACAAAAAAAGAATACTCTGCCAAAACATTGTGAAACTGAACAACTAGTCCTATTTCAGTGGCTTGTTCAAATTGCCAGGTCCACCACTGGTTTGGGATACTCAACAAACGTAGCCTTTTGTAAACCAACTTTCCAGTTTAATAAAATCCTGAGCAACAGCTTTCTATAAAGCTCTCCATCTTCCCTAGCGCTCGGTGCACAGGAAGCATGCTGCTCTTCACCTGTGTGATCTTCCCACTTCCCTCACACCACCCCCTGGAAGAAACACAATACTGGACTGTATCTAGTATCACATCTTGTCTTGGTATATTCTCCTTACCCTGCACCCACTCTAGGGGTAGACTGATAATTGATCTTGGTGCCACTGCATGTGCCCTTTTCAGTTGAGGATGTATAACTCATAGGGCGGTCAATTATCTCATGCTATAGTCCTTGGTGGAAGACCTATTACCCAGAAAGATACTGTGCTACTGAAAATATACAGTTATCTTTCAGGATGCCTGTGTTTTTCAGCAAGCGAGCATCTTCAGGCAGCAATCTGGCATCTCCTGGCTCCCCAGCAGTAATTCAATGGGCAAAGGCCTGTTTTTGCACGCCCTTGACATTCTTCTTTGAACATTTATCTCAATCATTTTTGGGATACTCTCCGTACAGGTACCAATGAAAGCAAATGGATACAAATGAATGTATGACATTTTGATCATCAAGTAGACCAACTTAAAATAGGTTCTAAATGGTCTTTCTCAAATAAGTATTTACCACAATAGCAAGGCATCTGCCCTGCTGGTAAAAATGAATACATGGTGTGCAGCCTTTAATGGTGCCCCAGAATCAGTGCTTGAGATAGGCCATTCCACCCAACCTGGGACCTCGAGCACATTAAGTATAATGGTTCCTGCGTATAAAATACAGCTGGGTTAGCATATAAGAAATTAAGCGAAAACTCCCACACTGGCCGAGGTTAGTGCTAGGGGCACTAGCTAAAATTAAAACTTACAATTCTGTAATCATTTCTGTGTTCAAGCTTTGGTTTAACAAATATTTAAGATTGCCCCCATCCTTTTTTGAACATCAAAAAGTTTTCTCAGGTTGTAAGTTTGAATGCAGCACACCACAGATGCTATGAGCAGGACAATCTCTTCTAATTTTAGGAATGGGAGAATAAGTGTAGAGATAAAGGTATTCTCTTACTTATATCTGAGTTGATCTACTGTCTAACCTTTTACTATTTTATACCCAGCAGTTTGATTTCCTTTTTGCTAGCTCCATCTCAGTTGCTACTCAGTTGGGTAGGACTGCTTGGCTTGCAAATAAGAGAAACTGGATGCACATACTGGGTGCCAGGTCAAACAATTTTTGCTAGTTCCATCTCAGTTGCTACTAGATGCAATTTTTCCATGACAATTTGTGTAAGCCATGCTAGTAGTGATATCTGCATGGGAGTGACTCCTTTGATGGTGTACCCTGACATGCTTAGGTATGACTGCCTGGCTGGGTACCAGTGTCAAATACTGGCCAAGCAAAGGAGAAAAGTCCCAATTTTGCAGTGAAGCTAGAGCAAAGTGGATTGTCATCCTTCCAAGCAGATGAAGACAAGAGGCTTCTAATTGCAGTCTTTATTGTGCTAAAACTGATAAACTAGACTAGCTTTTTGATATAGAAGAGGCATTTTGCATTAAGAAAAGGCATCAGCAAAGTTAGAATACCAACGATTGGGGAAATGGGGCTTAATGCTAAGAAGTTAGTTCCAATGCTGAATCCTTTGATTCCCAACTAAAAGGCTCTGTTCTGAGGGTGGCTCCTGTTGCTTGTGGGCCAGACAATGGGAACCTCAAATGCTACTCAACTGGTCTACTCTTTTAATCTGACACCAGAATAAGGGACTGATTAAGTTACATCTCCCCTCATTTAACTCTGTATGTTTAACAGTGTGTCTCACAAAACCAATACGGTTTGGTACTAATTGGCCTCTTGGCTTATTGTTGGGCCCCCTGATCTTGGTATTTCAAGTAATTCTGATCCCACTTTTTCCTGTTCTGATTCAGTTTTTGAGATAAGAATCTTAGAATGCCATATATTTAGAGAAGTGGGCCTAGCCCCTACAACCTGTATAGAAGCTTCTAGAAGCCAGTGCTGATTACTCATTCCATCAGTTCACAACGTCTATTAAGAAGGTTTATTAATCCAAACCACCATGGTTTGGAGCACAAATTCGTTGTGAGCGGAGCTGGCTGGAGCCGGAGGTCAGACTAGGTGGCCCAGGAGGCCCCTTCTGATTCGCTCTGTTTCTATGTTTCTTCAAAGAAATAATATTAATTTGTCTATTTTCACTAGAAATAGATGCAGATCCAGAACCAGTTTTAGCCATGATATTTGCAGCACAGGCTAGGCTTTGAATGTAATTCAGAAATGAAAGGGAATAATTATATCAGGAATAAGACCCTAAAATTTACCACTTCAGAATTTTGAAATAATTGCAGTGGAGGTGGGCAAGTAGGAGGCAACAAACTCAGACATACAGAATGAAATTCTGAAGAGTTTGTTCTAGTCACTCTCTAAATTGGGATGCCAGAGGCTAACTCATTGAAGCATGCTTTCAGGAAAAAAATCTGCCCTGGTTTTTGGAGTTCTGGATTGCAGGAATGCAGGATAACTGACGTAACTTGTTAAGCAGGCACTAGATTATTTCTGGATTAGAGCTAGAACATTTATTTCAGAGTCACAGCCAACCCCATCCTGAAGGTGCAGTGTAGCTAACAACAGTAAACAAACAAAACTCTCTCGCCCCCCCCCCCGCACCCCATGGAAAAGCATAAAATGTAATTACATTCTCTGAAACCACTACATCTTTTCTCACTTTAATTCTTGGACCCAAAAGCTGATCCTAACAGGTAGGCTTCAGTCTGCTTCCAAAAAGCACTCAGGCTTGGAATTGAATTACATCTCCAATAATTCATGACTATATGCCTGTATTATAGAATAACCATAATTGTGTGTAATTAACATGGATATTCCTTGGGGCACACTCCTAATATTAGTTAGGATTATCATGCCCACAGGTGAAGAAGAAATGCCTGAGGGAATTTTAAAAAGCTTATCAACTTTTAAAATAGCAAGCTAGCTAGATTTCTCATCTCAATTGCACATTGTCAGGGAGGTTATTAAAAGTGGCTCATTTCTAATATTTGATTTTCTTCATCCAATTTTATTTTTATTTATTTGGCAAATTATAATTTTTCAATAATTCTTCCTAGGATGCCTGAAAGTCCATGGTATACTATTAATACATTATACTAAAGCAAAATAAATTAAATTCAACTGAAATGTGTCTTCCTAGCCAGCATCGACAGCTAGGTCTGATGGCACTTGGTCAAAGGAGATTTTTTAAACTAAAAAGTTCCATAACTGGATCTAGGGAAGCATCAAGAAAACATCTCTTTAGGCTTTCACTGCCCAAGCACAACACAGTAAGGATACATAACTCCTAGTATGCCCCAGCTAGGGCATCCCGGAGTTGTAGCTCTCTCTTTATCTCTCTCCCTCTTTTGGCCTAACATGCACAGATAGTATTAACACTTTTGCTGTACTTCTTAAGCTGCTGTAGAGAACTTGGAACAGAAACAGTCCAGACATAAGAACAGTTTGTGCCTTTCTCTCTATTTTTTGAGCACATTATATTAGAAACACAGCAAGAGAGAGCGCAATTCATTTGCACTGCTTCGCCTCACACTTTTAACATTAGGTCTTTCTTTAAAAAACCACAACCACCACCAAAAATACTTAGCCTTCATAGTTTCCTGCAGCAATGAGTTCCACAGATGAGGGATGCGTAGACTTTGGCTATATTGGATCTATTTTGTTTTGTTAGTAGAACCAAAAGATCTGCTGACTCAAGCTGGCTGTGAACAACATATACTTAAGGTACAATCATATGCAAGTTTAGACAGAAAAAAGGCCTACAAATTCCTGACTAGGGCTTGCCAGGGGTTATAGGCCTTTCTTTTTTCAGCCTAAACTTTTGCAGGATTGCATTTTCAGAATTAACAGAAAAGTTGATTCTGAGCACAATCTGAATCTAGAAATTTGTTTTCCATATCAGCACTGTTGAACAAAACACACAGCTTTTCACATAGAAGTCCACCCCAATCTTTCTTCATAGCAGCGGCCCAATTTAAGTAGAAAAGGTCATATTGTTGTCACCATTATTAAACTACTAGCAGTCAGAACCTGTGTCCATCTACCACAAATCACTCAGAGATCCATCAGCAGATCACAGTCTATCTTTTGTTTATCAGTGCCATAAATCAACTGAGTTCCGTAGACAATTTAAGGGACTCAAATGTTACTTTAACACCTGTTTATCTTAATTTTACTCAAGAGGTGCACCACCACAACTTGATTTAGGGTTGTTCTTTTAATGCTACTTTCACATATTCATAGCATTTAATCCCAGTTACTTTCACAAAGAAAGCAGACCTCTTTTGCGAATTTCCCCTCTAGGTAGAAAGCTTTTGCAGAGAAATGCCATTATACAATATTATGCACATCACAGCTCACTGAGGGTACATTAACACAGGCAGTTCCTTCCAAAAGATCCTCACAGTGAGCAAAGATGGGTGTCTACCCATCTAAATGTGTCACTCTATTCAGCTGACAAAATTAAAGTACAGCACTGCTCTACAGGATTCCAAGTGATCTCTGAAGATCCATTCGCTTTGTATAGCTGCCACATCTGAATGTGAAAAGTCTGTTTTAATAAACACAGCACAACTTGTCTTTGAACCTCTGCAACTAGCCTATCTTCTGCCTGCCGGTACTACTCCTGTTCAATTTGCAAATAGCTATGTCTCCCTGAGTGTACTATGAAAGTCGGTATGCTGCATATTGAACACTACTGGCCCATCAATTTACTATGACACAAATTCGCCCAGTGGAATGATGTTTTGCACTGGGCTATTGTCCACAAACCATTATTTGTCGAAAAACAAACAAAAGGGGGAGAGCGTCTGCCGGTCCTCTTACATGAGACTTTTCTGCTTCCTGAAAATGTGAGATAATGAATAAAAATGTTCATTACAGAATTATTCACTTTTCTCCATGATTCACGTCCCGGTAATTACCATGACCAGTCTAATAAAAACTGCTACAAAACGAAGGTCAACTAGCAGTTAGAAGTGTTCATTTTCATTTCAATGTATTCATCTCTGGCTCCTAATGGCCTCATTTTCTCCTATGCTCTTTAATAAATACCACTGAATTACAGGTTAAATAGCTAAATTAAATTATTGCAATTACAGCGCGCAGAGCGCTGAAGCTGGTTTACCTTTCCCAGTTCAATTAGAGGGGAAGTTTCAATGGCCCGAGAATTCTGATTGCTGTCAATACACTGAATCGCTTGGAATCACATTTAAATGGCCAGATATTTAGTTACATTTTTCACTCCCTCTTCTCCTCTCCTTTCCTTCCAGTAGCAAGAACCACAATGTTTTCAGTTAAAATTCAGTGGCAGGGCTAGATTCACCATTATGTGAAGCTGAACCCTGTTGGTCTTGCTTGCAATAGTCTGTGACTATTTTCTGCACCTCAGAATAGTGTTGTCCAGACCCAGTGGCTTCTATACGCACAAGAGAAATCAATGGATTTTGTGGGTATACAGGTTGCCTTATTTATCTGTAGGCACCACACAACACCGAAGAAAATGGGAAACACAATTCCTTACGGAAAGCGGCTTCTGTGTTCGGAGCCTTACAGAACCTGTGACTGTGGCCAGTAATTTCTCCCTTTTCAGGAAAAAAAAGTAATATTGTAAAGAAACCTTAGATCAAAAGTCACCAGCCTAGCATACTTTTTATATGTCATTTATGTGGTTTTATTTTGCTGTTGTTAAATCCTGATGTTATTGGTACGGCGTTTGTCGTAAACAGTACTGCTTTTGTCATAAATTGGTCTGAATGCTGCTTAGGAAACTTATAGGAAAGACAGCATATAACTAATACAAGCAAAGAGCCAGTTCTCCGGTCTTAGAAGGGCAGGATGAGGGCAAATAGGTATTAAAAACAACTATGCATTAGCTCAGGAATACCTTTTAAGCATAACACGGCAGATGAAAGGTTGCAGGAGAGGACACCCTAGTATAACCTGGTACACGGGCCTCCTGGCCAATAACCCAATAACCTTGCAAAGGAGGTTCCAGAAAGCAACCACTGCTCATGACCAATTCTAAACCAACACACCCTCAACCTCAGCAGTAGCAGGGAAAACTCTTGTGCCTTTGGTCTTGCACGGTAGAGAAAATAAGGCAATCTTACTCCTTTTCAAAAGGAGAAGAATGGCTTAATAAATTCGAAGGCTTAATCTGCCATCAGTGCACAATTATTTTACATGGGCAAATTAAAGATGTTCTTCATTATTTAAATATATTCCAGCATTTATTTACATTGCCCCCCTTCACCCACTTAACTATTTAGCATCCTCTTATAAGAAAGAATATCTTCATAATAAAGGTTGTAGAAGAGAAGGGTTTTTTTCAGAAAGGTTTTTGTTTCCAAAAGATCCTAGGAATTTCAGTTACATTTGTTGTGGAACAGCTCCCCCTGACTACTTCATTCCTGTATCAACAAAATCAACACAACCACAATGGAATGAATGCGGAGGAAAGGGGGAAGGATTCTTTCCCAAAGTTTTTATATTTAAACACCCACACACACCTTTATTTATTTATTTATTTATTTAGAAAATTTCTATGCCGCCCCATTCGCCGAAGCCTCGGGGCGGCTCACAAAACATTAAAATGTAATACATTAAAAATATAAAACGAATTAACAATATAAAATAAGTCACCCTGGCCAAAGAATAAAATAAGGAAATAATATTAGCAATTAAAATGACGTTTGAATAAAAAGGTCTTCGCCTGGCGCCGAAAAACAAATAACGACAGCGCCAGGCGGACCTCTCTGGGGAGCGCATTCCATAGATTGGGCGCCACCGCTGAGAAAGCCCTCCTCCGAGTACCTACCCTCCTAATTTCCTTCACGGAGGGTTCCCGGAGAAGGGCCTCTCCCGCAGATCTCAGGGGATGGGCGGGCGTATATGGATGTAAGCGCTCCTTCAGGTAGCCAGGACCCAAGCCGTTTAGGGCTTTATAGGTCATCACCAACACCTTGAATTGGGCCCGGACTTCAATGGGAAGCCAGTGAAGCTGACGGAGGACTGGAGTCATGTGAACATAACGCCCAGTCCCCGTCAGCAGCCTGGCAGCTCTATTTTGAACCAACTGAAGTATCTGGACCATCTTCAAGGGTAGCCCCACATAGAGCGTGTTACATAAGTCAAGACGGGAAGTCACCAAAGCGTGTGTCACTGTCGCCAGGCAGTCGTACTCCAGGTAGGGGCGCAGCTGATGGATCAGCCGAAGCTGAAGGAAAGCGCTCCTCGCCACTGCTGTCACCTGAGCTTCCAATGAAAGCCCTGGGTCGAAGAGCACTCCCAAGCTGCAGACCTTGTCCCTTAGAGGGAGTGCAACCCCATTCAGGACTAGGTTCAATTCACCCTCTCCGAAGCCTGAACCACCCACCAACAGGACCTCTGTCTTGTCTGGATTGAGCTTCAGTTTATTGGCCCTCATCCAGCCCATTACCTTGGCCAGGCACCGGTTCAGCACAGCCACTGCCTTACCTGGATTGGTGGAAAATGAGAGGTAGAGCTGGGTATCATCAGCGTACTGATGTTTCCGCAGCCCATATCTCCTGATGACCTCTCCCAGCGATTTCATGTAGATGTTAAACAGCAAAGGGGACAAAATGGACCCCTGCGGTACTCCATGGCATAGCTGCCATGGCGCAGAGCCATAGTCCCCCAGCACCACCTTCTGGAATCGGTCATTGAGATAGGAGCGGAACCACTGCAAAGCAGTGCCTCCGACCCCCAATCCTGCTAGCCTATCCAGAAAGATACCATGGTCGATGGTATCGAAAGCCGCTGAGAGGTCCAGAAGAACCAACAGGAACGCACTCCCCCTGTCCTTCTCCCTGCACAGGTCATCGTACAGGGCAACCAAGGCAGATTCAGTACCGTACCCGGGTCTGAAGCCAGACTGAAATGGGTCCAGATAATCAGTTTCATCCTAGAGAGCTTGGAGTTGTCCCGCCACCACCCGCTCCAACACCTTGCCCAGAAACGGGATGTTGGCCACTGGTCTATAATTAGTGGCCATCTCTGGATCCAGTGACGCTTTCTTCAGGACCGGTCAGACTACCGCCTCCTTTAAAGGGGCAGGTACCCGACCCTCCCTCAGAGAGGCATTAACCACTTCCAAGATCCGGATCCCAATCCCATGCTTGGAATTATTTATTAACCAAGACGGGCAAGGGTCCAATAGGCAAGTGGTGGGATGTATTCGTCCAAGCACCTTGTCCACATCATCAGGCTGCAATAACTGAAATTCATCCATTAATTTTGGACCAGACCGCAGCATTGGTGTCTCCTCAGAAACTTCTGAGTCACTAGTAGAGTCTAGCTCGTGACGAATCTGAGCAATTTTCTCCCTTTACACAAAGATACCTGAGTTGTAAGCATGCCTCCACCTCCAGGTCCTCTGCTCCCCAAATGGAACTATTCTGCCCCTCAATAGGCTTATCTATTTTTATCTGTTAACTATCTCCGCCCCTCAGTAGCACCACTTTAAAAGAGAGTAACATGCAGCCTGCATTGTTCCTAGGTGGGTAAACGCATCACCCCTAGGCAGGTAAATGCAAACAGGCATTTAGCATGGTCATTGTTATATTGTGGGATGATGCACTTCTCAAAAATACGATAGAGAAAACGTGTGGTGTGATGCTTTGTGGAAAACATAGCCCATGAACAAAATAAAAGCCTGTATTGTGGTTACTTGCCAGGAAGCTGGGATGTAATACATGTCAGTAAAAGCATACCATGGTTACCAAGGATAGGTCAGGTGTGCAAGGTGTGATAGGGTCCTAAGAAACTGGGCAGCAGGTTCAAGCCTTTATAGCTTGGTTTGGTATTTTCTAATAATGCTTACAAGTATTTGGAGGAGAAAGGAAGGAAGGGGGATATCTGCAACTCACTTTACACTATCCGTGAAATTAATGTAATTACAACAAAAGCCTTGAGTTTCTGTACTACTTGGTTCAGAGGTTGTTTGGCATGGCATGTACAAGTACTGGGATCGTACACTCCTTCCTGTCCACTTTCCTTTACTTCCTCTTTTGTGACACACCACAGCTTACCTGTATTCCCTGAAATACAGTTTGCACTTGCCTCTCAAACCAGATTTGCAAAACAGTCAACATGTCATCTAAAATTCTTCTTTGAAAGGCAAGTACAAACTATAGATTATCAGTAGCTCTTAAGAGTGAGAAATGCATTATGTGTAGCAAAAGGTAGAATGTGTAAGCCTGTGGTTCATTCCAGTATCAACAAGCCATGAACTGATGTTACATGTGAAATGAGCCACTATCTAACAGGATCCTGAGTGAACAGGCAGATTTCCCTTCTGAGGTCAATGTATCGCAAAATTCCTGAGGCAGATTGCATTGCAGCAAGAAATAAAGATACACCATTGCTAGAGCCTAATTTATGGAGCCTATGAAACTTGAACCATACTGGTTTTTTGTAACTGGATGTTTGGAACACTGAACTAGTGTTTTTATTAAAGCTTCAACATGCGTTACAGGGCAGTAAGGACTATTTTAGTGGTTCCATTGTATCCTCAGCCTGTGATTCACCATCTCTTGGACATCTTTTCTAAAAGAAGCTGAATCAGGATATAGCAAACTGAAAATCAGACCCACTTCAGTGTGTTAACAAGCCAATTCAACATCTTTTAGAATAATAAATGTAATTAAATCCGTGGAAAAGGCAACTAAGATTTCTCTCAGTGGTAACACAGCTATATGTCTAAATTAAAAGAATCACCAGGACAAGTTATCTCTAAAAGCAACCATAAATAGGAGTAATCAGAACCCAGGACATTCTCTTTTCCTCTCTTGTAATATGTCTATTTCTTGTACAACTGGTTGGTGTTTCATCGTAATTCCAAAAGCTGTTACTATCAAATTTTAATGGTTGC
Organism: Varanus komodoensis; assembly: GCF_004798865.1. Classification (NCBI taxonomy): domain Eukaryota; kingdom Metazoa; phylum Chordata; class Lepidosauria; order Squamata; family Varanidae; genus Varanus; species Varanus komodoensis. The sequence goes on from NW_025335761.1 coordinate 50,235,154, forward strand.
TGATCTAATGCTGTCATAGTGAACTTATGTAAAATAGACCAGTTTCTGCCAAATGGCCTTCCTAGACCTGTGCGTACAGATCTTGTTGTGAAAAACAGTAACAGATTTGCCCTTGAGCCAGACGTGGTCTAGACTTGTCCATTTGTACTCTCCTTATTCATTTCCCCCCCCCCCATCAGTCGTAAAACACACCTGTTTATGAATGATGCATATAAATGCAGGGGGGAGTGAGGGAGGGGGAGAGAGTGAGAGAAAGAGAAGACAACTTTGGGACTTTGTTTTTTCCAATACTGTATAACCTGAAGCTGGTATTCTCGACTTGAACATCAAAGTCAAATATCACGCAACTCCCTGTAAACTGGAAACACAGCAAAGACTCAGTGGCTTGAAGACTACATTATCATCTCAGGCAAAGCTCCAGGTGGTTTTATGGAAAGGAAAAGGGAAGGAACTGGAACTGGTTCATATGGACTTTTTGCCCTAGGGATGCAAAGAATAACTTACAAAAAGTCAGTAACTGCTCCATCAGCTCTCAGTTCCATCAATCATGGGGTTGCTCACACCCACCCAGGTTACTGGAGGACATGGAAGAAAGGCAGGACCACACTTACCTGATCCCAATTAAAACTGATATGAAATCCTGGCTGAAGTGTGGGTGGGACAGAAGGTAATGTATGCCTGCAGGACCAATTGCTCAAATATCCCAAAGTAAATTACCACTTGGAAAATGGGCATCTGCAGTCGCATCCTTTCCATGGATTTGGCATGTTTAGCTCCTCCCTTCTCTTCCACAACATCCATGACAATATAGCAATAGCCTGACTTCACAGTATTCCACATTTATCCAGATTCACAAACACACACGCATATCAATGGAATCCAGTTATGTGTTGTGAGAGAAGAGAAACACAACACAATGTAACATCAGAATCCAGTTAAGGGGTAACAGACATTATGGTACAAAGAAAGAAGGAGGCACACAGATGCTGTTTTTGTCAGTAACCACATGCTTATCAGATTCAGTTTGGCCCTGTGTGCTTCAAATAAAAGAAAGGAATTGCTGCCCACGTATTTTTTCTCTCCCTGAAGGGGTTCCATGACAGACTTGGCCATTCTCCTCCATTGTCACGTATCACTAAACTGCCATTCTTTTCCAGAAAAGAAAGCAACTTTCCTTGACAGGACAACTGATCTGCTTTCAACTAGGTTTCTTCCCTGCAAAAGAGGTTTTCCTCACCCAAACCCCTTGTGTTTCTGATGGAATCTGGGCACTAGAACTAAGGCAGTCCTTTAAGAACAGAGAAACACAATAATCATTAAAATTTCCAGAAGTGACTTCCGGGCCTCTCCCCTTTATTTTGGTTCGGTTACTGCAACAGCCAGGTGCTCAGGCAGCCTCTCAGAATTCTCAGTTACCCTTTTGCTAATATACCCTTTTAAAGAGGGTTAAAACCAAGTTATAAAAGTGTTTTAGTTCCATGGGAATTCATATGCTATGACTCTGGAAGACAGAGAAGGCTTATTTAAACATGTAAATGTGGGAAAGCTCAAACGTGATCAAGCAAAGCACTTTGCACATGCTAGCCCACTGCTTCTCTTCTTGAGGAGTTGATCTTGCAGCTTTAAGAATAACAGATACAGACAATGAATGACAATGCTCCCTACCCATCTCCCAAATCCTGATATAACACAGGACAGAAGGGGACCTTCCCCAGTACAAAACAGTGAAGGGGGGTGGTGGGGGAGTGCCTGATATAATTTTAATACATCTGGCTCATGCTCGAAGCAAACCTGACAGGCTTTAGTTGACCGTCAAACTCTTTTGAACCTAACAGCAGACTTCACTTCAAGCACACCGTCATGAGCTGAACCCTGCAGGGTTTGAAAAGCTCTGGCCAAAAGTGCAGCCACAGAAAGAAAATGAGAGTGTGTTCAGTGAAGACTGACAAAATAAGTTACATCTCGGCAACAGTCAAGTGTCACTCACTATCCAAGGTGGGTTTCTGCTATTTTCCTTCCAGGTAGGTAAGGGCATCCTTCCCAAATCAATGACTCCTTTCTCATATTGGACTTCAGACTTTCAGTCTATTTAGAATCTGGCTGGAATATGCAAGCTATAAAGCAGGCAACTGGAGTATCTTCCTTTGTTCTGTCAAATTAACAACAGTTTCAGGGCTTCTACATCAGGCAACCTTATGGGTACTTGCATTTTTTGCCAGATTCTCTCTCTCTCGCTCTCTCTCTGTGCATGCGTGCACATGCGCAAACTCTCTCTCTCTCTCTCTCTCTCCCTCTCTCTCTCTCTCTCTCTCTCTCACCCTTGCTAGAGAGAGAGGTTTCAGTAACTCTAAAATCCCTGTTTTACAATTACATCTGCATTACTTATGTTTATTTGAGGAAAATTTGGTGGCATAGTATATGGTTTGCAATGTGTAAGATTCAATGCTTGGCAAATATAGTCAAATGTATTTCAGCTAGAAGGCCTGAGAAAGATTTCAAACTCAGACTTGCTGAACCTTTTTCAACCCAAGGTCTTACACAGTTTTGGAGAAACTCTTGGAAAGTATATTCTTGTGGTGAGCAAAAATAAAAGGGGTAAAGCAAAAAGAGTAAAAATATCAGCATATTTTATTTGTTTAATTATTTAATTTCTGTACTGCCCCACAGCCAAAGCTCTATGGGAGGTTAACACTTCCTAATATTCTTGTTTAAAAGTCTTATTGACAGTAATTGAGCCTTAGGAGAACCATATGAACTTTCAGAATAGAGAAGGACTGCACAAAAGCCAGCAAAAAAAATCAGAGGATGGGAGTACATTCATCTGGGAAATTCCCAAGGGCTAGACTGTGACTAGGATGGGCCAGATTAGACCCCTACATTCTGCTCCCCTACACTAACCAATACCGCCAGTGCTAGCTCAATAAACCAATGGTCTCATTCAACAGTGGTCAGGTTCCTATGTTTGAATAGTTCACATGGATGGCGATTTAAAAATATAAAACTAGCCTCAAGTGCCTCTGTTGAGGGTTACTTCCAACAGCCATTTCTGTTGACACTCGCAAAATGAAATTGCTATTAGCGAGAGTGACAAGGAAAATATGAAGAAAACTACTGTTCCTTCGCTACAAATGGAACTTTTAGCTTTCCAGACTTTTAGCAATTCTCCAGTTTCCCATTTTACCCTCCCAGTTTGCTCCCAGTTGTACCAGCTCCTCATATTGCCTCCTCTGTCTCCTCCTTGCCCTCTTCTGGTATGTTGCCTGTCCTTCACTCACTAAATCTTGGGATGCAACAACTTTTAGGTCCCAATGAGGTTACCACTCGCCAGGTTTCCCTTAGCATAATCAAAAGCATCACATGACTGATATGTTGCTGGAGTACCCAACTACAAATGCCAGTTGTGAAAATAAAGATTTAAATTCCTACCTCACCCATATTGCTATAAACACTGCACATACAAGGATAACATATCAGCGGAAATTTGTGAAATAGCTGTTTTCCTATGCGAGAACATAGATGGAGAGAGTGTAATGTTGTTTTTACAGGGAAAAAAGGCATTCAACAAACTCAACTCTGACCTGCCCCATGAATGTGAAACGTTAAGGAACAGATAAAACTGTGCACAGTTGTGATTATGCAGCTCTGTTGCAAGACATGCATGAATTGCTCTATATGTGGGACCTCTACATTAGACCTAAGAACCTTTGCCTAATATGTGGCATATGAAAAGAATGCAACCTTGTTCCAATCAGATGTAAGCTGGGATATCCATCACCAAGGATGTTGGAGGATCTACAAAAAATATCAAAGCAGTTTGGGTTTCTGTGAATTCAACCGGTAGTTTCTGCAACAGGCTGACTTTTTACAAGTCCTGTGGATTCCATGGATTTCAAACCTGTTTTTCACTTTTGGAGGGGACTTGTGCTGATGATGAACAGCACAAAAGTGTACATGAACAAACAGGCTAATCTGCATTAATGTGAATTGGCGCTAATGTGAATTAACACAAACAGAACACAATTCTGGTAAAAAATGTCCAATTTTGTTAGGGATGATTGAATGAAAAAAAAAAAAAGGCCTCACAAGCCACAAAACACAGACGGACAAAATCTGTACATTTCTATCCATGACCAGATTTACCAGTATTTTCTTTGGTTCGAAGCAGCTGCATTGTGGGTGGATGGTGGGAGGGATTTGGATCAAGACATAGCTCTAAGCAAGGCGGGTTTTAACCCTTCTTCCCAATTAAAATTACCTTCCTAAAGATGCTTTTAGGTGCCCATAGTATTAATACAAATTCATGTGGACAGCTATTATTAAGGTGTTTTGTTTTGTTTTCTTCCAAATGGCTAGGCTTTCATTTAAGGAAAGGGAATCCAAATTATACCCTCATTGTCTACTTTTTCATTTCATACTAGAACTTTCTCTTGTACAGAAAGGGGAAGAGAAACAAACAGATAGCTAAAGGGCAAACTTCTTCTTACAACAGCAAATGACAGAAATAGAGTAAACAGCACCCTAAAGAAGAATTTCTGGGAAGAACCAGGTAAATGCTATACAAAGAAGGGGTGGCAACTGACAGGAGCTATAAAGGGGATTAGAACAAGTGCACTCTTGGACTTACAAATCAGGATGACTATCACTGGGGGCAAGGAGGCAGAAGACAGTGAAGGAGAGGTTAGGGGAGTGTGGTAGATAAGCTTGGACAAAAGCAGAAACAGGATTTTGGCAAGTAATACTAACATGCAAGCAGTTTAGAGCTTTGATCCAATGCCAGATAAGCTCTTGCTGAGCTGATGGGCCTTCTCTTTTCAACGTTCATTCACACATCTCAACATCTAATCCTCCCCAGCTATCCTTTCTCAGAGCGCAGAAGTGCTCTAAGCCGGTTTTGTGATGGATGAAAGTCACTGCTGCTTGACAAACATACTGCAAGAACTTGTTCAAAGGCCCTGGGCAGTGGACAGCCACTCCATGTTTTTCAGGCGTGATTGCCCAGAGACCACTGACTAAGTCCCACCATGTTTATGAAAAGTCAGATATCAAAGAATATCAGTGTGAAGTAGCTGATTTGCCTGGAGACGACTGCCTTTGATGTGTGGAGATGGGATCCTTTCTTTTATTCAGGTGTAGGTCCAATCTTTCCCTCAGGTCTGGAAAAGGAGTGCCTGAGGTCTAAGCTAAATATGAAAACACCGAATAAGCAAACTAAATTAATCAATGTTCCTGGGGCACTGACTTCTGAATACCCTTCTTTCCCCTCTTGACATACTTACAGTCTTTGTTCCAAGTTACCAGTATAATTAAATAGCTACAAGGTCAAACCTAGTGAAAATCTGAAATTTACTTTAAAAGATTTAAGGGCAGATTCTAAGAATACCAGTATATTGCCTGAATTTACAACTCCTATGGTAGTGCTTTAAGCACGAATCTCTAGAGCTGAACCTGTGGAAACCAAAGAGTCATGTTTGGATTTATGTTCGTTTTAGTGCTCCCCCCCCCCCTTCCCTGTCACACACCTACCAAAGGACATCTGTCAGCAACTCTCACATCACATATATGAGCACATATGCCTTTCCCCTCCCACACTTAAGTTTCAGCATTATTTAATGCTTTGGTAGCTTTAGGGAATCAAGCTCCACCCCTCTCCTCAGGACCTAGAAGTAGAATGACAGATTTACATAAGCACAGACATCACACACAAGGCCATTATTTTAATGGGAACATTGCATTTGATTGGGAAAGTACTGTACCACACAGAAAAGACTCTGAGTGCAGTCTTACACATCTCCAGTTAAAGTATGAGGTACTTTTTCCAAGAGAGAACAGGTGATGGAAATGATCTTCTATCAGAGACCTTGGAGAACTATTGCCAGTCTAACAGGCAATATTGTTCCACATGAACACATTATCTGACCTGATAATGGCAATTTTCTATATTTCTATGTTCACTGACTTATCACTCAATGACTCCTGATCATCTTGGCTAATATTAAATCAGTGCTGGATTATATGAAAGCTGTTTCCATAGTGTCTGTCCTGTGACCATGCTTATACATAGGGAAATCAACGCATGAACATTTGAAATTCCCCCTGCAGACCCACTCTTAACACAGATCTGCAAAAGAAATGTACGGCAGGAAACCCAAATACAGACCCTCTTAGGTTTTGAAGCACAAGCTAATATGCTCAACATCTTAACCAACCTTATGGTTTTTAGAATGATAAACCAGGTTAAAGGGGATGCAGCTCAGTGGCAGAGCAGGTACAGGATATCCAGGCTCAGTCTGGCTTCTCTAGGAAGGGCTAGGAGAGACTCCTGCCTAAAACCCTAGAGGCCATTGCCTGTCAGTGTTCTGACTCCGTGTAAGATAGCTTCCTATGTTCCTAAGGGTAGTAAATAAACACACACTGTTATTTATCAGCTCTCACCATTACTGCTAACAAATAGAGATATCACAGCAGTTGCCGAACGAGTTCTGGCTGACTGACACCGTGGAAACCGGTGTGTGTTTTCTTGCTGTTTCTTCATCATGTTCCATAGCATCAAAGTGAGGAAAGGGAAACCTGTCTACCTAGTCAGCACTGTACTTAAGTGGCTTGCCAATTCCAGGTAATCACCATGTTATTTACTTGCAGTTTATTAGGCCATCCCTGCCACTGGCCATTGGCAGCCTCTCTGCTGTTTACGGCTTCCTTTCCTAAGGTCCCTTGAAGTGTTGCTGCAATTAAAAAGTCATTTCTCTCAGGCTTAGGACTTAGAATTAGAAAAGAATGATCGTACTGCCCATTGATTTACAGGGAACTTGTTTGCAAGGATCTGCACTATTTCTATCAGAAAGACAAAGCTTTAGCCACCTGCAAAGGGACAGAAACAGCTTTACAAAAATACAAGGAACATTCTAATTTGCATGGCCGCATCCCATTGCTTCACACATGCTATTTTCAAAGGGTGCAGAGAGATCCCAGTAGGGGTGGGGATATGATTCAGTAAGTTCCAAAGACGCACTCTTACAAATATTCATTTCAAAGTAGCAGTATATTTTAAGAGGATTTGCCATGATTATTTTCTTTAATGTATACTTCATGAAAACTCTTGCAATGTTATTAACAAAAGAGAAACTATTTTTTAAAATACACACACACCTCACACACATTTCTTTCAACACACATGCATATCTAATACCCCAACCCATTATAAACTGTTCATAATAATAGTCATTCTGTAGGCAAAAATAATAAATCTATGACATGCAGGAATGATTATGGGCTGTCACCCCCAGCAATAAATGCTGTCCTATACAGCTGGAAGAAGGAGATGAGCAATGTAGATCCATGCGATCCTACTTGTGGCTGGTCGGAAAGCAAGCAGATTTTTCTGCCTACTACACTGAGCCTCTCTGAGTCTGTATTTCAACATTGCTCGTTTAGCATTCTTCCATGTCCCCCCAAGCAACTTGATGAGATACGCCCTACAAAGATTTCAACACAGGTATCAACAGCTCCCATCCACTGGATGCAATTACATCATGCAAACGCAGAAGGTTTTCCTCTGCCTTGGCTCTATATAGAAAAGCAGCTAGTCTGATCTTGTTGTCTGTCCCATGGGCTGCCTCTCAAGGATATACTGGGTTTCTTCATGCTTGGCACTGTCTCAATTTTAATAAAATGCCCCCAAGACCCATAGTCAAGGCCCCAAAACAAAGTCAAGGATTACCATATGCTTAGGAGAAGAGTGATTTGTGGAGTGTAAGTTAAGAAGAAATTTTAGACTTCTGAAAATGCAGCTTTCATTAAGCCATTTCTCCTGGCTTAAAAAATAGAAATAACAAGAGAAAGGCTTCACTATCCAAACTTCAGTTCAGAAACACCTGAATTGAAATCATACCAGCATGTTTAGCTTGAATGATAACTTTAAACCTGTGTATTTCAGCCCTATGTATTAGGTGACTGCATATAAGCTTCCTCATGGGCCCCTTTGGGGTTGAAAAGTGGGGTAGGCATTTTAAAAGTAAGTAATATCCTAAAACAAGCTCTCTGGGGAATCAAAGTTACTGGCAAAAAGTTAATAGCAACAGTAACTGTTCCGGTAACCATCTACAGCTCTCATACTCATTGTCTGAATTACAAAGTGTTGCCTGGCATTCTCAGTTCCTGGTGCTTGCTGACTGCAGCATTATGACGGCAATGGGGGTCTATGTGCTGAGCCTCCCAGTTCCTGACCAAATCATGTGGTCCACTTCACTATATGGTCTGCAGCCAGCAAGGACTACCCTTTCTATTGCCAGACACCAGAGATGCTGAAAAAAGTTGCTAATTCAAGTCAGGTAATAAGAAGTATCCAGCATACAGGAAAACATTATTGGGGTGCCTCAGTGTTTAGTCAGTTCACAGCAAAACATGGTCTGGTGCATGTTTTATACTGATGCACTGCCCTTTCTCTCCTATTTGCTTTATTAGTTACTTGCAAGGTTATGGCGAACAACTGTTTTGGGTTACAGCTGAGCAGGGAAACTACGGTTTGCATTTATTCTCCAAAGCAGAATTGAAACCATGATTTACTGAAAGTAACTAGTTATGAGGAGAGGGATAGAAACATAGAAACAGAGCAAGTCAGAAGGGGCCTCCCAGGCCATCTAGTCTGACCCCCGGCTCCAGCTGACTCCACTCATGACATGCCCACCATGTGCATGTCCAGCCTATCCTTGAACGCCCTCACCCATGGGGCCTCAACCACCACCCGTGGAAGCCCATTCCATACCCTTGGAGTCCTGACTGTCAGGAAGTGCTTCCTAGCATCTAAATGGAACCTTGGCTCCCTGAGCTTTGCTCCATTGGAGCGTGTCCTGCCTTCCTCTGCAGGGGAGAACAGGTCTCTACCCATCTCCATGTGACATCCCCTCACATACCTGTATGTTGCCAACAGATCCCCTCTGAGTCTCCTCTTCTCCAGGCTGAAGAGACCCAGTTCCCTCAATCTTGCTTCATACAGCATCCCCTGCAAACCAACCACCAACCTTGTGGCCCTATGTTGCACTGACTTTAACCTGTCTATATCCCTCCTGTAATGAAGGGCCCTAAACTGAGCACAATACTCCAGTTGCAGGCACACCAGAGTCATGCAGAGTGGTAGTAATACCTCTCTCGACCTAGAAGCCACACTTCTGGCTATGCAACCAAGGGTAGCATTCGCCCTCTTAACCACCGGATGGCAGAGGGATTGAGAGCTTCTGCTCAACACTTAGTCAGGGACTGGGATTACATGCAAATTGACCTGGTATGAGTCTGAGATTCACAAACACACACTTTGTGGCTTCCTTAAATAATCCCCATAGTTCTTTTCCTATCCACACTATATATGTAAACTGATTTAACAGTCATTCCCATTTCCCAATAAACCTTCCTGGAAATTGTACCAAAGTAATAGATTTTCAGAATCCTCATCAAACTACAAATTGCAGGTACTTTGTCTGAAGTCAAAAAAGTGGGATGATGCCAATATTTTTTTTTCCTATAGATGGTCTTCTCTTTTATGCACAATACCCTGAATTGTGCCCAGAAAGCAACTATTTATTAAGTTTTATGGTAAATATGACAATTTGTTAGGTGAGGGGTAAAACAGCTAGTGAAAGAGAAAATAAGTATCTGACTAGAAAGTAGGGGACGAAGAGTTTCTCATTATCTTATGAAGTGTCAGAACCGGGGAGGGGGGTCCTTCTTTGTTTTACTATGAAAATGTGAGCCCTTCCTGACACATGCACAGTAGCACAGGGCTTTTCGCAGACAAGCTTTCAACTTGCAGCACCTCCTGGAATGTCCATTTGACCAAATGACATTGCATGGCTACCTGAGCATTTCCAGAACTGTTGCCTGGCTGAAAGCCAGTGCATGAAGAGCTCTGTGCTGCTGCAAGCACAAAGAAGGCTTTTCTAAAACTCTCAAACCATCATTTTCAGAGTTGGGTTTAAAAAAAATTTAAACTTGTGTGAGGTGTGGAAGACACATTGGGAACCATGGAGTTGGGGGAAAGTTTAAACCTATCTTCCCAGTAAGCAGTCGTCCTGATCTGGATTGAGGTTACACACCCTTGCTCTTTAATAAGAAAAGATGATGGTGGTCAGCTGCTTTTAAAGTAATGGGTTATCTGCTTCCTACTTAGCAATGATCCAATACAATGCTCCTTCCATATGGAGGGAAGAATTTCTTGAAAGGAAGGAACCATGTTCTGTACAGCACTGGTTATTATACATTTGGCTCATTTGTTATTTCTCTTATGAAAATGCTTATATGGCACTACTCCAAAACAGACTAACCCATGAATGGACTTCAAGAACACTTCAATCTACCAGCAGAATGAGCAGAGGCATGGAGATACTCCATGTGGTAAAGGTGGCCTACATGATCAATTCTAGTCAACAGATTGTGTGCACAATTCAAGCAGTTCCTAGTAATATGAAAAATGGCAGCTTCTGCTTAGGGCAAAACTCTGATAACCTTCTTGCCTGGAGCAACAATATAGTCATGAACAGAGCAATTGTATTCCTTGACACCAAGAGTATGGAGACAAGCATTTCTTATTAGTATGTGCCTCTCCTTTATTTTTCTTCTTTTTTAATGAAAATGCCATCCATTCTATGTTGCCACTTTCTACTCTAGTAAGAACACCTACTCCTTCTCCAGAATGTTGAACACAAGGGAATGATGGGGTTTTATCACATACTTTCAGGTATGCCTTCAAGAAAGAGCCCAAAAGTTGGCACAATCTTGCCAAAGTCAAGCATTTCTAACATTTAAAGCTGGAACATGCATGAGATATGAGCTTAATTCAGTGGATTTAGTGCACTGAGTGCTGGACTGGGACTTGAGAAATCCACATTCTGGTTCCCATTTGGCCATGAGACTCACTGATTGACTTTGGGTCAGTTGTTGACTCTCAGACTAGTCCACCTCAAGGGGACATTGTGAAGAGAAAATGGAGAGGAAGAGGATTATGTAAGCCTCTTTTGGTTCTTTGCCAGTATAGTGGAATATAATATAAATACATAAATAAATCTTCCAATAAATCTGTGGGACTTACAGATATTTCCAGGTTTCTGATCCAGTGTTAGCACAATAAGTCATTGATTTTTCCTTTTTATTAGCAGCTATCTATATATGGCATTACCAAGTCATAGGAGCACACAGACCCTAACAAAATAGGATGTTTCTGAGTGGACAGGCCAGTGCCATCAGACTTGCCTTCAAAGACCATAACTGAACAATGCAGTTAAACCACAAAGAACATCAGTATCAGTTTCCCAACTACCTTTGGGCCTCTTTGGATTACTTCTTCAGCCCATTTGAAAGCTCTTTAAATAAGAAAAACAGGTGACCTGTATAACTGAACGACTAGACACCAAACAGAAAAATCTTGCAGATAAGTGTTGGCAAGAAGTCGAGACTTGTTTGGCAGGTGTTTGTCCTCATCCTCGTCCTCTCCCTCTCTGCGCGCGTGTGTGTGTGTGTGTGAATATATATAAAAATAAAACAGAACCACTGATTGCTTGTTCAGGTACTTTTAAAAACAAATACTGAGAAATGGGGGATGAAAACATATGCATACACACACTGGACAGAATTATCATTAATTGTTGCCTTGGCTCTCTGTCAGTCTGCATATGAACTGTATCTGGCACCAAATATCTATCTATTGACAGATAGCTATATCTCAGCAGCCTACACTGTCAGCCACTGCTGATGAGGGCTGGAAGACACTTTCATCAAAGTAACATCTGTTTTCAATTTTCATTTATAGATGTGGAAACTCTTCAGCTGGACATTAATCATTCTCAACAGCAGCAATTAGATATAGGAGACTTATCAGAACAAATCAAATTAGACTCTATCTTTAAAAAGAAGAAGAAGAAGCAGAAGAAGAAGAAGAAAAGAGAAGCAAGAAGTTGAAAGGGGGTAAGCAGCAGGCATTCATAAGTGTAACAAAAAATTAAAAGAAATTATCTAAACTTTAATGGCATTAAAACACTTAGGGTGATTTTTCAAAGGCTAATCATTTCTAATCAGCCAGAAGAGGGGTTCTTTGCAGAATGCCTAGTGGACCGATATTTAGTAATAAGGTATAATTGAATGGATTAACACCGATGTAATGTTTCCCTTCAAAGAAAATTCCAGGAACGTGCTCTGTGCTTGGATGACTCATGGTTTTAAAGCTAGAACATAATATTCACTTTGGAGGAACTTGGACTAGGGTAAACTAAGCTTTCAGTATTGTGCCATTCACTAGCGAAACAAAATTTCAGCCTCTCACTTGGTGCATGTGCTTGGACATTCAGAACCAGAGTTTAAAGAGAATCTGGACTGGCCTGATTCCAGGCACAATGCATATAGAATGCTAGGATGTGGAAAAGAGTGAAAGAACAGAAGAGGAAAGAACGGATTGAGAAACAGCCTTTAATGAACATCTGCATTAAAGTATATTTGAGTCAATGCTAGGTGTTCCCTGCCTTGACACAGGGCTACTGTCAAGAAGTTACATGCCAACAGGGTTTGAGGGAGACCTGAATTATGATATGTTTTGAAATCAGAGGCTTAATTTTGATTGATTTCTGAGAAAGCAAAATTAAGCTGAAGTCATTCGAATGCCAGACCCAGAGTCATTTCCATCAAGAGCAGATTCAATCACTGATGAAAGCTTGGAAGACAAAAATTTGTAAAGCAAAGCAGTATGGGAGACATGCACACATAAGTACACACCTGCTCTAATACTAACAACTGTTTCCAGCCAGCATGATCCGAATTCAGTGAACCACAGTAAGCTTTGCTTGTGTCATAGGAAAACTGCAACAAAATCAGTATTAAAATTAATATATGAGTGTAATAGCTGGGCAAGAAAGTCTGCAACAACAGAGACTAAAGCCTATGGATCACACTCATGAGAGCAGTAGCACTGAAGATAGCGTGACTCACACATAATGCAAAGCAGAATATCCTTCTCCAATCCGCCCACAAGGGCATGTTTCGAACACCCGTCTCTCCCGCTTAGAAAGTTCCCAGCAGGAAAATCCAGATGTCTGGCAAATTCTAGCCAGACATCAGAACTGCACATTGACATCGGTCAAACCAATTCTGTTATTTGATACAAGACATTTACTAACACCAAAAGCTGCCTTTTCCCCAAAAAGCAACTAGCATTCACTGAGGTCTTAAAACATAGATGGCTTCCTCGAAGATCTTTTCATTTTAATGGGACTGAACGAACATTTAAATCTTAAGTATAAAAGGTGAGTCAACTGGCTATCTTCTACCATACTTGGTTGGCCTCCTATCCTGGCAGTGGAGAGCAAAAAGGTGGCACTAGACATTTACAATTTGTGAAGTCTTCCTAGGCCACTTTCTGTAGTGATATGTTTCTCAAAGTCTGTCAAAATTCTCACCAGTTTGTCCACCAAGAAATTCCTGCATGTTGCACAAAATGCTTGGAAATATTCTACTTTACCTGGTCAAGGTATGTGCAGCTGCTTAAAATTTGCCAGCAAACCCCTGCAGTTACTTATTTCACAGGAAACTTAGTAAAGATAGGCAAGCTCTCTTTAAGATAAGCTTGTCTGCAGTAACTGATCTTCTTACTGACAAGCTATAGATCTTTCCTAAGGTACCCAAAAATTTCTAGAAACATAGATTAAAAAACACTTTTCCAGGGCCACACAAGATGAGAAAATAAGTGTCAGTCTAGAGTTGGGGTAGACAATTTTCCAGATGGTTTGACCATCAAGTCCTACCATCCCTCAACATTAGGTATGCTGGTTTGGGTTCTCTGAAACTTGAGGGGAAAACATCTAGAGAGTCACAAGTTGCTCACCTCTTCTCTAGTGTAACACCTTCAAGAAGTCCACATGCAGCACACACATTTGGCACCATCTTGGAGATGGTCCCCCCTTCCCCTGCACAGCTGCAAAACTCAGAAAACTTGAGACTTTGAGTATCAACATGTTTTGGATAAAAATTGCACAAATTTTTGTACACTGTTCTGAGAGGGAGGTTTTTTTGGCTAATGAACAATATATAAACACTTAAATAATATGTGCTGTTGAGAATGTGCCTCCTGATAAAGCCAATATTGTTTGCAATCTATGCAACAGCTGAACTGTGCCTTTAAAAATGCAACCCAATGCACAGTGTTTCTAAAGAATAATTAAGTCCAGCCTATGGTGGCTTACTTGGAATGCAAGTCCACGCATGCAGAAGTGCAGAAAATGGCAACCGAAAGGATCCCCTATGAGGAACGGTTACAACAGTTGTTACTGCTTAGCCTAGAAAAAAATGGAAGCAAGGGAAGACATGATAAAGGTATACAAAGTTATGCATGAGAAAGTGGAGATGGAGACATTTTTCTTTCTCTGTCATAGAACTAATTAGTGGGAGATTCAGAACTGATAAAAGGAAGTACTTCTTCACACAGTGTATAGTTAAACTTACTCAAGATGTAGTGATGGCCACCAATCTGGACAGGGTATTAGACACATCCATGAAAGATAAGGCTGTGAAAGGCTACTAATCCTAATGTCCATATACCACCTCCAATATCAGAGAAAGTATGCCTATACATATCAGCTCCTGTGGAATTAGAGCAGGAAGGTGCTATTACATTCATATCCTGCTTATGCAATCCTTGGGGCAGCAGGTTGGTCACTGAGTGAACGGAATTCTGGGCTGGAAGGACCTCTGGTCCAATCTAACAGGGCTCTTGTATTTAAGCAGAAGAGTTCTACCCCTCTATGCATTCTCAAGGCCTAAGAGTAGAAAATTCGAAATCTGAAGAGCAGCCTTTGAGAAAGCCTCTGTATAGCAATGTATGAGGAATTCGGATCGGAAGTGGGAATCCACAGGACTTTTCCAGCTTGGTTCCCTGACTCTAGCCTTCTTTCTTTTTGCTCTAAGACCAGCTTGCACTGAGTGTTCATATGGACCTCTAATGGGAAGCAAATCCAAGAGAGTCCATGAGACTGTTTTACGCACACACCACATGCAAGTCCACATGACCTGTGGGCTTTGTGTACTTTGCACAAGAATAATTCAGCACAAAGAAGGGGTCTGCTGCCATTCCTGAGCATTTGTGGGCTTGATCTTGGCTTGGCTCAGTTCCTAAGTCTGGACCAAGCACTGGAAAGAAGAGCCGAATACCAGCCAGATTGTCATATGCCAACCGTTGTAGTTAGATTGTTAGGGCCTAATTTTACATGACTTTAAATGTATCACCTGCAGCTTCCAAAGAGTTTGTATTTAAAATGTTATAGTAACCATGGGGAGGTCCATTCTGAATCATGACTGCACCACATGGAGAGGGAAAGCTTAACCCTTACCTCCCCTGATCCAATCCTGATAATAATGCCCTCCTGCGTTGCAATTAGCAATAGAAAATAATATCCCATTGGCACTAAGTGGGAGCTTTTTTCCTGTCACTAATTGAAGTGCAGGAGGCAATTTTTATAGAGATCACAGCAGAAGACAAAAGGATTAAACTTCCTCTCCCCACGCACTGCAGTCCCAATTCAAAATGGGACCGCCTGTGCTTTCTCTTAAATTTTTAATGCAGCTTATGCAATGTTGTAGGTGATGCATTTGAACAACGTAAGTCGTTAGACTGTAAGTTAAACAGATTTTTAAATTGCTTTTAAAAAATATTCCCAAGGCACTTTACAAAGTTACAAATAAAGTAATAAGACATAATGTCAAAAGATAAACTACAGTCCTAAGCCAGCAATCAGATGCAACATAAATAATCTTTTAAAGCCGGAGAATTTTTTTCCCAAGGCTTTACCTAACATGAAAAAGATAACAGTATGCACCTTAAGCAAGTTTCCCTGAAGAAAGGGTTCCACAAATGGGTGCTGCTACAAGCAATTTTTTCTTTCCCGAGTTGCCACCCGTCTCACACCAGACCACTGGGGCATTTGGAAAAAAGCACTGATAGATAACTGATGAAAGGCACTCCTTCGGATATCTAGCTCATATACCTTAGACAAAAGTTCCAGCACCCTGAAGTGTACCTTTGTGCTCATGATTTTGAATTATGATCTAGATATCCTATTATTATGATCTTGATGCTAAGTTATTAGAAGTCTTACAGAGAGAACACTTGTAATTGCACCAGAAGACTGCAGTAACAATTGTAACACTGATGTGATTTGTTCCTTCAGATCCTACAATGTGAGGAGGCAGACCAACATCAAAGGGAACAGTATGGAATCCATACTGCACTGGTTTATCCTTGAGACCATAAAAGTAAGAGAAGCGAGAGCAACTGTCCCAGCAACATAGGTACGGTTCCTACTTAAAAATAAACACTTGAACAGCCCTTCCAGTTTGGTTAGACATAGTTATAAATGAAGCAATCTGGTGATGTAAACCACAACGATCTGGCAGTGTAGCTACTGCAGAAAGATGGAGGATGCCTTTGCAGGTGTTTCACAAGCAAGGTTCAACCCCAATCCAATAATTCTTCAGCTAAGGATGAATTTCCAACAGCTTTCTATTATTTGAGTATATTTTATTTTATATTTAATAAATGTGACTTGTGAAAAAAATAAAACTCTGCTCCCTTTTCTTAATTTCATCTGTTCTATCAGCCAAGAGAAATACATTAATTTATAACTTGAAGGGAGCCTGGAGATATTGTCACCCACCATTCATCCAAATTTGTCACTAGCATCCCATTAAAGCTGTAATTATTTTTTAATTAAAACTAAGGAAACTGGCATGCATGTGCCTACTTTATACATCTGTTATGGGTTAAAATAGCTTTTTTTTAAAATGTTTTTTAGACCGCAGTCTTTTGTGGCCACAGCCCATGCCAAAGAAAACGCAAGCTTGCTTATTTTCTCTGTGGGGTGCAACAGCGCCTGTGTATGCCTGAACAGATTCGACTGGCCGTGAAAAGAATTCTAAATAAAACACAAACATGGAATTTGGCAACGCCACAGAAGCAAGCTTAAGACTAATTCCAGCATGCGAACGACTCACACAGCAAGTCTGGCTCCACTATAAATGAAACCAGGCTCTGTAAAATATCCAGTAAAGTTTGAGAGATCAGATTTAAAAGGACAGTACCCCCCACTTTTTAAAAAATCCAGCTAGAATGGCTTATGTTGGCTCAGTAAACCTGTATGTGTGCATGTGTGTGTTTGGGAGCTGTGATTCCAGTCAGCCAATGCTTTATTTTATTTTATTATTTTCCCGTTTACAATTCAAATCAAAATGTTTTGCTCAGAGGCCTGACAAACATCAAACTGAAACCATGAATTGGAACCACTTTATTGGAACTGACCAAAAAAGGGTTCATGAAAAGATATTTAGCCAGATGAAAGATAGTCATGATGGATACATATTGTTGGGTTAGTAGGAAAAGGATAGTATGGTGGAATTTCCATGGGGCCATAACAGATTAAAAAAATGGACTATGCCAACCTTCACATTGGGTCTGAACAGCATCCAGCTCTGGGTAAGAAGCTGTGGAACAAAAGAGGTGGGGTATGAAATGAAAGGGCATTTGCATGAAAAGAGTGGAGGCTGAATGGAATGGCGCAGAGGACAGTGAAACCCAATCTGATGCCCACCAGATATTTTGGAGTTCCAGTTTCCCTCCAAAATGGCCAATGTTCAGAAATGCCATGAATTGTGGTCCAAAACTTCTAGAGGGCACCAGGTTGGAGAAGACTGCCATGAAGTCACAAATACTTCTGCAAGCCATGCTCTCACTGACTTTGTTTAGGAAGGATGCCATCTTCAATCCCTATACAAAGTGAGATATCCCAGTTATTAGTTTGTTTTTTAAAAATGCACCCACACAGCATTATTATTATTAATAATAATAATACAGCATCATCCCTGTGCCTGACGCTTTACAAGAAAGCAGTGGGCATACAGTATATCATTGGACACAGATAAAAGGAATGAAGTGGAAGCAAAAGTAAATGGGAAGAGAAGACTAATAATACAGCAATGCTGGAAACAGGCAACACAGGGGCAGGGGATGACCTAGAATGTTCACAGATAAGAGCATCATTACATTAATTCCTATTTGCAAGTATCATTCTAATTTCATATGCAATGAAACATATGCTACATAGCCAAAGCACACACATTTGTTTTTAAACTCCAGTGCAAGTGCAGTCCCCCTGCCAGACTGGAACCATGAGTTCGATGGCAGGAGAGCACCAACCTTTCCCACCTTGCTATGTCCCTGATGCATCCCTGCAGTTTTTATTTGACAATATATATTGCAGGTACAAGGCCCCCTATTTGGTTTGGAGCAACAGCAGGAGAAAAGGATTAAAGCCTCTATACTCCCTATTCTAAAGTCTCAATCTGGACTGTTGGGGGAGATGTTTACTCTAGAGTAAAAAGAAAAAAGGCATAGCTGCTAGCTACTTCTTTAAGATAATGTATACTTGGGCCTGCAGTTTCAGGCACTACAACTTGATGGCAAAGAAGGGGTACAAGGGATCCAGGTCTCATACGATTTGACAATTAAACTCATTCATCTCAGATTTCAAATGCAGATTTGGAATTGAATTTTCCCTGGAGCTGTTCTGTGCAGAAGGGTACCCAGTGCTGAAACTGTGACGGTTGACAATCTGAGTGCTCCTTTCCAAGTGTGAAACAGTGTTCGAAACAATGCATTATTTGTCCCTGTTATCTGATTGAGAAAAGATGTTATGTTCATAAGACATCTTTCAATTCTGGGAACTGGGTGCAGAATGGGTACAAGTAAAAACAAAAAAGCAGAAGTGAGGGGCAAGACCACTGAGATTTTCAGCCATACTTAACAACTACCAGATTTATTAGCACAGCAGCTTCTGTGGACAAAAGCTGCCTAAAATGCTTTATCCTCCCTCCCTTCCTCCCTCCCGCTCTCTTACTTACACACACACACACACACACACACACACACGGGGGGGGGGGGAGTATGCACAGAAAAAAGAGAATGAGAGGGAAGGTAAGAAAGAAAAACCTTCTAAATTTTCTAACAGACAAGATGTAAAGCCTCTGGAAAATCACTGGTTTACTGTTTTTTCTCTATAGTATGTGCTTACATACATATGCACATATAGACGCTTATCCATTATACAACTATAAACAATACAAACACACCTGGCAACTGAGGGTAGCCCTTCATGTATGTGATAGGCTGGATTCCAGCCCATTAAAGCTAAGGTCTTTAAAGTGTTAGAAGACACTGTTGTGTTTGCTACACTGAAGTTAACACAGCTGTCCTTCTCCAACTGTGTGTGTGCGCATATTCCTTCAACTTTCCAGTAGCCTTTCCCTTTTGTCCAGCTTCCATTAATGAAACAGATTGGTGGTTTTGCAAACACTGTCTTCAGGGAATACCTTCCACATAGACTCATCTGCCAATTAACTCCTGTACATTGCAGAGATGTTCTGGGAAAAGTTCTTGACCGCACACTGACCGCACCTAGAGCACACCCAATACTCTCTTGTGTCTGCATATTCCAGGATAAGTTGTCCTTCAAAGACGGTTTCTTTCTGCCATTACTGATCCAGGGTTCCCCACCATAAGACACAACTTAAGGAACCATTTCATACCACTGCCTCTGGGACTACTTTTAATATGTGTGACCTTCTTGCAGGAGAGGCACAGATTGCCCTAAGTGTGTGAAAACATGAAGATACAGTTGAGAGTGCTCCAGAATGCGCAGTTTCCAGATTTAGTGGAAGCGTTCAAAAACAAACATTTCTGGAAGCACAGTCATTTGGAGTCTTTGTATATACTACACATCTTAGGCAGATGTGCACACACACTGTAAAGAGCTCTGGGTCAAGAAACTGGTTGTCTAGTATCAGAAACCAAAAGACTTACAATACAGATGCCCAGAGGGTGAGGGTTCCAGAGATGTATTACCTAGTTATTCTTTTTTGTCTTATCAGATTTCCTACAGTAATAAAAAAGGTGTGGGGAGAAACATGGGACAGCTAAACATGGAAGACAAAGACCCATCTTTGCCAGATAATTGCAATTGGGTAAAAGTATGCATACAAATGAAATAATAGCACCTCCACTGCAATGGAAAGTAGTTTTTGTCGATACAAGAGCAAAGGCCTATCTTTTCTTTTAATCTTATGCTGTGGTGCCATATAAACTACTGTGTTATATTTTTCTTCTTCTTCATTTTCACCAATAACAACAATAAAACAACATTTCCAAAGCAAGGTCAGTCAACTAAAAGTCTTTCAGTGTTGGATAGTCAAAGTTTGCTGAATTCTTTATATATTCTACTTGAAGATATTTTACTGCGATCTAAGAATCCAGTTTCTAGATAAGTAAAGCAGAAAGGAAACAAATCAACACAAAATAAAAATAGCAAAAGCTACCTCAAATCCAACAGTTTGAAGCAATGTGGGTTAAAAAAAAATCTCAGATTTTTTATTTATAATTTATAAATCTGAACATTTTTGTATGCCACTTCAGCCATATAAAATTTTCTATAATTATCTGCCCTAAACCCCAATAAATTGAAATGTTTAATGACAACAAGGATATTCGAGAGATTACCAGCTTTGCCCAACCTGATCGTCAGACATGTCTGTGTAGATGTAATTCTCATCGCTCCCAGCTAGCATGACCATGAAGAAGTCCAACACATGTGCAAGGCACCATACTGGGGACAGTGAAGGAGAATATGGTTATGGAGTCCCACAAAATTAGGACCCCTGCTTCATAGTCTCATGTAGTACAAACACATTTCTCTCAACATGTTGCACTTGCAATCAATTCTGGGAAGTCAGAACCAAAGGGAATGAGTCTAGAGTGAAACTCCCTGGCTCCCTTCACATATGCAGGAAAGTTCTGAAATCACACAGTCCTATATTGGTAAAACAAGCTCCCCACTTCAGCACTTCCCTAGTACACAATGTGTAGATTTCATGAGAAGTGCTCACAAAGGATGTGAGTCTGTGATCAAGGCCTAACTCTTCTGTGAAACATGGGCAATTAAGAACTTAAAAACCATGCAGAATCAATCCAAAGGTCCATCCAGTCTTGTATCTGTTCATGCACTGACCAAGAAACTGCCTGTAGGAATCATACAAATGGGACATGGGTGCAAACTGCATCTTCCCACCCATGTTACCTAGCATGTTCTATAGAGCCATTCTGCTTCTATTAATCCAAACATGCAAATAAGGCCTGAGCAGACTGCCCTTACCTCATGACCTGTAGATGCTTTGAACTATGACTTCTATCTGCTCCAAACAGCAAGGCAAATCATCACCAATGATAAGAGTTGTGGTCAAAACACCTGGAGGGCACCGCAATGGGGAAGGCTAGTTTAGCATGAAATAGCTTGTTTTTAGCCAAAACAGTTTCCAGCATTCTTACGGACAACCCAGCTGGGCATATTCTCGTCCACCTTCTAAGGACAACTTTACCCCTACCTTGTTTTTTGAGTCTTACTTATAGACAAAACACTTTCATGAACACACTGAAAACAACTTCCCCACCGAACATAAAACTGTATTTCCAATGTAATACATTAAATGCTAGGCACTCAGATCCACAAAAAGAGTTCCATGGTTGCCAAACAACACTATGCCATTTCAGACAATCCTAAATGGCTGGCAGTTCAACATAAAGGGAAGGCCATTTTTGGGCCGCAGAATCTATCAAGATATTCAGGAGGTTTAATAAAGCACTATGGAGTCATGCTGCAATATCAGTGTATAGTATTCGTAACTGAGGCAACCAGCATGACACCACAACCATCCAAGTTCTACAGGAATTCAGCATTTTTCAAATTATTCTAAAATGGTTGCCCAATCCTTTTGTTGGGAACTAGCGTTAGAATTTAATTCACAGAGCTATTGCTTAAGCAGGATTTTGAGAAAGAAACGCATAGGAAGATTATTTCTATTTTCCATTTGAATTTCATAGGGTCACTTCAAAAAAAAGAAGAAAACCTGTCTGTGGCAGAAGCAAGAAAACTCTGAAGTTAGGTTAATTAGCAGTTGGCACATTCTTATTAAAGATTCAGGTTAATTAATCTGTGCAGGCCTAATTCTTTTCGTTCACTTTTTAACCTTGCCATCTTGGAATCTATAGCCCTATTCCTTGATCATTCCATTAAAGAATGGGAGGAAGGAGCCCTATTCACTTCGTCACTTAGAATGCATCTTATACGAACAATTTAAGCTCTGTCACTTGATTTAAAACAAGCAACTTTGCTTCACACATGCATATACTATACATAATTTGATTTCTTTGATTTCCTGTCATCTTAACATATAAACTGACTAGTGAAAGATTATGCACTTGATGCTTCTTCTGTGATGCTAGATCATCAAAAGTCCATTCACCCATGTAAGCCATGTATAACAAGTGAAGCTACATGTGTGAAAATCTTTATTTTCAAGTAAATGTACTGAGGGTTGATCATCTTTGTACAGCTGCATGAAATGACCTAATTTCCAAAGAATGACTGAGAGTCCTCTTTCCCTAATTACTTGACATAGGGTAGAAGAGTAAGAATTGGATATGCATTTCAAGAAGAGAAACATTACAGCTGAATGGTGGATTGGGCCATGGAAGATCTGGCCTGAATTTCTCACTTTGCTTTCGAGATTATTGGATGTTTTTGAGGTGTCTCTTAAACCAACCTAGCATATAGACAAGAATAAAATCTCTCAGTGTAGCAACAACAGAAGTTCTTATCCTTTTGGACTCTATCACCTAATTACGTAAGACATACATAAGAGACACACAGCATATGAGCCACCAGCCATATGACTGTCACCCTTACGAATAATACACGTATTCAAAACTTAAAGAGATAACTAGATGGACACGGGATTGTGAGTGGGGAGGAACTGTCAGCCATTCAAGAAGGTGCTTCTTGAACACAATAGCAGAAAAGCTCATGGGAATAGCAGCTACCATATGTGGCTTAAAAACAGACCACTAGAAGCTGTGTAACTTGGCCCTCCTTAACTCAGATTTCCCCTTTAATTCCTACAAAGAAGGATAAATAATGTTAAAGTGCAGTTTTATGGAAATTTTCCAAATGCCCTTGTCACCTTAAACACTCACACTTGCATTAACCTCGTCCCATAAGTCCCCAAATCTCTGACTTCTCTAGCTGAA
Organism: Varanus komodoensis; assembly: GCF_004798865.1. NCBI lineage: Eukaryota > Metazoa > Chordata > Lepidosauria > Squamata > Varanidae > Varanus > Varanus komodoensis. The sequence goes on from NW_025335761.1 coordinate 50,258,306, forward strand.
TTTATAAAAGAAACAAGCCTTCTCTGGAACAGATTTGGACTTGTTTCATTCCTCGTGAATGAATCTTACTGATTCATTTGCTCTCTCTCTTTCCACCTCTGATTTTCACCTCCCCACCTTGTCCTAAATCAAGTAGCCATGACTGTTTCTCACACGGAGGGAGGGAAGGAGTTGCACAGAATGAGAATAGGAAAAATACAGATCACTTTCCAGTATACTAAATATGTAAATAAGACAGGTAAGAAAAAAGGAACCAAGAGAGAGATCCTCAAGTCAGCCAAAACTCAGGTAGGAAGCCACTGGTTGTGGGGCACTGTCAAAACGGAAGCTGCCAGTACGTTTGGAAAAAACTCCATGGCTATAGATGTACCACTGGTGGTGTTCCTGCTAGCAGCAGGACCCAGAAGAGGCCCACCCGTCAACAGGGAAGTATGACATCTGAACTACCCAGTGGGTCTGCAACAGAATATTGACTTCCATGTCTCCCTATGTGGCATGATACAAATTAATATAGTGTCCTTACAAAGGCATGAAAATAGATTGAAGATGCTGCTTTTAGCCTGTAACACCTTACTAAGAGTGTGACATTAAAACTTGAAAAACTCCTCTCCCAACTTGAATCTATCCAGGCACTACTATTAATATCTGAGACCTCCCTCTGAGTGAGCTCACAGCAGCAATAAAGGAAAGGGTCCTTTCAGTGGCGGCCCCCAATTATGCAATGATCTCCATAATGATGTCTGCCTAGCACTGTCATCTCTTCAGCACCAGTAAGACTGCTCTTTTCTTCCAGGCACTGAACGGCATTTACAAATATTTAATGGAATGGTTGTGCATTTATGTCAGCTGCTCTTAACAGGTCTAATTTGTACTTAAAATGTTTTAGCAGTAAAAATAGTTTGTATACTGGAAAAAATGTGTGCTGTTTTTATTGCCTATGTGGTCAGTGGTTTTATGAATTTTCATAAACTGTGCAGACAGCTTTGGAGGTTGAGCAGAATAAAAAAGGAAATAAATAAATAAATTTTGGCCCTCTGTAAAATGTAATTTTTTCCCCATTACTATCTTCAGGTCAGAAAAGGCATCCCCAGTATGTCAGACTATTGTTTAAGCTTCAGCAGGGCCCGCACAAACTTGCCAATACTACACATATACCCCACACACATTTCCTATTATCAACCATGACATAAGAATTAAGTTCTGGCTGTAGGTTTCTGAATATTTGCTGCATGCCTTGCCCCCTTGCACAGCTCTATCCTAGGCAGCCACCTACAGTCACTGAATGGTAAAACTAGACCTGAGAGACATACACAATACTGAACGCAGAGCGTACTAGAAACATTCAAGCAGCTTATTTTCAACTAACAAAAACGTCACACTACACATGCCAGGTAAAGTGATGAAAACAAATGGTCTGGCATACACTACACACAGTTGAATGGAATTTTACTGACGTAATGAGAGAATAGTTGCAAACGCCGAGAGAGAGAGAGAGAGAGAGAGAGAGAGAGAGAGAGAGAGAGAGAGAGAGAGAGAGAGAGAACGAACACCTTAGTGCTAAAACTCTGTGCTGAACACGAGGCCAGCAAATGCATATGGGTACTCTGTCCCCTAATTTGTCGGTTCATTTCCTAGCAGATTATTCTTTCACACAAGCTTTCCTCCTCTCTGTGTTTTTAATCTTTTTTTTTTTTTATGAAATGTTTGCAAAGAGACATTCAGCTGACTGGCTGCATTTAGTGAAATTGAGGAGTTGTAGGAGTAAGTTAGCGTGGATGATTTTACAACACAAATCATCCATGGTGGTTTACCCTGTTGCTAAGGTGATGCTGCTGCAAAAGATGGAAATTCCTGCTTGGTTTCTGAATAAGGAAGTGTACCACATTTTACCTAGGTATTTCTCTGCTCCCACTACTGGCTAGAAAACATGCTTCAGCTTGGGCTTTTCCTACTTCGTTACCACCTAATCTTAAAGGAGGATTACTCAGAAGTAATTCCCCCAACTACACAAGATGCCAGCTCACCTGTGCGTTCAGTCACTGGTTCCAAGATTATCACACTCATTCAAGGACATGGAGAACATGCAAGTGAGACCTGTCTCAACTGACACTTCTCTCCCTAAGGCAGAAGTGTCTGGGAAGAATTGGGGAGGGGCTGCAGGGAAGGAAAGCAAAAGGCAGGGGGAGTGCAGCAACATCCCCCGCACACTGATTTCACTCTTTAAAACAGACCCTGCCCCATACTCTGTGGAGGTCGATGGCTGCAAAGTCAGTGGAGCTACTTATACAGCTCTGTAAGTGGTCCCATTGTCAAGTCCACTGGCACACCGAATGAAGTACTTTTGACAAGATGTGGCCACTGCGACTTCTCACGTAGTTTGGACTCCAGTTAAGTGGGACTTATTCCCAGGTAAATGTGCAAAGAACTTGTCAATTGCAGGTCCAAATGCTTCAAAACCCAGCATTAATTTTTATGTCAGATTGTAAGCCTTGCTTGAGGTTCTGGAAGTCGGTATATAAACTAAACAAGTGACATTACCTTGGCCATGCCCTGAGCTGTCTTCTTGAACCTTTAACAATCGCCAGGAAAGGGATACTTCACCAAATGTGACTTCTCTTATCATTGCAGAATGCTGCTGAGAAATGCAGCACCATGCAAATGTCTGCTTTTGAGGTTATTTTTAAAGTGACAGGATAACACCTTTAAAAACCCTTTTGACCTCTTCTGCACCAACCTTTTCATGGAGATTCCCCCTTTTTTAAGCCTTGTAGAAAGTCTGGCATGCATTGTAGTTCTCAGAGCAGAGAAAGAGAAGAAAACTGAAGTGCAAATAGGTTTGTTTATGATTTGGTCAATTATCAGAGCAAATGATGCAGGCCTCTTTCCAGTCTTTCAGGCCTGCTGTCTTCCAAATTAGTGTCTCCTCTCAAATACAAAGGGAAGAACTTGGTATTTATTTTGAGTGTAACCAACCAAAAGCCACAAGAAAAGGCGAAGGCTCATATTATTTCTGAACAATTTTCCTGGAAGGAGCCCAACTTCTTCCCCTTTTGTTTTCTTTTAGACTTGCATCCGAATTGGTCTTTTCCCAGAGGTTTCCCCCACTTGATATTCATAAGCTGTGACAGACTTAATATGGATTGGTTGGCTGAAACAGGGGAGAACTGACTTTCTTGTCAATCCAGGGGTATGCTTACATCTTCTGATTAATTTTCTTGAGTCAAACCGTCATCTAGCAGAACCTGAACCCGTGTACATCGGGGGGGGGGGGGTTCATCTGTTGCATCTGTATCTTACCCTATTACATTCATTTCCAAGGACTTTGGTGGGGCCTTTCAGAGTATGCAACAGACTTGCTTAAGGCCATACAGTAAGCTTCAAAACTGAGTGGAGCTTTGAACCCACATTTCTCACATCCAAGCCAAACTTCCATCTACTATGTCAGATTGGCTCAGGTTATTATTTCAATAATGCTTGGCCCCCCTCCCCATTTTCCCCCTCAAAAGTCCGCACTGAACCTTATATACATTGTTCCAGGCTATTATGCTTGGCTAGGGAACAGCGAGCTGACAGTGGCTACCGTCTACTTTCCACACCTTTTAAAGCATGCAAAAATCTAGCCTTCTCTTTTAATATTTCTGATGTCGGTGACCAGTGTCATCTCTCCCTGTACAGTAACTGCTTTAAAGCGCTGCTTAGAGCACCACATTAAAAATTAATTACACATGCTATTTTATTGATAGTGCATAATGTAATGAGCACCAGCTGTGCTAAACATCCAAACTCCTTTTTAAGATAGCTATAAAAAAGAAGAAAGAAGGAAGGAAAGAAAGAAAGAAACTACACTTCCAAATGTTTCTCCTGTTGGGGTGGGCAGGCAGTTGGGGGGGGGGGGTAGAACAGCAACATCTTGTATGGATTTGAAACAGAATTCTTTGATTTAGCTCTCATTTGAAGCATTTGAAGAGTTCAGGCTCTTGGTCTTGGGTATTAGAATAAAATCCAGTTAACTCTCCAACTGTTGGAGCCATTGTTTCTCCTGTGTCCCCATTAGCTTGGATTTTTGTGTTTAAATTACACAATCTACTTCCACCTGACAACACTGCAAGTTCACACATGGTGACACACATACACAGACAGTAATATTAATAATGATGATGATTATTATGATAGTAGTAATAATAATAATAAACAGGACTGGATGCCTAAATATTACAAGCATGTACTTTTATACTGGTGGCCCTGCTAATTGTTATTTCTGCATGAAGTTGGACCAAGTTACAGCAATTTCTATGTCTTTTTAGAACAAAGACAATGCTCAAATTAATAGTTTTCAAAGTATTGTAGGGAAGAACAACCCTCTTCCCGCAAAAAGCCAAATTCTACCTTTCTGTGAATACTTAGCATTCTGCTGCTCTTGTTATACAGCCTCTATAATATTCTTTATATTCCTCTCTATAAACCTTGCCTAAAATTCTACAAAAACAAACATATAAAATTCAGGCATATTTTCCTATCTACTTGACTATGGGATAAACGGTTGGATATAACACTGCTTAAAACATTTCAAAGCCAATTTTTAACATATTTGCATCATGAACAAATTCCATTCTTCCAGATGCTATAAATATTTCAGTCAAATCAATAAATTTAAGTGACACTAGCTAATAGGGCTCTTTCTCCCAAGCATAAACTTTAGCAAATTTCACTTTGGTGAAAGCCATGATTTCCCAGTAGGGAAAAGCTGTATTTTATATGTGGTATTAATATATATCTCTGTTCTTTGTCTCCCTCTGGCACATGTACATGAACAAACAACACAGTTCCTTCTTACCATCTTTCTCACCCACAGAGTGTGGGGAGGGGTGGCAGCATATTTTCTAATCTGGTTTTGGGAGGATGTTGAGGATGCTGGTGAGACCTCATTTGGGCACGATGCAAAAACGGTCCCAAATCTTCTCTCTTCTCCTTAAGGCTTGATGAATTTAAGAAGCTTTTTTTTAACTGGATGAGTTTGCATTCTCCACTCTGATTACTGTTTTGTTTTCCCATTGATCCTCCAGTTTTAATAAAACCCAGTCTGGAATGAAACAAAAGCTTGCTTCTTGTTTGAGTATGAAATGTGCAGAACACATACCATATCATTAACATAAACGTTGCTGAAATAATGCTGCTTTCTAGACAGACTGTATTAATTGCATCAGCCTCTTTTCTTTTTATATTTTTCCCTCCTCCTCCTGCCCCCCTCCCCCGCCCCAGCAAGGGTGGTATGATCTAGGGTTCTTATTGGCTGATAAACTAACACAAAATCGAGTGTTACTGTAATGGAGACAGAAACGGAACTATACGTAACAGTCATATATACACATGCCATACTTCAAATCCATTATTTTTACTAACAGGTATTGTACCACCATGCTGCCTTTTAAACTGTAGTAACAAAAACACTAGGCTAGGCAAACAATGCAGTCAAGGAGAAGAAAACCAAACTTTAATATTACCAGATCACTAATTAAAAACACCTTAATAAGCAATGCAGTGAAACTCCTTGCATTTGAAAAATATTGTTTTAAGTATCTGAAGAGCTGGGGCCCCCATGCGTTGCTCAGTCCTGGACCTTGAACTTCATAGTCTTACCCATTAATCAAGCTTGTCAGTGCCCACTCGCTGTATTTTTTCTTTTTAAATATGCACAATTCATTATTTCTCTCTATCTTTTTATACACACCAACATATGGGAAAGAATCCTTCTTACTGCCTGGATACACACACATACACAATTAAATTGCTCTTCCACATGTATAACCAACATAAATCTCATGATGCTTTGGGACAATACCTACATTTATCAGTGAAATCTAGTACATAGTGAAAACTAAAGGCTGCTTCCATACAATGCTGACCATTGTCTCCCATGCTTATATAAGATTCTATTTTCTATTGCATTTACTGAATTTTTCATTTTTATAGAATATAAATCAATAGGGCCAAATCTGGCCTACAGAAGGCAAGCAGCAGACAGCCCAGAACTAAAACAGCCTACTTATCTGAATTCATTTATTTTCTTTTGCAACAGACAGGTTGGTAGATACATGGTAGTCAGGTAGGTTGCTAATGGTAACAATCCTACGGTATCTGGCTAGTGGCACTATTTTCATTGTGTTACTGGAACCCAACACTTGTACAACATCAATAGCACTTGCTAGTTTGACAAATCTTCTGGGAAACAAATTGTGCTCTTGATGTTGCCTAAGTTTCATTTCCACTAAAACAACATCAATAGTGCCAGTGGCCAGACCCTGTTGGATGCTTCCCAATATGTAGAGAAGGCCATTTGCAGCTAACAAACTTTGGGGGAGACAAGATGGGACCCCTGGTCTGCCACTGTAATTGATAATGCCTACATTTTCTTGCCCATGTGCACTCCAGCATGCATATAATGCTCCCTAATAGGACTACACTAGACGAAGGCTATGGTTTTCCCTGTTGCAATGTATGGCTGTGAAAGCTGGACCATAAGGAAGACTGAGCGCAAAAGGATTGAGGACTTTGAATTGTGGTGCTGGAGGAGACTCCTGTGAGTCCCTTGGACAGCAAGGCGATCAAACCGGTCAGTCCTAGAGGAGATCAACCCTGACTGCTCTTTAGAAGGCCAGATCCTGAAGATGAAACTCAAATACTTTGGCCACCTAATGAGAAGAAAGGACTCCCTGGAGAAGAGTCTAATATTGGGAACAATAGATGGCAAAAGAAGAAGGGGACAGCAGAGAAAGAGGTGGCTAGATGGAGTCATTGAAGCAGTTGGCATGAGCTTAAGTGGATTCTGGGGGATGGTGGAGGACAGGAATACCTGGAGGAATGTTGTCCATGGGATCATGATGGGTTGGACATGACTTTGCCACTAACAACAACAACAGAGAGTACTATACTAGATGGAGAAGGCACCTGACTCAACAGAAGACAGCTTCATCTGTTCATCTATATCCCAAAGGACTGCCCCATTCACAGCAGCATAGGAAACATCTGCACACTGCAGATATTTCCTCACTAAAATGAACGGAACAGGCCAAGTATCACATGAGCATCACAACCCTTGTACCAATATAAACTTCTTAAAGTAAACTTTATCTGCATAGGAAAGCCCAAAACATTCACTTCTGCTATTAAGATTGCAAACTGCCTGGAAACAGAGAAAAAAGTTGAAGTAGAGGCAGGAAGGCTACAAAGCTCACAGGATGATGTAAGCTAGTCAGTGGTACTCATCCTAACCTACTCTGCCAGGTTGTTATAAGGATAGAATGAAGAGAAGAATTACATATGCTGCTTTGGGCTCCGTGGAGAAAAAAAAAGGTGGGAAATAAATATAACTACTACACAAAAGAAATAAACAACAGTACATTCATTCACTACATCAGTGGTTTTTCCCAGACATATGAACTATCAACATACATGGCTGCAACTGAATGGCTTTAACACTTTGCTAGTCTGCATACACAAACATACGAGTATCTGTATTTCCTACCTATATGTGTGGTTTCTGTAAAAATTCCTTGGTCTAGTTCTCTTATCCAACTTGCATGGGGTTTTTTTCAGAAGTATATCCAACTTTCTTTTCCCTTTTTCCAGTACTCACAGCAAGTTAATCAGAAAAAGGAGCAATGCATTGGTTTTGATCCATGCACCACAAGCCTGTGATTTTTGTGACTCCCTTCCAGCTTGTAATTAGATAGACACTAAAAATGTTTTAACAGGAGAATCCAATGCAGCAGGCAAAAGCCTCTCCTTGGAGGCAAAAAGGACACGGCAACAAAGACGTCTGCAGATATTTAAAAGCAACATTTAAGGAGTGGGCCCATCTTGCCAAAATCTGTTCCCTACATTGGCTTTATATAGAATTCAAAGCCTGTGAGTAAACGAAGCAGGCTTGAATAAAAAGGGAAGGGAAGAAGAAAGGTCACTGTATAATACAGAACAACTGCTACGAGTACTCTTGCAATATTTGAGGCTCCTGAAGTGTCACAGATGACATGGGACAATTTTTTTGCACTGCAGAATTCCTTGTATGTCTGTTCAGCATCAAGTCCAACTGAGTTCAGTGAGACTCCTTCTCAGATAAGAGTGTAAAGGATTGTAACGCAATCCATACGTGCCCAAGATTACATGTGAAATCATGGACTGTGACATTGACCAGGTGTAGCATCAAGATACAGAGCAAGACTGTACACAGAAAATATTGCACAGAAATAGGAATGAGATGAATTATCAATGGCGGCTTTGATATAAGAGTACCCAAATGATAGCCATGAACTGGAGAATGGCAAAAGTGCTTGACAGTGAGCACCCTGCAGTTTCAGCTTTGAAGACCATCCTCTTAGCAGTTCTCTGCTCATGCTAATTCTAAACAGCAGACAAACACCATAATGGGTTTATTTTACTCATATTTTTGAAATTATATCCATCCCTTCAAGTGCCTATGTATTACTCAGGTTGGCTCAGGGTCTGGGCCTAGAATTTTGACTCCTTGTTCCTAGAGTTTTTCTGAGTCTGGGTATTTCCCATTCGGGCTGTGTTTAGTGGCTGGGGTTTAAGCCAACACAGGGTTGGGCTTTTGGTTTTTGTTATATCTTGTTTGATTTAAAGTGATTTAAACTTGGCCATTTTATAGCTATATTTTTAGCTTCTTGCTTCCTTCTTGAAGCTTTTGCTAAGAGCTTTTTATTCCTTAAAGTATGATAGGCAGCAAATATATTCTGCTAGTCTGAATCAAATCTGACATTGAAGACACTGCAAAAAGAAAAATGGTTGAATGGCATGCCAAGATTGGGAGAGCCAACGTGGCCTCATGGGCAGCATGTTGTACCAGAATTCAGGAGACTGACGTTCTAATTCTCTCTTGGCCATGAGGGTCACTGGCAACTACACCAGTCACCAACTCTCAGCCTAACCTTCCTCACAAGGTTTTGAGCATAACTCAGAAAGGAGGAGGAAGAGGATTATGTAAGCTGCCTTGGGTTCCTTGCAGTACAGAGGTGGGATGCAAATATAATAAATACTGACTTTCCCAAAAGACTTGAAAGAAACACATTTGTTCAGAATAAAAACAGTTCCTGAAAAGAGAAAAAAACAACTTTTAAAAAGAACTACGCAGAGTATACATACAAGCCAGAGAAGTGACACACCAATGCAAGTTGCTCATGAGGAACAAATGAGTTGAGATGGAAATTATCTGGGCCCAGTGCTAGCTTGCTTTATGTAGAATTCATTAAACAAGCACACAGGGTTTTTCTGTGGCGGTCCCTAACTATGGTATGCTCTTCCAAATCAGATCAACCTTATATGAACAAGGTCATTTTTTAGGGGGAAGGTTAAGGCTTTCCTCTACTCCCATGTATTTGATGGAACAGGACTCAACTTTTTAAGGTTAGGTTTCTTTTCTTGTTTCGAAATGAGTGATGGTAGCTTTACCATAGTTTAATCATTTTAAACTATTTCAAAGGGCTTTAGATCTTTGAATGTTTTCTCATGTTCTTACCTATCCAGATAATTTTAGCTATTCAGTTGCACAGAGATGTAATAAATGAATGGAGTTGGAGGGTTTGATACCAGAGGTACCAAATTAGGAGAAAAAAATGTGTCCAAAACCAACACTGTTAACATAATGCTGTACGGCCACTCTCCCATTAGTGAACATTGCACCTTCTTCTATTTTTCTGCTTCTTCTTCTGTCTTTCTTTAAAAATATGGGAGCCGTCAAACACAGGATGCTTCACATGCTACCTAATTTCTTATGTTCCTGGCAATGAAGAAGATAATAGGGAATTAAGTGTCTCCTCTCCAGAGGAGGAAAAACATTTCTTTTAAGCAAAACTTGATCAACTACTGTCATACGCACTGAGCATGTGCTTTGATGTTAACGTATTCTCTAAGTGCTGTAGACTACAGCACAACTACAGGAAGCCTGGATAACAGGTCGATCCCCCCACTTAAAATTGGCACAGCGTGTTCAGCAAATAGATCAGTCCAAAAACTAACAGTGCACAACGATAAAGCAGAAAGTGGAAGAATGCAAAATGCAAGTGTCTCCTGCTTCTGTGTGCTTTCGTGAGTTCCTCCTTTCTTATCTATTCTTAGTTTTACTCTCTCCATTACTGGCGTCTGTTTATCTTAGAAGCAGAGAGCAAACACAGTACTACTTGCCTATTACATCTTCTATATGGAAGAGGCTCATGTCTACATTACGCCAAATAAACCTTGGAAGAGTTGAGTTTCTGTAGAAAAAACAGGAGCAATAATAATAATTGCAAAATGTGCCTTGCTCATTTAGTAAGTAAGTGCTGGGGAGGGCCTGGGGGCTATGCAAACTGTTCTTGTTTCGCATTCTTTCCAGAACGTGCTCCTGCCAAAGTCATTCACCTCTCCCTTCTCACCAGGCACACAGGAATATAAGAAGCTACTTTTTAAGGAGCTAGATAACCAGTCCACCTTTTCTTGTATTCTCTGCTCCCAACAGGCTGCAACTCTCCAGGATCTCAAAGAGAAGAATTTTCAGGTTATTTGCTTGGGACCCTTTCAGCAGCAGGGGTCAAGGTCTGAGACTAGGCTCTTTAAGGCACAATCCTCGGCATGTTTGGACAAGGATGCCTGGGAAATTCTGGCAGGTATCAGGCTTTTCCTGTCCAAGCATGCATAGGATTGTGTCAGTATTGTATCAGCTGCAGTAAATTGGTTCGAGCAGAAAGCAGCTGTACATAAATTACACTGCATTAAAGTAAGGGAACTCTAGCATAATGTCAGTAAAGTTAGCAGGTACGAAAGAACTCCTAGCACACCAGCCAGTCCTATTGGTATTACACTACAGGTTGACTGACCCAAGCACCAGGTAATTTACTTACTTTATGTATTCATTAATTCCATTTCTATACTACCCCATAGCCTGCAGGGTGACTCTCTGGCCAGTTTACAATTATTAAATCATTATTTAGCATGCATCTTGACTGCGTTACTATCTTCTGTTTCCAAATGCAACTCAACCTCCTGGTTATCAAATTTAAAAGACTTGAATGGAGTCCTGAAGGCTCATTCTCCCCATGGGAATCCCCCTCTATTTTAAGATCAACCCACCCACATGTCCCTTTGATAAACCATTGCCTTTGAGGTGTGTTTGGTGGCAACAAGCGGGACTTTCTCCTTGTTGGTGCCCAGACTATGGAACTTTCTCTCTCTCTGGTGTGTGGCAGCAGCATATGAAGGTGTCCCCCCACCCCTTTTCCACCTGATTTTGATATTACTGCTCTTTAGATAAGGATATTCTACATGCTGGCTCTTTTGGATTTTCAAAGTTTTGCTATTTTTATTTTGAGATATTTGTTTGGTTTTTTTTTTTTTCAATTTATATCCTGCCTTTTTCCTACAAAGGGCTTACTTCTTTTTCATGTTGGCATTATTGTTCTTTTGTAGTGGTTTGCTGCTCTGGGCAGTGGTCAGACAGGTTATATGTTTATCTACATATAAAGTATTTTACAAATAACAGAAATATTTTTATATGCAAAGTATGTCCTCTGCCTTAAACTGTGGTCCTGGTTCCACCCGATGCCCCTTTTCATCTTAAGCAAACTCCATGTCCTCCTGCAAGCTTTCACCTACTTTACTTTATCCTATCTCAATGTATTTAGGCCTGTGATCATCAGTTGTCCAGTGCTACCATCTTGAGTCACTCAGTTCTCTTAAAAGATACTGAAAACAGATAGTTCTTCCCTGCTGTATCTTACATCTGGAATTCTGTACCAGAAAATGGTACATGATGCTGTCACCTTCTTTCCATCTTTTTTCAAGCCCCAGGTCAAAGTCTGCTTCTTGTATGAAGTTTTTGTCCCTAGTCAACTTTCCCTGAATGAAAGAACTTCTGGTTCCTTCTGCTTTCATTTAGACTGCAAGCTCCTCAAATCAGAGGCCACATTTAGACTTCTTGTTCCTAGATTCTGTCTGCAAAAAAGCACCATCATAATAAAACAGCAGCATTTTGTTCACCTGTAAGAAGGTGGAAAACCTCATGAAGGTTACTGTGTCTTGTATAACAGTTTTCATATGCCAAAAACTTACATTCAGTTTATCTGTATCAAATGTGCGGCACATCCCATAAAAATCCTCCTGCATCCAACAAATTCTCACCTATGGAGCGGAGTTTCAAGTGCAGCCACCATATACTGGTTCTTCACAGTGGTATAGTTATGCCACATGTCCTCATTCACAGTGCAGCCAATACTCCACAGGTATTCATGTAACACAGGAAATCACTTTCCATAGGACAATAAAAACGCTAAAAAAATTGCTACCTGAAGAAAATCTAGCCTCTTCCCAGGTAAAAAAAAAACCTGCTGGGAGGAGTCAGCAAGTTAGAAGCTTTCAATCAGTATTCAATTATAAAGTCTTCATGACAGGTGCTTGTCCTATCCTACCTTGCAAAGCACCAGATACTATACAAATAAGCCTTACAACAATATGCAGCACAACCCTGAGGGAAGATGCCTGGACTACATAAAGCAAAAATGAGTGTCCGCTGCACTTACTGTGGTATAAATGTGCATTACAACAGGAGAGAAAAACTCCTGAAACTTGCATCTATATTTGGTAGAAATTGTGGATTTGCTTTTGTACTTAAAATTCATGTACTTCCCTTTAATTTATTATTGGTTGGTCTGACTTTCCTATTCTTCTCTTTCCATGCATCCTTCCTCTGTCTCTCTTCTTCTTCTTCATACTGACTTGCTGCTTCTTTACTTCTTTTTGCTATAAAATTTTAATGTTAGTACACAGGCAAAGTTGTGGACTAAGATGCCATTGATGGACTAGTATTTTGATGTTCATATTGTAAATAAAGGATTGGGGAAGGAGGGGAACCTAAAAGGAATAATAACTTCAGCAATAAAAGCAATAAACTTCAGAGAAAGATGGTAAAGTGGAACCAGCTTGCAAGTCATTACTTACACTTCATTTGGACAATCACTTAAAACTGGAATGATCTCACCCACTGATAAGTTTTTCTTGAAAATCAAGTACAAGCTTTTCTCCTGGATGCTTAATATTTAATAACAGCTCAAAGAACTAACTAATCTAGCATCCTGTTTCTCAGACCTTTCACAGATGCCTCTGTGAAGGTCACAAGCAACATATGAGGGCAACAGCTCTCTCCCACAGTCATTCCTTAGCAACCAGTACCAGCAGCATCCTCCCTCTGATCTTGGAAGTAGTATATTGCAGCCTTCCTTGAGCTGGTGCTCTCCATGTGTTTTGGACTACAACTCCCAACATTCCTGACTACTGACTATGCTGGTAGGGGTTGATGAAAAGAGAAATACAAATCACTAGGGCACTAGGTTGGGAAAGGCTGACATATAGCTGTTATGAATCGTAGCTGTTAATAGCCCTGTCTTCCATAAATTTGACTATCCCCCTTTTAAAGCCATGTAAGTCAGCTGCCGCATCTGTCGTACAGAACTCCAAAGAACTTCACAGAACTCTGTGACAAGCTATTTCATTTTGCTTATCCCGAATCTCGCACCATTCAGTTTCATTCAATGACCTAGACTCCAGCAAGAGACACAACAGCCTTTCATAAGGGTCACACTGAGTTACTAAGTACCTCCCATAAAACCCACAGGGTTTATACTGAACTTCAAACAAAATGTGGGTACCACTCGTTCAACAGCCTTGAATGTGTACGAGTCTGGTGAACTCTGGGTTGTGTGTGAGCCAATCCCCTCCCTGTGGCCTACCACAGTCTCTGCCACCTCTGCACCACGAAAACAAAACGAACAGAGGGAAAGGAGGAAAGAAAGCTGTTTTTTCTGTTGTATTCCAAGATGCCACTACTACTTCCCTCTCTTAGGAAAAGAACATATGGGGTTGCAAGCGACAATGGTAGTTGGCACAGATAGCACGTCACCCATGGGCCACATGTTGCTCACTCCTCATGCAGAGTGCCTTCTCTGTCCAAACCGGACTTCTTCCATTGTTTTCATATAAGGAACATCATGATGAAGCAAGGAATAAATTAATATTAGGGGTTTTTTTAAAGGAACATATATGGACCCCAAGCACACCATGTCCCTGTGTGATCTGAAGAGCACAAAGCATTAGACCACAGATGCTAAATGTTATCCAATTCAGCTTATAGCAAACAGTCTAGAGATTTTGATATAAGAGTCTCACATTTATGTGTGGCTTCTTATACACTTGTTCAAAATGTGGCATAAATGAATCAGAAGCATCAGGACTGGTAGTAACATCCAAAGTCAACTGGGCTATCCAAAAAGGAAAAGAGGAAAAGCAAGCTCATGTCAATTTCTGTCCTTAAAATGGTGGGGAGATGTTTTGCAGTGCCTTGGCTGTGCCCTTCTCTATCTAAACAGAAATGATGCTCCCACAGGACACATCATGTTGGCAGCTCATAGCAACAATAAAATGTTTCTGTTACCTGACAACTGACAATGACATCCATATGTGCCTGATGTCTCGCTCTGAGACCCACCAGCTGAGACTGCGCATGCACCAGAGCAGGGCAGGCTCAGGCAGGGCGGGATTGAGGTGAGAGCACGGAGAGGTGGCGGTGCGATCACAGATGTGTGAGGGTGGGAGGAGGCAGTAATGGAGGCCGCCGGCAGCTTTGCAGGCCTGGACGGCCCTGAGGAAAAAACAATAGAAAAAGTTGTCAGTGGTACCTATGTTGGAAGGGAAAGATGGAGAACAGGACTGATGTACAACTGCTGTGCCTTATGCACAGTATGCATTTGCTTTTTCACAAGCTAGAAAGATACCGTCTGAAAGCTCCAGGAGAACTGATGCCTACAGTCAGTACTGAAGAGACAAGAAAAAGGAAGGAAGGGTTTACTTGTTCAGATGATAGATTTCTATTGCTATTAACTTATTTTGCAATGGAGGTGACTATACAGCGAAATATATGAAAAATGGTCAATAGTTCTTATGGTTCCTTCCTTAATTCCCTTTACCCAAGTCATGTTTGAGTAGCAATGGTTTAGAGCCTGGATATCTAAAGGAACGTCTCCTTCTGTATGAGCCTGACTGGACCTTAAGATCACCTGCAGAGGTCCTTCTCTGACAGCCCCCCTTGGAAGAGGTGAGGCGGGCTGTTTCAAGGAGAAGGGCCTTTTCTGCTATTGTGCCCCAATTGTGGAACTCGCTCCCCAGAGGGGTATGCCTGGCACCAACATTATTCGTTCTAGTGCCATGCCAAATCCTTTTTATTTTCCCAGTTTTAAAATTGTTGATAGTATTTTTAACTATTTTACCTGGCACTGTGGAGTTTTTAACTGTTTTAACTTTTGTTTTTATCTTTGTCAACCGTCATGAGATTCTTGAAATAAATGACAGTATAAAAGAGCCATAAATAAACAAACAAACAAAATCTTCACAGTGTACTTGTGGATTAACGTTACCAGCTGTCCATAACTTTATATGGATTGTTCGTATTTTAGGAGTTTTACCTTCAACAAGCAGAGCATTAATAAACAGAGTTCAACTGTTCTATGTCTATTACTTCAGCCTCCATAACTGTGCCTTTCATTTCTGGAGGCATCAAGCAGAAAATGTGTTTTTAAAAGACATGCCAGGTGTTTTGTAGATATATACATTTATGTTATCGAAATATAAACCATTATTGACATGTTTGCCCCAAAAAAACCAACAACTGATAGTTATACAAGAAAATCATGACAATTAAACACTAGTTTTCCAACCAGGTATTCAAGAAGTATGATTATACTGGAGTTGCTAACAATCCCTATTCATTTTGTCCCAGCTCAGCTGACCTTAATTTGCTAGGTTAATCTGCAACCCTACATCTAATAAAATAGTTTGGGGTTTTTTTACTCCTGCAAATTCATGCCATAATAAATCAGATCAAGTTCCAGGCAACTTTTCTACTGCTATGAAGAAATACAAGCCATTCACCAGGCAAACATGGAAGAACTGACAAGGGGCTTGAGTTGATCAATAGGAGAAGTTATTTCAGAGGCAATGTAGACAAGAACCAAGGGAGGCTGCCAGAACTACAGGGCATGTGCTTAGGAACCAGATCGAAAGGGGGATTATTGTTTTATGGCTGTCTTAATGTAGCTGGCCAACAGAGAGCCAGGGAGGGCAGTTTGCTGAACTGGGCTCAGCACACCAACAGACAAAGTGCAGCAACTCACAGCTCAAGCAGCTTCAACAGAGATGCCAGGAATCTCCCAGAATAAAGCATTCATGGGCCACTGTGGTTGACACTTGAGCTGCAGCCAGAAACACATTTTGCATGATCCCTCTATGTAGTCCATTTCCCATACTGGGTCTATAAAGAACGCAGCAGCCTTTCTTTTCCCCTAATAACTGAAAAATGGCCTTGTATCATCAAACTCTATTATTCATTTAAAGAGCACGCACACACATCTAGAAATCATCTGTTATTTAAAACTGTATTTAGTCTCTGCTCCTGCTCTGTTGGAAGCACTTTCCCTCTTGCTCTCTTGGCAGCTCTATGACTTAGGCAATTAAATAAAACCATACGAATGTGTACACATACACATATCGTATGAAGTTAACTTTCAGTCAGTGCTGATCAGAACTCAAGAGGGATACTGTATACTGATTTTCAGTAATTCTGACTTTGTTTGTAGTTAGCATTTATGTGAAGTCTTTGAGTTTGGGGTAGTTAATAATCACAAGCAGCATCTGTCAGAAACTTCCAAGTATCACAACTTAGCAAGTTTATTTTATGCAGATTTCTGCTATGCCTCCTCTGCAGAGAGCAGGGCAACCAGCAGCAGCCTTAAAATCTAACAGATATATAGGTAAACTGCATTTTAACAGGAACAGCTGAACAAATACACACTTGCTTCTGATCACCCAGCACTGAAATAAAAGACATGTCAAGGCTGGGAGGAACAGAACATTCAAACATGGAACACCCTTTAAAAATACCTCTCTATACCTTCCCTCATATTACCTTCTCTCATATTCACATATAGGATATGAGAGAAGAGGCTGGATAATCTAAGTCATATCTCTCTCACACATACCTTTTCTACTACAAAATGCATTTTACCATTTTCTACTAAGATAAGGATTCTTGGAGGGATCCAAAAGTTTGCCACAGTGCTCTCCTTCTGTTGAACTTACTGGCAATGGTCATCATTAGGCTAGTGCCAGTCTTAAAGGATGACTATTCTCTACAAAGATGTTTTTCTAAATATTCAAGTATCAACAAGAAAGGTTAAAGTCTCCATGAGCTGAAAAGCATTATAAAACAGCATCCCCCCGCCCCGCAATACTACTCCATCTCAAATGTCCCACTTTGAAAGCTACAGCTAGCGTGTTGATCTGATAGCTGCACAAGCAAATCCAATAGGGGTACTTCATCCTTGGCAGACTATCCAGAGCTCCAGTCTGCATGGACTGCATTTGATTTTTTGTCATTTATCTTAAATGGCTAAGAGACTACCAGGGCAAAACATTTGTGTGAAGCTGTTGCCAAAACCACAAGTGAAGGGTCTAAATCCCTGGCGTAAATACATGAGCTCTGAAGCATCAAGGATAAAATTTGTGTGCTTTGGTGAGCGGCATTTTTTTAATAGACTCTCTGGACTCTTGTGATTCTTTTTCTTTTCTTTTGTAACCTTTTGATCTCACTTCAAATTGCTACACAAACAGGTAAAGGAAGCCACTGACAGGAACTGTGTCTACATTACAATCTGGAGACGACTTTTGTGTGCCAAACCAATGAAAGCAGATGGCAGCCTTGGGATGTCTAAATATATACAGAAACAACTTTGCTCATTATTAGGGAAACATAGCAGTAATGGCAGGATCTTTTAAATCATCAAGATGGATATGTGGACAAGGCAGACTTTCCAACATTATTTCAAATATTCAAAGTATTGATTTAAAGCGGGGAGGGGGGCGGAGGTGTTACTACTGACATTGTTTGTTCAGCTCAGTTGCACTGGAACCTAGAAACACACCTGTTAGGCAGAGAGACCTGTAAATGTGAGCTTTAGGTTTCCCTATGTTCACCACAATAATCACTTGTAATTCTTCCCAGAGAGGGCCAATGAGGTAGTGGAAAAGGATGGGTGATTCATAAAGCCTTGTGGAAGTCAAGCATAGGCCTCCCTTCTAGGTCGTCACTGGCAGGAATAATGTTTGGTATTTCTACAGTAGTTTTCCTAAGCAGTAAAGAAGGTTTGCATGTATCTTCAGCAGTCCAGTCAAAGAGGCCAATATTATTATGGTCATATTATATGGAGGAGGGCAAAGAGATGAGACCGCGTCTTGACTTAAGGCCCACTTACTAAATGCACAGTTAAGGTGAGAGATGACTATCTTCAGGAAGCTAACCAGCATCCTCACACTAGATAATTCCTGGAGTAGGTGGGCACATTACAACATAAACTGGAAAAAAAACTTTTAGAACTAAGTTGACATTGTTCAGAAAGTACATTTATAAGAAAATATCAGGGAATTTTCTCCCCCCCCCCCCCCCACACTACCCTGCCTCCACCCCACCCCCCCAAATTCCACTAACAATTTCCTTTTCCCACTGGACATTGTGAAGGATACAGAATTTCACATTGTTTGTATTAACTGTATCCCACCCTGAGAACTTTTGATTGGGGTGGGGGTGGGGCTTAGAAAAACGTACTTTCTGTCCTGATCTGCATAGGACCCTGCCTAAAGTTTTTATTTAAATAAAAAAATTCAACCTAAAAAAAAATTTTTTTCAACCTAAATTAATGCAATGATGATCAGGTTGCTAAATGTAGAGTGAAGGGCAAGAGAAGCTATGTCATTGCCAGTACTCATGGGGAGCCTCACTGCAGAGGAACAGTTCAAAAATGTCTCTTCCCTCGGAAAATTTCATCTGCTCTCCAACAGGGCAGAAAATTTTAAGAGGCCATTTACACATACCATCTTGAAAAGAGAAGCACAAACAATGCACATCTTTTGTCCCAAACATCCCTCTAGCATTTGACTCAACTTGATGTGGAAAGAATGGCAATGTGCAAATGCCACAGGTCTCAACATGCAGGGCAACCTATTCTGACCAAGGCTGTGCAGTCATCACCACAAACCGCACCTCTCTTAAATATGAAGGTGGCAGGTCTCTCCTGCAAGTGAGTCACCACCCTTGGGCTCTTGAGCGACTGCCAGCCTGACCCAGCGGCCGCCTGGGTTACAGCCACCCTCTGTTAGACCAAAACCATTTTTGCTGGGAAAACAGATGAGAAGATTATGCTAAACAATGACAGGTATGCATGCAAAATGGCAAGAAGAAATCTACTGCCGAATCACACATGTGTGCAAATCTCTACTGATATCAAAGGCAATTTTGAATTGTCTCCTGTATACCACCCTGAAGCCCTAAGATGAGGGGAAAGTTTTTAAATAACACAAATAAATAAATGACATTGTGGGTCAATATTAAATATTTCCAAAAAGCACTGAAAAAAAATCCTATGAAATAAAAATTAGGTTTAACATTTCCAGACTAGAATGATGCTTTAAAAATTCATCTTCAGTTATACCTAACAACTGGATTGTAAGTTTTAAAGCAATGTAGGTGAACACATAAACAATTTTTCTCAGAAAGGATGACAACAAGGGATCTGTTGGCTAAAACGATAAGGACATTTTGTTTATCTTTTCAACGTAGAAAATGCAGTGGCTTTCCATTCGATCCAGCTCAGCACCTGAGCACAGTGTAATTGCCTCCCTGAAGTTGTTCCTCAGACCAATTGTAAGGATTCATGCCATCCTCCAGCAGTGTCCCCATCAGAGAGACGAGCAGGAGATTTTTGACCATATTAGCTGTTTTGTACAAACAGCAAAGGACACTTCTTTTTAAATCATTCCAGTTGTACCTCTCATGGTGATCTAGCTTTAAGAGACTTCAGGATTAATCACATCACAAGTCTAACATTTACCCTGGATTTTGCAAAGAACCAATGCTTGTTATATAAAAAGAATGTGGAAAGATAGGCCACTTGGTGGTCATGCATGTTACATTCAGTTCTCTTACAATTTACAGTAATGCATCTCTTTTTTGGTTACATCTTCCTGCATTTGTCATCATAATTAGATATTACTGAACAATACAAGCACAACAAGCAACTGAAATGCAGATTATGCGTAGAGGCCACAGAATCCCTTGATATGCACTGAGAACATGGCCTCTTTCAGTGAGATTTATGCCCGTGAATTTCCTGGAATATTTGCACCCAGTAGCTAGTTAATGTTTTCCATGGTATAGGCAGCGCAGTTTGTAAGAAGCACTGCTTTTTAAAAAGTGGTATATTCTTGGACAAATTGAGTATGGCTAAATCTGAAGTTCTTAATTTGCTTCTGCTCTTGAAAAATCTAACTCTACACCAACATCACCACATATAGCGAGTGCCAGTCCTCAAATGGTCAAACTGGCAACACTCATGAACAACAGGTATCTGCATGCTCTAAGGGTTGGGAAAGTATGTTAAAAATCCTTTAAAAAAGAAACCTAAGAGTGCAAAAATAATGGGGGGGGGGGCTAAGACACTCAGTGAGGAGTGACCATACTCTGTGAACACATAATGCAGACTCTCTGTTGGCAAGCCAAAAATGGGAAACAGCATGAGCAGGATAAGAAATGAAGTACAGTGAAGGAGTACATTTCTGAATGAATAGTAACATTTCCACACAACAATATTTTCTTGCATTTACTACTCCAAACTGCATCTAGGAAAATCTAGAGTAGTTTCACTAAATGACTGTATCAAAGCAGATCATACTTGGCCTTCTTCATTATCGATGCTGGCCAATGAAGGGTAAAGCCACTGCATAGGACACGTTTCCATCTGCCAGCATGGAAGAGCAATAGGATATGTAAAGTGTCCTTACAAGTGTAAAAATACAAACTGTGCCTCTACTCCTACTGTCCACATTCTGTCCTAAAAGTAAACATGATTGGTCAATACTTACTAATTAGAAACTAAAAGATGCAGCTCCACTCTACAACTATATTTAATACTAGGGCTGATCATGTGAACCAGCACTTGTATTAGTTCTTCCTTGTTACCATGAAATAAAGATCTTGTATTCATGAGAACTTTTTGCAGATAGTCACCCCAGTTCTACAGGAATAATTCTAAAAAACAGATTACAAACTATCTGTTCTAAAGTCTGGTGTATGGTTTGAACAACATAACTTACCATAAAACTACAGTTATGTGGCAAAGTCACTTTGAGATTTAGCACAAAAGAAAAACCAGCTTCAATGCTTTAATTTTAGTTGGGTATTTCCATTTTAATCTTTCCCAGAGGGAAACAAAACTTAGAACTGGAGTCTCCCATATCAGGAACTATCTAGTATTCTCATACACCCCCTTTCATGGAAGAATGCCAGTAAGTGTGGCTTGAATTTGAGTCTGCTTTTGAACATACAATCTCTCTGATACTTTGATTTTCCTGTATAGCCATTAGGGGAAAGAGGAGAAAAATCTCTCCATTAACACAGCTGATCTCGGTAGCACAGTCTGCCTCCATCCAACATAAAAAGCTTATTACTAACAAGGTGAACTAGGAATTATTCTTAATTCTTGCTTGCATTTTCACCCAACCTTTTGCCAATCATTCCCACTTTGAATGAACCTTAAAACAGAGTTCCGAGGCCTGAATTAAATATCTTGGCTGCAGATGGGAGCTAAGAGTTTGAGACCGTAGATATTGATGAATACCAAACACAACTAAGAAAAAATTGTATTTCCTCTCCCATTCCCATAAGTTACTCCCTCCTCCCACCAAAAAGAAAAAGCAATCAAACAAAGTCAAACCACAAAATCCAAATGAAATTTAAAACATAACATACAGAAGACTTGAATATCCACATTTAATGTACGTTCCTCATTCATTTTCATTTGTATCAAGGAACTGTGGGAAATACTGCTAATGTATAACTGTACCCACATATCTAAAACCAAACAAAACCCTGTGCAAAGGTGCAGTGTTAATATTTATCCTTTTTTTCCTTCTTCAGATGGTCTGAGAAAGAGACATAGCTGCTTTAGAATATTTCTGGTCTTAATGTTCAGTGGGCCTCACCAGCATGAAGGCCACTCAAAAGTGGCTGTGTATGTTGTCTGTGATTTTTTATATAGTTCTTACAAAAATCTTCCATGCTAGCTTGCTTTATTCCAAATGTATACAAATGAAGAATTAAAAGCGACTTCAAATGCAAACAGAACACAGAAATCTATATGTTATGCATACTTGCAAAGTTTCCTTTAATATGGATGAGCTATCTTTTTCTTTTCTTTTTAATCCTTGTGCAGATAATAAAAACCCTTCAACACACCATGTATTATTTGGAGGTGATTTCCCTGTTCAGTGATCCCCAGATGCCTGGATTCTCACACTACAAGTCATGGCAACCCCACACCAGTGGTTAAATATTCAAAATGGTCACCAACACATGCCATAAACCACCATTGTTTAATATAAGCAACAATGGACTCTGGTGATCATGTAAACCCAACCTATATGTCTCATGGGGAACTACAACTACTCCAGATCCCATGCAATAGATACACAACATGCATACAGTAAAAAAAGGGACTCACAATGGGAGGCAAGTATGTGTAATGTGCAGGTATATATCGACTGACTACAGTAAGATGTGAACGTGGCTTGGGAGTCTTGTAATGTGTGTGCCATAAATAACCCAGGAGTGTTGCGAAGGGTGAGCCATAAATCACTCTATTCCGTATGTTCATATCAATGTCTAGACACTTAGAGAAGACAAAACACAGGAGAGGCATTTGTAATGTGAATGAGCATTACAATTTTTACGTTCACACTGCAAAAGGAACAAGTGCAGCTTCACATTGCATGTGTGCAAGAGCCCTTGGTGTTTTAAGACAGTAGCATGTCCAAGGCTATCCAAGGAACTAAGCACAATCCAACACGGACCTGTACCGGCTCCCGGTACTCAGCCTTTTGTGCTGCTGTGGCTAGGCGGATGGAGGGACGCAACAACACTGAAGTCTTTGCATGAGCAATCTTTACATGAGCACGTTTAAAAGGGGAAAAACTCCCAGCCATAATGAATGGGCAATGCTGGGAGATGCAAGAGGGTTTTTTCTGCCTCAGCATGCAAAGGACTGTATCCTAAAAGTCTGTCCTGGCCATTGGTTGAAAGCTACAGTTGTATCTTTGCCTCCAGAAAAAGCTGTGTATAATTATTTCGGCTATTTCTAGGCTTTTCCACTGACCTTGTAGCATGCCTGCACATATGACTCACATATAGTGATCCTCCTTTTGCTAAAAACTCAGCGAAAGTGGTTAAAGCCTTTAGAAAAACAGGTTGATTCACTGTCTCTTTCCTATTGCAATAAAACAGTACATTGCTTCCCATAAAAACAGCAGAATCACACATAGCCCTACACTTCTGCACCTTTTTGAAATACAAGGAGGTGTATGCAGAGCTACTTGCAAGTAAACTCAGTGAGACACACAGAGATAGCATTAAACAGGTCCATGTGCAAACATGCAGAAGGGCACTCAAAACAGCATGTACCAGTTATAAGCTGAAATGTACCCATGCACATCTAGCGCAAGTTTTTTGAATACTCAATCAACACAAAGAGGGATGTCTCCTAGTCTCTTCAAGTTCACACACATCTTTGGACATGTTAGTAATTTTGTTTCCTGGCAAGCAAGGATTCCTTCAGAATTGATTCATTTCTTTATAGTCAGGATTTCTACTGATTTGGTATAAATGAGTCATAGATCAAGAAAAGCAACGTTGAGAGCAGGAAGAACAGAGGCTGCGAGTGAGGGACACTGGCACAGAAACTTGACAGCCCCCTTCTCCCTCCCCCTGTCTATCCCCCCTCCCATGCCAAGACATTAATTCTCACAAGTCGGAGAAAATTACTATGCATGAATGCAAAAAGCATGATCAGGAGTAATTAACATGGCTTCATATGCAAATTTTATTAATGCAGAAGTACAAAGTCATTATGCAAATGAAACTTACGTCAACTCTCTTGACAAATATTCATCTCTGAAGCTCAAGTTTCTCCCTTTTTAAAAAAAAATCACTCTTTCAATTTAAAATAAAATAAAATAATAATGGTGGGGAGGAAGGGGCAAGGACTCTATGACAAGTTTGTGAAGTTGTTTTTCAACCAGAAAAATGTATTCTTGTATTGTTGGGTTTTTTCGTTGTTGTTGTTGTTGTTGGCAGGTACACGACAGCTCATAGAGAAAAGCGGGAGGAGGGGGGGGGAGAAAGCTACCAGCAGCAGGCAGCCAATCAAAACGCCAGCGGCAGTAATGAGCGCGATTGATGACTATTTGGCTTTACTGCAGGGTAATGAACTAGAATCCAGTCTGAGGAGAAAAAAAAATATGAATATTCATGAAGCTGTGCTCCTGCCTTTGATGATTAAAGAAATTTTTAATATTCAAATAAGCGCTTGCCAAGTGATTAACAAAGAACAAGCACGCAGGAATATGGAAATAGAGCTGCGGAAGATTTGGGAGTCACAGCCTATGCAGCAAAGACAAAATTTCACAAACAAGATAGGCAGATAACCCGATTGAATTCATGCATTTTTTTAATAAATGAAAAAATAAAATTCATTGGTTCAATATTTTATCAGCTGCTTTGTTTTAAAAGTGAAGGGTGGAAAAAAGGCCTAAGTGGGTAGTAAGATTGGATCAGAAAAGGGGAAAGCATAATTAAATATACTGTTTGCTCACAGACGAAAAGCCCATTTTCTCACAAAGCCTAGCCTGAGAAGAGGATTGGGCTTTTTTAATTATTATTTTCTGGTTAGAAACTGATAGAGCTACAAAAGAATAACTCTACTGGGAGACGTGATGCATTGCTTTTCATAATGTGATCCCGAAAGGTGTTAATTGTGTCACGGATGGTGTAGAGCACATCATCTCTGTAACAGCAATCCAAAGCAGCATTTTCTGAACGGAAACAAATGCTCAGAAAAAACTATGCCCCATGAACTGCAAACCTGAAATAAACGCACCAGATTATCAACAGCCTTGTGCTTTTGTGGGATACAACTACACACGTGGAAGGCATATCCAAGGCAATGCATGCACGCACGTGCATTCTAGATAACATCCTATAGCCAGGCAGTGTGTAAAAGAAATTGAATTAGATCCAGATACGCCCTTCTGCAAATGGAAACATTCTGCAAATGTTTGCAAATAGGGTTCCACTTAATAGAGGATCCCAATGAAGGAAAGGAAGCCGGTGATTCTCCTCCATTCCCCCACCCCATGGCTACCCCGCCCGCCCGGCCTCCCAAAAAGATGCTCCAGGGTGTCAGGAAACCTTTCACAACAGTGTGGGTTGTGGCTGCAAGTAGGAATTGGCAAAAATCACGTCTCTCCCCTTTCTTCCAGCTAGGTATCCTGTGCAAGGTATTCCAGTCATGGGAAGCCTGAATTATGAATATCCTGAGTACTTGGGTATGGAGTTGTACAAAGTTGAAAGAAAATTTAATAATAAATGACAAATTCTGCATTAAGCAGAATTTTGCTGCTCATGCAGAATTATTCTGGTTTTGCTAGTTCAAGAGCCTGCTGCCTTTCTGACATTTAAGATTTCAGCAAACAGTATCCATGCATTTTCAAGCATCTAACTGAAGCAATAAGGGTGAGAAACTTGGCTTTTAACAAGTACGTTTCTTAGAAAGATGAATTCTACGCTTAGTATCCTATTTTCCCCCTGCAGAACAGCAGCTCATGCTTACCTACTCCTACCTAAGGTGGGAGAAGACTATGCAAATGTCACATAGTATCAGAGTCAGTATGTTTCACTTCTCCATGGAAGCCTCATCTTTTTGGAAGGATCGCTGTTCAGCATGTATTCTGCACGCAGAGAATGCCCAATGCATTCCTTGCCATTTGGGCTGCAAAAGATCTTTGGTCAGTGTAAGTCAGGTTCGTAGTTCAAGTACAGAGGAACATGTGGGTCCACACATGGACACACAGTAATGAGACGGAAATGATGCTGCACAACCGCTCCACAGCAAGCACTGATTCTTAATGCAGAATACAGCTGCATACCGCCACATTCTATGTTCATCTTCGGGAAATAAGGGTGAGGGAGGGCCACCCATTCACTGAGCGAGAGAGACACTGCCCTTCTGCACCAGATTTCTGTGCAACTGAACAAAATAATCCACTAACTCATAATGTTTGATGAATTCAGACTCTCACAATTTAACAACTCCACTAAAGATTCACACTGAAGCACATAATAACAGTATTAGCTGCCAAAAATGGATTCCTCAGTTCAAATACATCTAATTAGTAGCTGACGACATCAACTTTTTGGCAATTTTGAATGAGATAAGTTGAGTCCTACACTGTTGCATGGCTGTGTATTCTGTGTGTTCTGTTGCACTCCTGAGACAAGAAACAGCACTTTGGTCTTTCACACGCAGAAAAAAAAACAAGAATTCTAGGCTTTTATCATCAAGACTCTGCTATTGCACAGATCTATATGTAGAGCAGTAGGGGTGGGAGGGAGGAGGCTATTAACTTTTCAGATTAATGCTCTTCTAGTTTACACAACACAGAAAAGGCTTGTCAAGTTTCATTCAGTTTGATAACTGCTTGACATTACTTTATGAAAAGGATATCCCAGGAATGAAGCTGTAACATTCCTGGAAGATACATTTTTAAGTTTTGTAGTTTAAAGTTTAGAATAAAGTTAGTCTTTAGACATCAAGTTTTCATAAATGCTTTAATGATTTCAAACTGAATTCTGTAAACCATATGCAATAAACCATATGCAATAAACTCTCTTCCCTAGCCATACCTTGTTTTTCAAAATTAGGAAATTCATTCTGGTTATTTTGCAGATCTGGAGATGAAATAGAACAGGTATCTTCAGGTGCTGACGGCAATTAGAGTACTAGGAATTTGATAAGAGTATTCAGTAAGAGTACTAGGAAACCATAGATGATTGCATGTCCATGAATCCTGACACCGCAGTCACATGGACTTTTCCCTAGAGATTGTGGGTGATGGCCAGTGTAAGCCCATTCATTTCAAAGGGGCTACTCTAAGGAGGACACAAATGAGACGAATCCTTTGTACAATCTATCAAGAAAGACCCATTGGAAGTGGGAAGAGGAGCTTTTTAATCCCTTTCTTTATTTTTCCCTAATACTTGCTGTTCCCACTAGCCTTTCCATTTGGATAAAGATACAGATTCCACTGGAGATTTTCCTCTCTGACTTGGCCCTTCACCTTGCTTCCACTATCTTCCACTGCTTTCAAGCAAGACAGAAGAGACCCGATACATATCTTTCCCTTGTAAAAATGGTATGATCATTAAAAATGCCAAAGAAAAGAAGTCAAGAAGTCCTGTTTTCTTTGTGGCTACCTGGTCTTGTATAAGAGACTGCATCTTCCATTTTGCAGCACAAGCAAAATTCTAGGAAAATGAGCATCCTAAATAGTTTTGCCCTTAGACAATTCATTCCCACAGTATCCAGCAGGGAACAGCTAACGTACTTTGAACTAGGATTAAATGTCTACTCCACACAAACTGCAGATCATGGTGAAAAATTGCCCCTGGTCTATGCCACTATAGACTACAAGATGGGAAATGCATGATTTATTGTTTCCCCATGGGTATTCCTTTTTAACCCCTGCCTGTAGAAGGCCAGCTTCACAGAAAAGTACAGTCTAACCTTCAAGTTAGCATCTGTGCATCTGTGTTCAGACATGCTAAATCCACTCTCTACTGCACACCTAGGAAGTGGTACAATCCTGAAGCTGTGGTGCAGTCCTGAACACACCTGAACTGGACTTGGTTTGTTTAATCACACAATATTAAAAGTATGCATTAGCATATTTGTCTGATATGCTGGAGCATTATTTCTTCAACTATCTGATGGGGGCAAAAGAAAACCATCTGAAACACAGGGCTGGATCAATATAGCTTGTAATATTTCAGTATGCATTGTTCTGTTTGCTGGTGGAACTGGTGCACCTTAAAATGAAAAATACAACCTCAATGGTGCAACCCTGTGTGTTTAGACAGAAAAGAACTACAATTCCCAGTATTCCACGAGCATGGCTGTCTGAGGGGAAGATAGGAGTTATAAGGCCTTTTGTCTGTGTAATCATGCATATGATTGTGACCCTGCTCACATTTTTGACTGATATTGTATTGAATAAGAATGGGATGTTTTGCCTGTTCTTTATGTATATACCAATGTGAGTAATGAACTACCAAGTCCATGAAAAAGGCAAACAATACAGAGTAAGTTATTTTGCACAGGCCTGCATTATCATATCAATGTCTGTTTCTGCAGGGAGAGATTCCACTCCCTTTTTTAAAAGAGCCCCCTCTGTGCTCATTACAAGGCCATAAAGATATTTCAATAAGGTCAAGATGCAAAGTATTGCAGGCTACAGAAGCAATCTGTGGAGAGCTGGGCCTACGTTTTGTTTTAAAAGAACAATTTCTCCACTTAAAGCCCACCAATGTACGCAAGAAAAATGCTCACTGCCCATTGCACGCCAAGTGCCAATTCATTAATAATAATGGATGCCAATGAGTTTTTCATTCCTCTGTTGGCTTCTACTGAAGGATGCTAAAGTACTATACAAACCTAAATTAACATACATTTATACACACACACACACACACACACACACACACAGAGAGAGAGAGAGAGAGAGTCTCCAACCAGTAACTAAACTTCTCTGGGCAGATACAACAGTTAACAGAATAAAATGCAATACAACATGGCTATGGGAGGTTAGTAGATAGCTGTATTGTGCATGCAAATCGTTTCCCTGGTCAGTTCACAAAATCAAAACACCATGGCTTGTTGTGAGCTGCACTGCTTGTTAGAAAGGATTTCAATCAGCACCTGGCCACACAGCTTACATCATCCAAAGCCGGGCAGCATGGAATGCTGCAAGGCTATTAAGGGTTGTTTAACCCACGCATAAGCTTTGGACAATACAGTAAGTGGTAATTTTGCAATGATTAAGACATTAAGGTGGGCAGAAATTGTGCAAAGTGTGCCTGACATAAACTGCAGCTCACAGTAAGCCACTGTGGCTTGTTTTAATCCTGAGAACTGGACCACTGTATGAACCTCATACACCTAAATGATCTGGAATTAGAAGTATAGTGAAGTGGCCAAGTTTACTGATGACAACAAGCAATTTAGGATGGTTAAACCCATAATGGATTGTAAGGAGCTCTAAATGGATCTCTCCAAGCTGAAGAATAGACATCAGAGTAGCAAATGCAATTTGAAGTATGCAAGCATAAAGTAATGCATGTTGGGGCAAAAAAATCCAACTTCAAGTATATGCTGATGGGTCCTGAGGTACCAGTGACTGATCAAGGAAGGGATCTTAGAGTAGTAGTGGACAGCTCAATGAAAATGTCACCCAGTGATCAGCTGCTGTGAAGAAGATAAACTCCATGTTAGGCATCATTAGGAACCAAACAGAAAATGGAACCGCCAAGAACTTGTACAAATCCTTAGATTATCTGCACTTAGAATATTGTTCAGTTCTGGTCACCTCACCTGTGTAAGGACATTATTGGGTTGGGAAAAAGTACTGAAAAGGCCAGTGAAAATGGCCGGGGCAGCAGCAAATCCCTTATGAAAAGTAGCTACAACAACTTGGAATGTTTAGCTTAGAAAAAAGGCAAGAAAGGGGAGACATAATAAAGGTGTTTAAATTAATGCATGGTGTGGAGAAAGTAGAGAGGGAGAGATTTTTCTCCCTCTCTTATAACACTAGAACCCAAAGGGGTCATCCCATGAAATTGATTGGCAGGTGGTTTAGGACAGATAAAGGGAAGTATTTTTTCACACAAGGTATAGTTGAACTATGAGAAGTTGGTGATGGCCACCAATTTGGATGGCTTCAAAAAGGGACTGGACAGATTCATGGAAGGGGAGGCTACTTGCCTTGCTGGCTATGTGATTCCTCCTTTACCAGAGGAGGCCTGCTTGCATTCATCAGTTGCTTAGGAGACTGGACAAACAGGTCTTGCACTGATCCTGCTTGAGTGGTCCTGTGAGCAGCTGGTTTGCCACCATGTGTACAGAATGCTGGACTCAATGGATTCTTGGTCTGATTCAGCATGAGTCTTGCGTAAATGTTTGAGCACAGCTTGAGGCCCAAGAGACCATGAGGTCAGAAAGAAGACAGAACCCAGCCACTTATGTCAAAGAACGCTCTATATATACATCCTTTCTGTAACCTCTAACTTTTTTTTCTTAGTGAGCGGCCTGGTTTGCATTCTCTTAACTAAAAATGTTTAGCAGGATTACCCTTTTGCTGATAGAAAAGCAGCTGATTAGCTGACCATGGCATGCCCAAAATCACCGACCTCACTTTGCAATTGATGTGCTAACTTCTTCACTGTCGTCTGCTGCTTTCTTTCCACCTCGCCTCTGAAAGAGTGAACCTTCCAACTCACTGCTCCCAACCCTGGCTTCCAAAGAGGGCCTAGCAGCTCAGATATCTAAAACAAGTCATCTTCTTGTATGGATAAACCCTCCTAAACTGTTGGTGGATAATTCATCTGCCCAGTTCAACCTGTTCTAGAGAGGACTGCACTCTACTTTGTTAGTTGATATACTAACAAAGACTATCTACAGAGAGATACCCTTGATGTAGTTATTCATGCTCTGATAATTTCCTGCTTGGATTATTGCAATGCTTTCTATGGGAGGTTGCCTTTAGAAACTTGAGTTAGTCAAGGGTAGTTTGCTGACTGGCTGATATGGACATGTCCCACCAGTACTGCACCATCTGAACTGGTTTTTTATTGTTCCCAGGTTCAGTTCAACTTGCTCGTTGTTACCTCCTAAGCAACCTTGGGGTGGGATTATCTCAAAGAGTATCTCCCACAACTACCCTACCTGTGTGTACCTTCAACATCATCTGAAGCTCTGCATTAAATGCCCCCACCAAATGAGGCAAGTTGAATGGCTGCAAGAAAGGGCTTTTTTCAGGTGTGGTAAGTCATTTGTTGAAAGATCTCCCAAGAGTCTCACCTGTCACCACGCTATGTGTTTTCAACACCAGGTAAAGACCTCTTACATTTTTCCAGACCTATTAGAAAGAGATGCTATTTTAGATCTTTTGCACCATTTTTTATTTTCTACTGGCTGGTCTTATTTTTATTTTTAACCTGGACTGCTTTAATTGTCGCTGTATTTTCAGTTCTTATTTTATCACTTGACAGTATGCTGCTTTAACAAAAGCATGCCCTGATGCAAAGGTATGCACAGCCAGTCATTCCCAAGCCTTTTTCTAGATAGTTCTAGAGAAAGTGTAGCCTTCCAGATGTTGTTGACTCCATCATTATTCAAAATTGCCTATGCTTTCCAAGCCTGATAGAAGCTGCAGTCTAACAATATCGGGAGGGCCACACATTCCCTTCTCCTGCTCTGAAGGCGAACAATTTAGGAAATGCAGGCATGCCTAATGGGAGCAATACATTAATTGGAAGTACAAGCATGGTATCTCGGGATGTAACTGAATAAAGAGAACAACTAGAAAACACCTGGTCATTGAAGAACAACTTTGGGAGTCTGTGCATAACAATCCAAACATGAATCAGCAGAGTGATCTAAGCAGGAGATTAACTGCTGCACCAAGCCTTTAACATTGTCTTCAAACCACTACTGTGAAACACTTTTCTAAACAACATATCTGCTAAGTAATTCCTATGTATTTGTGTGTGATAGCAGTACTAAGACATGACTGGAGGCTCACCTCAGCTCAAAGGTGGCCCTATAGTACTCTAAGCTAACCCCACATGAACAGAAAATGCATCTTCCAGAAAAGCCAGTGCGGTGTAGTGGTTAAGTGTTGGACTAAGGACCCAGGAGAGCCAGACTCTAGTCCCATTTGACCATGAGGCCCACTGAGTGATTTTGGGCCAGTCAAGGTCTCTCAGCATAGCCTACTTCACATGTTTTTTATGAGTATAAAATGGAGAGAAGACCCATATGAGCCACGCTGGGTTCTTTGCAAGAGGACAATGGGTAGGGCAAAAAAATATAATTATAAATAAATACAAAACAGTCCCCTATGGAGAAACAGATACTCAGTGGTGGTCAAGCTGTCCCAGGGGTAGGAAGGAACCTTTTGACATTAGCAATCTTCTTTTAAAAAGATCCAGATCAGGAGCTTTGGTAGTCGCTGACTGGTAGCCGCCAAAACCTAGGAAGCTGCCTATTTAGATTAACTGCTATTATACCTACTGATGTTCAAATATTTAAAAAGTAAAATCTTAACAGTACAGACCATAATTAATTACAGGTACAATTCTATTGGAAAGAAGTGCTGTGAATCCCAGCATTTTCCAGCCAGCCATTTTTTTCTCTCTAACCATGTATAACATTGTGGTTTAATATTATTTGCATAATTCTTCCTATGGAGAAAACAATATGCCTGGAGGAAAAGAATTTCTGCTTTTACAGGATATACAGACAACGTAAGAGGCATCATCTTGGAAGATGCATTCCCTTGTGTGACAGAGGAGTGGGAAGGAGAGAGAGTGAAGCAGAGATTGAAAGGGAGAAGGTGAAATACCTTTTCTTAGATGGTGCCTGTGGCTTTCATTGTTTGCAAGTATATGAGTTAAAGCAAAAGAAATCTAAAGGGGGGAAAACCTACCAGCTAGAGGGGATACCGTCTTAATCAGTCAAATGCCTTTAACTGATTAACTAACTGATTTGTCAACAAAGACTGCATTTTTGTGCATGCTTAGGGTTTTCTCCTAAAAAGCTAGTATAGGATCAGATGCAGTCCCAAGACAAAGATATATCAAATATGAAGTAGAAGCAATTACTGACTGTATACATTTAGGACAGGAAAGCAGAAAATTCATCAATGTCCACCCCATCTACATAATGGTGTCTTCTGCTTGCAGCCTCTTAAGTTGCTCTGTTTGTTCAGTGAATCCTCCACAGCTAATTTCAGGAGCCAGGAGGGAGCTACAGAGGGAAAAGGAGGTTGAACTTACATCCATTCCAATCCTAGAAAGATCTTAGCAGTTGTCAGCTGCTAGAACTCGTGTGGTGTGTGAAAAAGACCTAAATTATGAATGTCAAAGGAACTACTCCATATCCACTACCAATTACCAGCAATATGAAATCTCTTATTGAATTATGTAAAGGATGGTGTCCATAATCAATACCTCTGCCAATCTCAATGTCTCTCACAATTCTTTATTCCTATATAAATGTACAAGTTGCCTTAGAGTATTCCATATGAATGAGTTAAAAATGGCAATACAGAAAATTGACAGCAGATCCACTCTTAAAGGCAGTCAGAATCTTAACACAGTCCAGTTAGCAACCACCAAAAAGCTTTACATATCTGTACAACAATGATTATCGGACAGACTGCAAATTCTTCTGAATTAGAAACGTCTTAACCTGTGGATGGAATAGGGGGAGATATTCAGTGCTGTAGATCTGATGTGAGAATGAATATTCTTGACACAATTCTCTAGAAGGCCAAAATGAGCTTAGAGATCAGCCAAAGAAGAAGAAAATACAGCATCTCTTGTGCTATTCCTTTACAAACAGTACTGCTTTACAGGGTGTATAAATCGCAAAAGACTACAACTTGTATCCTCCTAAGAGCATGCAGTTTTCAACTCCATGTGCTATTCTGTTGACATCAAACCTCGCGATTCAGTAATGAATGTTGTTCAGTTTCTCAGCCAGGGTACAGGCAAATGCATTACATCGGTTACTCAGAACTGCAGCCAATTTTTTCCCCCTGTAACTGAGTATGTTTACAGATTTTTTTTTAATGCACAAGCAACACGGTAGCATTGTGCTGCAGGAGGTCAAACAACAGACCTGGCTTCAGCATGAGAAAGGATATATTCAATTCATCTTTATTATCCTAGTAAAATAAATGCCAGTGGGTTTCTGTTTTGCTTTGGCTTTAAGTGAAACTGTATATACACCCAAACTGGGCCCTCGCTGCTTTATGTCACTATGTAAAAAAAGAAAAGAAAAGAAATCTTTCTAAGGCCTCTTGTGTTCTAAGCCAAGTTTCTAAAATGTCACTGAGTTTTTTTAAATTCAAGGAGGGCTGTAATTAGTTTCAACAAAGTAGCCCTTTTAACCCCAATTTTGAGACTGTAGATGGCATTTCAATTTAAGTATTATGGACCTTCTTTAAAATAAGAGCAGGATCCAATTGCGAAATCATCTGTAGTCTTCCAGTTTAGCATCCAAACAGCCTCCTTGGTTTTCTTTCCCTCTAACAAAATGCAATCCCCTTCCAAGGCTTTTAATGAATGATAAGAGGAAATTGTGCAGTTGTATTGTTGTTTGTAATAAAAAAACAGTAGCACTTTAAATTACTAATTTAATAAAGATTATTATAATATCTTACACTAGGCTAGCTATTCCTTATTATTCAATATTCAAGTAGCTGGATTTAGCAGAGGTTTAGTTACTACTGATGGTTATACCACTACTTAATGTAATTAAACAAACTGGCAGGGAAAACCTCCATGGATATGCTATTTCTATCACATACTATTCCCACCAGAACTTTGCAGGAATTGCAACATACACATTTTGATTTTTTTCTTAATTTCTTCACCACAAAAACTCACTATGCTCTTAATCAAGTATTTTCCAAGGCTTAGTAAAGGGAAAGGAAGAATTCATTTGGCTTTTTGAAGAAACAAAGGATCTTTTCAATCAATGATAATCTATGGCAAATAATTGGCTCATTAAATACACGTACAAAGCCTAAGCAAACAAGCTCTGGTGTGGGATGAAGTAGGAAGGGGTGATTTGATAAGATATGTTATCACGATCTTCTCCTCTTCCTCCACTTTCTCTCTCATTGGCTGGGTTTAGACAATATGAAGTCCCACACTCAAAGTTGAGCATGAGTTGAGTGTGGGTTGCCACTGAGCAATAGATGGTCGTTGAATCGAAGATTATCATGCAGTCTGAAGCCAGTCATGCTAGCAAACCATGTTTGTTAGTCACAAACAATCCTCAATTCATAACTGAACAACAACCCATTGTTAGTCTCCACGAACTGTTTCTGGTTAACTACCATTGGTTTGCTGGCATGATTCAATTCAGGTAACACGATAACCCACATCTGAACAACTATCCATGGTCCAACAAAAAGCTGCACTCAACTCATACTAAACTCCTGAGAGTGGATGATTATGGTGTGCTCTTTCCTATCTCCTGTAGCAACTAATTCTTCTATGGAGAACACTGGGTATATGCCTGCCTAGATTAATAAATAAATGGAGGCTATACAGTGGGTTGGTTTTCTCATGAGACAAGCACCAATAGATAGAAAGCAAAAAGCTTCTCAACATCAACAAAGAAAGCAGCTGAAAGATCAAGTAGATCACCCAAGAGCACTATCCATTGACCCTACAGTACACAAGGGTAGGGTATGCTTGGGCCTTCATCACAAAAACTGAAGGAAGGAGGGTCACTACTGGTACGTTACATGTGGCCCCAGTGTCCGACATGGGTGCCCATGGGCTCCAATGTGCTTGCAGCCCTTTCTCCTGGCTCCCTGCCTCACCTAGCTTTATTTTATTTCTCAAGGGGCTTTAAATTTGTTAATTTGTTATTTAACTGGATCAGTAACTAGCATGCTGCAATACAAAATGCTGTCATCCAACACCAACACCTTTATGTGGGTGGTTTTGTGTTTTGCAGCTTACCTCTGCCTTGTACTTACGTTCTTGGTCAAATTCCTTTTCTTTCTGTCTTGCCAGTTCACCTCTGGAAAATTAATTTTGTGACCAGTCATGCCAGAGAAGCCATTTTATGACTAGGTAAGCCTGCTAATGCCTTCCTTTTTGTGAAAGTGATACACTCGCAAAAAAATTCAACTATGGCCACCAACACCAACTCCAAAAGGGTACAGCTATGTAGAAAGCTACAGCCAATCTTGACTTCCTAGTGTGACTATACACAATAAAAAACTTGAGCACACACATATTTTCTGCATTCCATATATGAATTAGGTAGTGCTTATAATTAAGCAAGGATTAACTGCTACATAGCTTTGACTTTGTGCTGTTACAAGTATGCCTAACGCAGGTGACCTTCACATTAAAATAAGCTTCAGTAGGTTTTATGTGTTTCATAACTTGGAAATTATCTCTCTCAGATAGTTTTCTCGAATAAGGGAGAGACCTTTTTGGACCCATGGGAACATCTGCCAGTTTGAGAAATTGTCATGCTCACCAACACAAAATGGCTAACTTGAGAGGTGTGGCTACTCATCAATGACATGAATAGCCCTAACCTGACCAAGTGACTATGTCCAAGGCAGAGGTGAAGTTCCATATCAGAGCGGCATCTCTGGGCAATAAAAAATGGCAGCATTTGGAGACCCTAAATTTGCTTACAAGTGATCCCACCTCGCAGTAAGAAAATGTGTATAAATGCATATATTTTTAGGTGGTTTACCTGAACATTTTGGTGAGCACCAGGAAAAATCTTGCAAGGTAAATGTGACTCTGTGCCTTTGCAGAAGGCACACTGATTGCTACTACTGCCTGGGCATAAACCCAATCCTTGTATCTTCACTAGGAAAAATTACTGTGTCATGGTAACTACCAGGCATTTGCCAGTGCTCTTTTTTTTTCAATCTGATCCACAAAGTATGAACACAATGAGATGTACCTTCTAGGTTAACATGTATAGGACTGCGCTGCTAGTGTCAAAACCTCAACAGTTCTATTTATAAGTAGATGGCTAAAGCCATGATGGCTATTACCTCTAGAATCAGAGGCAACCTAGCTCTGAATGCCAATTAGTGAGGCACAGTTGCACTCATGTCCTGCTTATAAGCTTCCCAGAAGCCACCTGGTTGGCATTGTGGGAACAGAATGCTAGACCAGAGCATGCTTTGGCTGAATCCAACGTGGATATTCCTATGCTTTTATTAAATGAGTTTTCAAACAAACCCAAAAAGTGCTGCAGTCAAGTTAGTTCCTGCTTTCTAGAGAGACTACCCTAGAAGGAAACTCATAAATAGAGCACTAAGTGTGATAGGACACAAGTAGTGGTGCTCCATGCACAGACTGCTATTTTCTGCTACAACCTGCATGCAATTTAGCTGAAGCAGATATACCCAACCAATCCTAATCCATGTGTGAAACGACAGAGTACATTGAAATCAAGCAAAATCAAGAGCTGGTTGCATCAAGAGCTTTAAAACACTGTCACTTTCTATATGAGGATGTTAATCCTTTATTAATCAACTGGATCAACTATTGGGTGTTACTGAAAATTAAGTGTTTTGTTTCCTGGTTTTTCAGTATATAACCTCTAGGGGGCACTGTAGTATAGTAGAGGAATACAAATAGGCAAGAAGAAACCACACTTTCTTTCGCTTAAGTGTTACATTTTCCCTTCTCTTAAAAAAACTGAAAAGGCTCATTAAGCACAGAAACAAAACTGGAGGGGCATGATGTCAGCTAAAGAAGCCATAAATAATTGTGAGCAGGGAACAACGAGCATATAATAAATGCCTTGTCTAGAAAAGTCAAGTGATGACTATGAGAACTATTTGCATATCAAGTCCCAACTTTACCAGCTCCCTGGAGAGAAAGACGATGGCAAAGGAAACGTAAGTACTGTTGATTCTTATGGCTTCTTTCAAGTCTCACAACTGACACAGCACAGTCTATTAAGCAAGATAAGAAGAGACCATCATAATCCATATTCTAATTTTCCTCTACATCTAACCAAATGCCAGTATCATGTTATATCTTCCATTCTGCAAAATTTTAATGCCCTCAATTCTATATCCTCAGTTCTTTTGTTAACTGAAGGGGTGGGTAGAAGAGACATAGCTCAGTGTCGCTGGGAAAAAGCCTCTGGATTTTCCAATCCAGCAGTATAGCTGGCAGAAGGAACTGCTGGTTGGCATGATCCACTTGCTTGACAAAAGTTCTATTTCTGGGCACACACTCAAAAACAGGTAGGAAGCAAATGCTGAAAATTAAGGAAGTTAGAAACAGCCAACAGTGTTTTTTCCCTTCTTTCACTGTGAAGAACATTAAGAGTAAATATGATTTATTTAGCTGTGTTTAACATACCTCTTCAGCACTAGACTGCAAAAAACTGCTTGCATTTAGAAAAGAAGCGTCATAAAAATGGAGGAGGGATGAGAACTGTTTAAAAAAAATGAGGAAAAACATTACGGAGCTACACCAATACTTTTTTCTAAATTGTTCAGTGACACAGGTTTATGGCATATGGGCATTTTCAAATCCAAAATATACTCATGTGTTAAAAATGATAATAGCCTGCTGCTAACTGACAAACTGATGTTGAAGACAAGACGAAAGGCCCAATTCATACCAATAATATTTATGTGGGTGTCATGTTTATTTGCCAAAGATTTATTCTGGCTTTCTCTTCCCATATCCCCTTTCCCATATCCCCTCCAGAATACACACAAATACTGAACACACATGCACACAAATACAAATACAAATACAAAAGCCATGGGTTACTGGTAAGCCAAAAACTGAAAACAAAAATGCCATGAATTGAAAAGCAACAGCTTCTGGTTTAATTATGCGAGGTATCACGTATGAACAGCATAAAATAGTCCAGGTTTTGTTTTTTGGTTTTTTTTTTAACCACAGCAAAGCACAATCTCTAGTGGTCACATGATCACAAGTGAAATTTACTTAGATCTTTATTCAATTAGGAAAGCAGCAGCCATTTTTTGGCAGTGTGCCCAAAACTGCAACAACAGTGTGGCACTGGGAAGTGGCACACTCCCCTTATAAATGTAGCCAGTGAAGCATTCGCAGGACACCCAATGCAGAAGGGGAGAAACTTCAGCCTGTGTGCGTCTCCTCCAAATTGCTCTTTCTTCAAAACACATTAAAAGCAGCACAAAGTCTTGAGAGCAAACAAGAAAGCTCTGTAACAAAAACTGTGTACTGGAGTCAGAGGCAACAGCATACTGGCTGGTAGGTTGCCAATATGAGACTTCTTCTCTTTCAAATAATCAGAAGGGCTTAGGATGCCCACTATTCTGCCTGACAAACTAGCAGGACTTTATCAGGCAGTACAATATAAATGGCGTCTTGTGTCAGGTTTCTTGCTCACAGGCCTGGGCGTATTTGTGCCCTTTGTTCTTCCGATTTGCATCCCAGTTTAGTGTTAAATATTGCAACCAGCACTGCAGAAAGCAGACATCTAGACACACAGTCTTAGAACAGGTCACTGCAGTGCTGCCTCTTTAAGTCCTCTCTCAAGGTGAAGTAAGTTTAGGATGCCTGAAGTTATGGTAAGGGCAATGATACCCCACCTCTCGTTATGCTGAGGCTGCATGCAGATACACAATGTGTGTGCAGGGTGTGTGCTGCTGAAGAGAATCTGCCCTTCTCAACACAGATGTGCCTCTCTCTCTAGTAACAAAATCTTTCCCAAGTTATAAAGTCAACTACATTTTCATTCAGGATGGTTGCTCCTCACCTTCCTGTGGATACTTGCAAATTTCAATCCTAACCTCCCTCCTCCCTCCCCATCACACACACATAGCTGGTTTGCATAGAATGACAAACCAGACTAGGACTGCTGCTGATTCATGTCTTGTAAGTATGTGTGAAGCCTGCACTATGGTTCAATTATGGGTTGTTACCCATGAACAAACCAGGAAGCAAGCATTGTTTGTGATTCAAAGAAAAAAATCCATAGTCAAAACCTAGTGAAGGGCTCACATGTAACAAAGCACAATCCAGTAACAACTCACAATCCTGCAACAGCACTTTCTCAGTCTGTACTGTCAGTTGTCATTAGTCATACCCCTCAGGTGTTTCTCAAATTCCAACTCTTCTACCATGTTCCAATACTCCAATTCTTAGCATGATTTCCAAACATCTTGTTTTACAGAATTTTTCCATCATCCTGCACCTTCATTCTATCATGGTATATTTAAGGGGAAATGCAAGGTCCGAATTTTGTAGTCCACTAGACACTGAGTCCACCAAAAATAAATCAGTGACTGTTCATAGTTCTATGTTGGGAAATCTTTCCCACTCTGCAGAAACATCTTCATTTGCCATCTGTAGCACTGAAGGAAATGGAGTATCACCATTTTATGATGACTACAAAGACAATGACCATGAATATTCATAGCTAGATGTGCAGTGTTGAAGGATGAAGCATGCTAGCCACAGAGAAAGTCAAACAGAATCTGTTTTGAAAACCATGAATTACACAGCCACTACTATATCATAAAGAACATCAGAAGAATAAAAGGAGCTATACAAGTAAACAATTATTAATGAAAATGAAAGGACTAATATATACCTCAAAAAATTAAAAGAATGCCTCATCTGAATACTGAAAGATAAAGATGAAGATTGCTTAACACATACAAGGGTCAGTGATCCATGCTTAGTAAAACACAGATCTGTAGAGGAACAGAAACATGCTGGTCCATCAATTTACTAGTGTAGACAGAGGAGATAAATGGAACATGATTTCATGGAAGGATCATACAAGAGTGGGAAAAACCATACTTTTTGTCCTAACCTATGCCCTAAATCAGGAGTCCTCAAACTTTTTCCCCAGGGCGCCAGTTGAAAGCTGCCGGTGCTGGGCGCAGGCTGGAAAGGTGGAGCTGGCAGTGCGCGCGGCGAGGCAAGGTGAGGCGAGGCGCGGGTGGGCATGTGCAGCGAAGGGAGGGGAGGTGCGGGCGGGGACAGGCATGTGCTGTGAGGCAGGTACACGAGGCATCAGCTAGCTAGCTTGCTTGCTTGCTTGCTTGCTTGCTTGCTTGCTTGCTTGCTTGCTTGCTTGGAGATCATTTTCTCCGAGCAAGCAAACCGCTGCCTCCCCGCGCGCAGGGCAAGGTGGACAGCGGGAGGCACACACATGGGGGCAGGCGAGCATGCAGCAGGTCCAAATGGGCATGGCGAGCCAGATCTGACCCCCGGGTCATAGTTTGAGGACCCATGTCCTAAATGATACACCAGGATGTGACCTGAAATGCCCTAACAGAACACTCAGGGCATTTCAGCAATATTGGAATACTAACTCATACAGGAATACTTAGATGAAATACTAATTCATTGTATTCCACTAAGACAGCAAAAGGCAAGTGAAAGTTTAATGAACGAGAAGAAAAAGACCCTAAAGAAGAGGAGGGGAGCATTCTTAGTCCTGATCTGGAGCTGTGCCATGGCTTCCTTACTGTGACCCAGATAGGTCTTTGCTATTCTTACTTATTCAAAGTTATAAGCCGTTGACAAATGCCCAGTACATTTGAGGTTGGCCATGGAAGACTGAAAAAAGGCTGTAATATTTTGTTTCTTCCAGATGAATGGTAAAGGAAATGTGGCACTTGGTCAACATACACATTATAATGGGAAGCAGTTCTTCACACAGTGCATAGTCAAGCTGTACAGCTCACTACCAGAAAATACATTAATGGCCACCCACTAGAACAGCAACTAAAGGGGGTTAGACAAACTTATAAAGAATAAGGCTATCAAAGGCTACTCGCCCCGCTGACTATCCTACCACCAGGATCAGAGATTGGGGAACAGAAGTCTCTGATTGTATAATAAAAATAAAGAGTACAAACAAAATAAGTTTCTATATGCCAAGTACTTGGAATTTATATATTTTTATTTATTTAAGACTTTTTAAGACCGGGCGCTTACCATGGTATTGGGATGGTTTTATTATTCATTTCTTTTTGTTTCCATAGTTCATAACAGCTGGCTCTGAAGCAAAGAACCTGCTTTATAGGGGACCTGCATGGAGAGGTCTACTCACATTCAAGCAAACATGAGGAGAGCTGCTGCTCAGACACTGCCATCAAGGCAGCCAAGTGAGCACTCTGAAGCAAAGAGCAGTACACACTGGGATGTACAGGAAAAAGCATCCCTGCAGTTACGGCTTAACTGGTTGACATGAACACCTGAAGAGGGCTCTAGCTGCAACAGTTCTAGACTGACTTGCTCCAACCCTCGGTACCAAGGGTAATTATAAAAACATGCCTTACATTTAAATTTCTT
This sequence comes from Varanus komodoensis, assembly GCF_004798865.1. Taxonomy (NCBI): domain Eukaryota; kingdom Metazoa; phylum Chordata; class Lepidosauria; order Squamata; family Varanidae; genus Varanus; species Varanus komodoensis. The sequence continues at coordinate 50,300,436 of NW_025335761.1, forward strand.
CATGTAAGTAGACCAGAATACTTATATGTGCTGAACCAGTAACTAAACCTTTATGGACCAGGGCCAGAACCAGCCACCTTCTTTTTCTTTCTGAAGTGCAGACATCAGAAGAATGCAGGGTATGAGGCTCAGGAGGTGAAGATGGCCTCTGCCACTCCTCCCACACTGCACTGGATGACCAGATGTCTCCATGCTTGGGGCTTCCAATCATCAAGGGTGCAACTGTACCAAGCCATTAAACGCACAGATGACACGACTGCACTCTTGAAAAATTGGTAAGTGCTATCTGGAAGGTCACCACAATGCAGACACTTACAATAGAAATACTTTTCCTTCCACAAAGGCTCTCTTCGATAACTATATAACACAGAGACCATAATGTAGCCAGGAAATGCAATTGTAATATACTAGGGGCCAAAGCATACGTTTACTCTAAATGTGCATCTAGCACCTGTATCTTTGTTTCACTTTTACTATAGCATAGGCACGGGGAACAGAATCTGGATTTTAAAAGCCCCCCCATCTGGAAATCCTGATGCAGATTGGAGTCTCTGTGGCTCTCTAGGGAAAAAAATCAAAGAAAGGCACACTGCTACATACATTTAAGGTAAATGCCTGCTTTGGTTCTAGCATAACAACTGATATGATATATGCGGGTATCCCAGTGGTAAGGCAATAAGTAGGAATATCAAACTCTCCTACTGCAGACCAAAGTGCTAAGCGGCAAGTAGAAGCACCCAAACCAAGTATCTTAAAATAGCTTCTATAATTACCGGAGTCATGCTATTAAATTCACTGAAACCAAAAGGAGTGTTTCAGAGTTCATATTATACACTTCCCACTGAGTTTACATTTTTGTCCTCCTGTGTAAATCAATTCTTACCAGAAGGAGAGCATATACACTCAGCAATAAATTTGAAGAGGTGACATCCACATGAGATGTTCTCCTTTTAGGGGTTGCCCACTAGCTAGGCTATTTTAACCGAACATGTATTCAGTCCCTAATCTTAGTAAATCTTTCTAGTCTGGTAAGTGCTGTGCAATTTTTATCTAATTTCTCTACGCAATCACCAAGGGCAGTAAATTGGGCCAAGTTAGTTACTCAGAATCTGGATGGGAGGCTGAGTCCTGCATTGAGCAGGGTGTTGAACCCGATGGCCTTCTAGGTCTCTTCCAACTGTATAATTCTGTGAGTCTCCAGGCTAGCCATTAAAACACCATGTGCTAAATGATTCTACACAGAAGTTATGCCTGTGAAGAGACTTCATATGTTTATATTATCTCATATAGGAATGATTATAGGATGAGTGAAGTGCTTGCATTTTTTCCCCTGGGTCCACATGCAGTGGGAAGCCGCAGACCAGTTAGCATGTGTGCACATGAAAAAAATGCATTAATTAGCTTGCCTTTATAGCCTGCCTTTTTTCCTCTTGCAAGGATCTCAAAGTGGCTTACAAAGTTCTCCTCCACTCCATTTTTATCTGCACAACAACAACCCTGTGAAGTAGGTTAAGCTGAGAGTGAGTGACTGGCCAGTGATCTTCAAGGCTGAGTGGGGACTAGAACCTGGATCTGCCGGGTACCCTGTACAACATTCTAACCACCACACCACCCTGGCTACCCATTTTGCCACATATGGTGCTTTACGTGAAGATTACAGACTAACTCCTCTATGGAAACAATATTCTTTTAGCAGGCATGTTTTACACCTGAGCAATAATTTGAACCCAAATCTCCAAGGATTCCTATGCCACAGCAACACCTGGCCAACATCTGGCAGTAAGGTCTCTTAGTACAAATTTATTTGGTGTTTTTGATGACTCTGTGTAATTTATTACTCTTATAAAGGCAGTGTGGTATAGTGGTTAGAATGCTGGATTGAGATTTGAGTGATCCAAGTTCTAGTCCTTACTCTGCTATGAGGTCTTTGAACAAGTGACTTTGAACAAGCCTTAACAAGGTTGTTATGAGGATAAAGCGGGGAGGGCGATCTATATAAGCTTCCTTCCATTTCTTGCAAGAATAAAATAGGTAGCTTATAAATGTGATATTACATAAATAATACTAACAGATTTTGAGCGTCCAAAATGTTTCCTGGACATTATCTTAGTAATCCCTATGACTACCCTGTAAAGTAGGTCAGTATTGTTATCTGTAATGCAGAAGTGCCACTCTACTGTGGGAGAGGTAGGTTAGCTATCAAGTAGTTTGCAGAGAAATTGGAAAGCTCATACTAAGATTTAAGGAAAACTGGCAGAAGAATGTACTGGGGCAACCTCAGATGCATCAGGGCAAGGAAAGCAAAAGATTCAGCTGGGGGATAAAGTCATAAATGCAGCAGATTAAAAAGAGCTGCATAGGCATGGAAGTTCAGATGAAGAAGAAAGATAGATTCCCTTTTTCGCTATGGTAGCAAAAGGACTTCCAATAGTGGATATCAGACATGGCAAAAAACTCACACTTTCTCTAAAGTCTTCTTCTACCTTGCTCTTTGTTAATTCTTTCTATTTAATTAGGGTGTGGGGTTTTTTTTTCCCCCTTCATCTTTCCCACGAATCCCACCTTGCTGAACTGGACCAACTTAGACTAAACCAATACACCACCTAGACTTCTAAAGTGGAAGCCAAAGAGATGAGACAAATACTTAAGTCTTATGAAATACAGATTGGGTGCTAACAATGAGAGATAGCAAAATGATGGAAGCCGATAGGAATGGATTTGTTTTTCCCTTATCCTATAATGCCAGAACTTGGAGTCATCTAGTGAAACTGAACAGTGGGAGAGTCAGGGACAGATAAAAGTAAGTATTTCTTCACACAGCACATACATAAATATGGAACAAGATCATGGCCAGTAACTTTAAAAGCCATTCAATACATTCATAGAGACTAAAGCTGACAATGGCTACTAGTTATGACAGCTATAGATTCCCTCCACTTTGACTCTGAACAGCAGTTGCTGGGGAACAGAAGTGTAAGACAGGTACTGAATTTGTGTCCCACTGTGGGTATCCCAAACACATCTGGTGGGCCACTGCAAAGACAGACTGTTGGACTGGATAGGTGTGCGGCTATCCAGCATGCCTCTGCTTACGTTTTTATAAGAGTGACTTTTTTAAAGTGATCTAGTCAGCTCTTACCTCAGGCAAGATTTGGACTTGGGAGTTTCTAGCTCACAATTTCTAAGGACAGATCATTTCTCACATCCCTTCAGTCTGATTCTTGCCTCAGTTTCTCTGAAATACCAACAGAAACAGCCATTTTACTGTCTAGGGCCAAAGCCTGTGTTTTCACAGGCAGACAACTACAGGGCTGAATACGCAGATAATTGGACGTAATACTGCATGCACCTATCCCTAACATCATTATCATGATTACTACATTGCTTATCTTTTTCACAGATATGTTTTTCAATGCAAACTCTTCGCCAGCTTAATCAAGTCTAAACAAAGTAAGTACCCTAAAGTAGTACCCAAAAATGGAAAGCCCTTCTGGGATTAGTCCCAGAGAGTAATGTTCCCATGTGCGCGTGTGTGTGTTTAATGCAATTTATACTTTTACTGCTAACACTAATTTGCTATTTCAGCATCAAAGCTAGAATTTTACAAGACATATTTAAATTCAGCAGAACACAGGATCTGTGAAGCTTGAAATCTTGGAAACTTACCAACAGAAAGTAACCCAATGAAAAGGTGTCACCTTACTCATTCCATTTTTAAGCAAACAGCTATACTTTTATTCTCCCCCCTCCCATCTTCCTCCCTCCATTAAAACTTTTCAGGTCAATGAAGAAATCATTGGAAATCAATTTCTCACAGAATCTCCAAAAACATTCCAAATCAATCTAGTAGTCACAACACTCAATAAGGATCCCTAGAAAGCTGACAGCTTCAGCTACTAGGAAGTATAGAAAAACTAACTAACAACCACCACTAGACTTTGAAGGGATTACAGATCACCATCCAAAAACTTTTAGCACTCTCATACAACTATAATCCTTTTGCAAGAAGCCAAGACAACGAAACCCAAATCAAACTGGTTCAAATAGGTCGTGTAGGGACATGCCTTCAGGTGTCCCCATGCAAAGGTCTACAAGAAGCGTTTGCTCATCCTTTCCCACAGCAAAACAGTGGGAGGAAAAATGGGGTGTCTACACTGAGTGCCACAGGCAGAAAAGACTTGGGAAAGGCGCCAACTGCTAAACTGATGGGCTTCATTATCAGGGTAAGAAAGAGAAGCCAGTCGTCTGAATATGGAAATTTCTCTCCTGCAGCAATATGTGGGCAAGCAGGCATATTTTGAATCTTGGCTACAGCATTCCCAAGCCACACCCAATGACCGTGGTGCATCTGACAAGATTTGAACATGCACTTTCCTATCTAGGGCCAGGACAAAGGGTAGTCATGCTTGGACACCTGCTGAGGGCTCACACCCCAGCAGGGTCTACTGACAAAAGACTCCTGGAGTTTTTCCTCTTCTTCTCTATTGCCTTTCACTCTAGTCCAGACAAGGCAAACAGTAAGGAGTGCCAGATGCCATTGCCTTCTTGCTCTCTGGCTCTGTGCCTGTCAAGAAAACACAGACCATATCCAAAATAAATATTCCTGAATTGCTGTCCAGGCAGTCCAGAATGATCAAGTATCATCCACACTGCTAGTCTGAAATCTGGGAGATGGTTTCAAAGGCCTGCTCATTTATATATAAACTCTCTGGGTGGCTTTGGGCAACTCACCATTTCTCCATCTGAAAAATGAAAGCAATGCTTTCATAAATGTAATGAACTTGTAAATAACTATTATCAGAACTTAGGGATGAAGATACATCAACTCAAACTCAAATAAAATGTCCTTGAACAGGCTAGGAAAATTCAGGATCATCTTGGCTTTTTTAAAATCTCTTTGAGCAATGAAAGTTTGGTGAAATAGAGAGGTCAGGCTGAGATCTACGAAGACCATCATCCATGAAGGGAAAACTGAAAATCGCATGTCAGTTCTTGTTTCTTCACTACATTTCACTAACACAATTTAACCCCTACTCAGAGAAAAAATGGCTGGGCAACTTTGGTCGGGCTGCTGAACCTCCAGTAAAGAAAAATCTCTATCTCCCAAAATAAACACTTTTGCAAATTAAATAATTAAGTAAAATTAAAATTCACTTGTATACGTTTGGGAGGATGTGGTTTGGTTCAGTTTAATATTGCATCTTCCCCCCACACCTACCAGCAACTACTGTAAAGCCAGTACCCTAAGAATTAAAGACTTTTTTGTGCCTTTTAGACTTGAACAATTATGAGTACACTTTTGTGATCTTTAGCCATATTTACCGACATTCAAAGGCAGATTCTATCTTGTTAGATTGTTATAAATGGGACCCCAGGGATTCAACACACACAGGCTACGGCAGCTGTGAATGCTTTTTTTTCCCAGACACTCCTCTTTAAGCTTTTAGATACTTTTTTATTTTCCAGTGTAAAAATTACATTTTTTGTTAAAGTTCCTTTACCAGATCATTACAGACATGGGGCACAATCCACTAGGAATATTTCCTAAAGAAATACCACAAGGCTTGCACGACATGCCTTGCACATCTTCCATTAGATTCAATGAAGCCTGCACAGCTGCTGTCCTAGCAGACTGTCACTGCAGAACAACAAATGATTTGGGTTTGGTCATTTTTTAAAAGAAGTTCAAGCTTTTCTTTTCAATTCCTAAATTGTGCTTCTTCATGCTTGCTATTTCTGTGTTGTAAAAGAAACACATGCAAAAAAAGATTACAAATCATTCTTGGTTTTTTGTTTTTTTTGTTTTGCTTTTTCTTTTAAAATCTACCTTCTTCCATTTTAGTTTAAAATATATTCTGTCTGGTCCAGACCTGTTTCTGCATACCACAAAAACATCAACACGTTTCCGACTCAACACTTGAGAGGGTGTCATTTCAAAAGGTAAACTCTGAATCTGCTACAGGCAAACAGTGCACATTTTTTATTTCCGGAGTAACAGCTTTGGAGAAATGTTTGAACAAGAATTTAAGAGCTTTGCGGTAAGGGCATATACTGATCTTTATTTTTCTGGCTCTTGAAGTACGCTTTGAGTTCTTTAAATAACTATTTAAAAGTTGGGGAGGGGGAGTTGTGGCAGGGAGGGAAAGGATAATAAAGACCCACAACAAAGTGAGCATTTACATGCGTTTTTATTTCTGGTTAATATAAAAGAAATATCATAATGAAAAACAGCTCTGAATATAAAGTCAGTTCTCCGGTTTGTTTCTCTGAGGATCCTTGTGAAAGTCTTCGGAAGGACTTAATTTCATCATTGCCTTATAAAACTTGCTGTTTTTTAGTTTTCTCATTATTTATCTCTAGTTCATTAATAATCTAATGTTTCACCTTCTTCTAATTTCTAGTAGTAGCTCTTTTACTTTAGTCAGATACTACTACTTTTTACTTTTGCTTTTTTACTTGGCACAACTTTGCACATGATTTGAGCAACCAGAAGATTTTTGCTAAACCAGCATCACTACCCAGGTGTGCTGGTTTGTTTCTTATTGTAAAAGTCTGCTAAATGAATTCATCTTTTGTGGGGGCTGTCTGAGATTCTAGACCTTGGTATTTACTGCACAGGTTCAGAAGAAGGAGCAATATGGTTGCTACACTGCCCCTATGTTTAAAATTGGACACGGCAGCAACTAGCTTGAAATAGATTGCACTTTATTTATTAGGATTATCCTGCCTTTTTTCCCAACCAATTCAAAGTGGCTTACAAGGTTTCATGAGTAAATCTACATCATTCTGAACTGCTGCACCATTGCCCTAGATGTTGTAAAGAGTCCAAAGCTCAACAGCACTGTGCTGATGAGCTGATGACAGTCCAACTGCTCCTAGCTCAATGCACTTTTTTGGCCTCACTTTGCATGATAGATCATAGCATTAGATCATGTCAATCAATTTCCTGAAATGGTATCTGTGTCTGAGCTTTAAGATACATGCATTATTCTTTTTCTGTTTGGATGGTCTGTTAAGAATACATTGGATTTTAATTATTCATTTATATTTGTATATTGGGAATAACGGCATGACAATAACAATAAAAGTTGAGCTATTGTTTTCACACATACTGCAAGCAATCTGATTTGATTTTTCAGGGAGAGTCATTGTGCTTGACACATCCTTGTAACATCTAGGAATCGCGGTTCACCATGTCCAGATTCAGTTCACTAAAAGAATAAACTCAAGAATAAACTCAAGTTGATGTTGCTAACGGAAAGTGTGAAGAAGGTCCATTTTTGTTGTTTTGGAAGCTTGTTCTCAATGCAAAGCAGCTGTTGAGGAGCCTTGTTATATTCCTGAACAATGCATTTGAATGTTTTTACTTTCCTTCTCTTTGGCCTATACATTCACAAACATCTTTTTGTTATCATCAGGACCAAGTTTTCGTTTTCTTTTGTTTTCTCTTTACTACCAAAATCAGGGTTGTAATTACAGAACACACAACCCAGCCCAAGAAATTCATTTATATTTAAGGGATATAATTTCTATTCATAAGGTGGACTTTGAGGGCATTCTCATGGAACACCTTGTAATCCTTTGCAATTTGTATTGCTATTCTACTTTGTTAAAAGAAACTTAGAATAAAAAATGAAGCTTGTCTTCAATATAGCAAAGATATAACCATTGCCCAGGCTCAAAATGTATACTCTTGATTTTTGTGAAGCACTAAAAATATGGACAGCATCCTAGCAGAACCCCATTTTCTGTAATAAAATTATCTCTCACGCTAGAGAGGAGTTACTATCTTGCAAAGGTACTATTAATTCACATTTAAGTGAGCATGAAAACACACCCTTATAAATGATGACAGGAAAATTGCATCGATATAGAAGTGATATCACCATGTCTTGTTTCGGTAAAGCCATCAAAACAACATTGTCTAGACAGTGCAGAGAGGAAAGGGGGTGAAAATTATCTGGACCTGGACTTGTCTTTGATTTGTAAATGCCGATCACTTTCATCCTCAACCTATTTCAAGGATGCCATTCATTTCCATCAATTCAAGGTGAATTTGAGGTGACCACGTTAAGGCTAAGCAGCACGTGTTCAGTCTCTGCAGAAGAGGGCATCCCAGCTACATCTGCAGGAATCAGGCCTGTCAATTCCTCCCTTGCCCATCTCTGCCTCATGCCACTTGAGGACAAGCTGTATAGAGCCTTCCAACGTACAACTAAAAGAAGCTACTTTATTCCACCAACCGCCTCTAAGGAATCTCAGAGGCCAAACCTTGACGGTAGATGCTGACGCTGAAACAGGAAACCCCAAACACTGTAGCAAGCATCAAGCAAGGCAAATAATTTATTTGAAAGACTTCAGCCCTCAAGTGGCTGAAAAGGAAAAGCAAGGGAAGAATTGAACACTGTAGGAGCATGGAAGAGAAGAGAGAAGAAACAAGGAAATAAATAAGAGAAACAGAAATAGCGGCAGTAGGAATTCTTGCTTATTAGGCAAGGAGACCAAGCTGTGGAAAGAAGACAGAGGTGAGCAAACCAGCTGAACTGCTTGCAGCATTAATCAGTAACAAAGAGGCCTGGTCTACTGCCGGGCTCCAGCCCTTGAACCTGGACTCTGCTCTATAAATTTCAACTTGCAATGGTTCTCCTCTTGCTGAAAGACAGGATGGCACAAGGCCAAGTCTAGCTACCACCGCTGGAACTGGTGGGGGGAAAGGAAGGGGGAGAGAGAAGGGGGAAAGGGGGGAGGGAGGGAGGGAGGGAGGGAGGGAGAGAGAGAATAGGGGGGACGGGAAGGGGACGGGAAGGGAGAAAGCAGGAAGCTTCTCTTTAGTTTTGAGATTCTGTTTGTTTTTAACAAGCTAGGAGCAGGGCCTCTCCAGCCAATGGCAGAAGGTGGCCAGGTGAAAATTAATTGGAGGAAACAGGTTAAGGGGATGGGAGGAATGAGAGGCTTAATACCAAATGAAACAATTCAAGGGTTGTTTTCACTCCGTCTACATCCCCGAGCCTGGACTTTGTCTTTCGCAGAATGGCAGCAGCTCCTGCGTCTATGGGCCCAGACCCCACCTCCAGCCAAGAGTTCAAGCAGACACGTTTACACCATCAGGCTCCAGAGTGACGTTGAAAATAATAATAAACGTCTTTATATAGGGCAAGGCCCGTTGAAGCCCTGATTGTATTTGCTCGCGCCTTGCTTCCTGTGCTCCTTTTATATGGTCACTTTGGAAAAGAAATAAAGAATGGCAGCACATCCAAATGAGTTATTTATTACTTCATAAACATTCTTCATTCTCATCTGCTCCTCTGGCAAATTTACACATACACACACACACACACACACACACACACTCAATCTCCCAGGTTGAAAATAAAATCCTGTCCGCCTCTGTTCTCCTGGGATGGAAGTTTTATTGAGGAAGACTAGAAATGTTGGAAATACAGTGGAAATACAATGTTTGTACATTAGAAACAGCAAATGCCTACCTTGCAAGATAAAGAGACCTGTGGCACTTTAAAGAGTAAGACCTCGTTCATACAGCCATTATCTTTGTCAGTCTTTGGGTGCTGGAGCAAACGTGCAGCCAACCTTCAGCAGACGAAAGTAGACATACCCCAAATTCACACAATTCTTCTGCAAAGGGGGAGAGATCTGGCATCCACTCCACCAGGTTTCTATGTGTGGGATATTCTGTGTTTGGTAGAATGGGAAGGCTCCACTACGCTTCCACTTCACAAAGACCAAATTAATGCACCAATTAAGACTGAGAAATGCAGCAACCTAGTCTGCATGATACAACAGCCCAACATGGCTTAATTAACCCACAGGGGTGTCATATTGTGTACAGGCCTTGCCATGGCTTGGCTTGCCATGGCCTGTCATGTCTCCTGAACTCAGGCGGTAAAAATCATTCAAGAGTCAGACAACCCTCAAATAAGCCATGGGCTATTTGGGGGCTGTCGAATTTTGCAATACCCCATTGCCTAGGTTCACACAACTTAACAAGCCATGGCAAATATTCACACCCACCAAGACACAACAGTTACCACAAGTAAATAAACCCATGGTGGGCTGCCCTATCATCTGAACCAGGTTACTGTAGTTTGTGCTTTAGTGAAATAGGTGAAAATGTTAATTATATACACAGTGTAGACAAAACTAGTTTTAAATAATGAGCCTACGGAATGCTTCACAAATTACACTATTTAATGTAAACATTCTCAGCTCTGGCCCAAGACATTTCGGAGCCTAAGGCAAAAAATCTAAATCTGTATCCCCTACCCTACTGTCTGGAATGTGTGAGTGTGTATGAACGTGTTTGGCGGCACACATGAGGCTGAGTTTCTTAACTCTGCAGTGTGGCTCAGTTAAGAAATATAATACAACATATACTTAGGGAGGCGACTAGCTCCCAACTCTGCCCTCAACTCCCACCTCTCACATAGATGGATGGATGGGCAGAGAGAGAGACTAAACCAATTTATGAAGCCCTGCCTTTTTACAACACCCAAAATTTTGTATCTAATCTTCAGCAAATGTTTCATTCATCCTCAGCACCAATATGCTATATTAAGTGCTCAAATGTAATATAAACACACATCTGTTATGAGTTCAACCACAAAAGGCCTTTCTTGTACACCAAAGTAAGAAGTTGAGACCAACCACAGTTCCAGATAGCTGTGGCTATGGGTATCAGCCAGGGGCAAATACACTTTTGCAGCCGTACATTCTGCAAAGTGATCCTAGAAAACCTTCCACGGTTGTTCTGAAGATGGCTGAAATGATGACTTCAGACATTTAAAAAGAGCCGTGCAATTATTCTTATCCCTCCTAGTTAGTTCTTATCAGCTTCAATGTTTATACAGCACTTTTTCCAAGGTACACAGTGCTGTATAAGTCTGTGAATGTATCTTCTCAAACTAACACAGAGCTTTTAAAATGAGAACCAAAAAGGAAGGGGTTGAGCAAAGTGTGTGCAGTGGGTGGAAAGGCGGGGTGGGGGGAGCTGTCAAAGTGGAAAGAAAGAAGGCAGAGCATCTATTCAAGGACTGGGCATGCTGACCAAGGTCAGCTGGGGAGACATGGCCCCTCGGAGCAGCTGCACAATTATGCCTAAATTATGCGTGGCAGTGAAATTCCAAAGATTGAGACTGGTATAGCCAGACAGGGAAACACCGGCTTGCGGGACACCAAAAAGGAGATGCTGAATGATTTTAATTGCTTTGCAAATTTCTAAAGGCTAGATTAAGACGCTCTCTCGTAAAGGGCCTGATGTGCCAAACAGTTTTGCAAGCATAAATGCAGATAAAAGGTCTTAATGAAAGAGAGGGCTGGGGAAGGGCTTAGATGGGGAAGCCCTGGCCATGATCAAAAGGTTAAAGGGAAAAAAAAATTGAGAATAAAATCACAGCACAGTCTACAGAAGCAGAAGGGCCCCTGTCTTTTTTCACAGACAAACAATTAAGCTTAATTGGCTTAATTTACCCCTTTGCCCTAAAAAATAAAGATGCTCCAGGGTGTTGTCTATGTGTGCTTTAACCCAATTTATATTGTACAGATGTACATATAATGTTGCTAAGTTTGTCTTTCATCTGGTTTTCCTAAGTTAAGCAAGCACCCCCTCTTTCTTGCTTGCATGAACCTAAATCAAAGCTGTGTTTTAAAATACTAAGAAATTATTTTTAAAACCCACAACCCTCAAGAGACTTGAGTAGTAAGACAAACTTCAGTCTGTTGAGTTTTCTTTTTTTTTTTACACACACACACACACACACAAATGGCAAAGGCATGAATGAAACAGAGAGGGGGAA